>NW_027269270.1:17470000-18070000 GCF_023055355.1 Agelaius tricolor | reverse complement strand
CCTCCAGAGAGAAACTTGAGGAGGAAGGAAAATTCTCTAGAAGTCAGGTAGTATATCAGGTTTGGTCATCTGACAAACTTTTAGGAGGAAGTATTTTGTGAATGCTCAGAATTCTGCAATTGGTAAGAAGCACTTTGCTCTAGAAAGTCATAAACTGTCTGCTTAGCTCCTGTGAGAATGGTAATTGTACATCTGGTGTCCTGAAATGCCTTCTCAGCTGGAGAGAGGAGCTTGGAGAAATAGTGAGTCACACTACCAGCTTTTGATGTGAAAATCCTGCCAGCAAGTGCTTGTGGAACATTCTTCTCCCTCCATGCACTCTGAAGTTCTGTCACCACAGGGCATTTGTAGTTGGGGATATTGCTACTCCCAGCACACCTCTGCTTGAAGTACTAAGATTGTACTGAGATCCTGCACATGCTGAGGCAAGTGAGAGGTTCCCAATAGATTTTACAATTTTATTCTGGGGAGTCTTAAGTGTTTGCAAAAAACAATGGTTATCACAATTTTTGTTATGATGCATTATCTTTCTGTATTTGGACCTCCTAGGTTCTAAGAAAGAATTTACCAGATTGCTATTATTTGTCATTTCAATAACGTACGTTTCACTACGTAATATTGGAAAGGAAGGGATCATGGGTTTTATAATTTTATATATTTAGGCAAATAGCAGTTAACTTTAAATTCTGGCATCTCTGACACACAACCTCCCATTTTCAATATATTTATGGCTGAGAGAACCCCATCATCACCTGGGAAATTCACAAATAAAAACCGCTGAGCATGATTACATGAATTCAATTAGTTTTGTCAAAAGAAACTTCTAAGAGCAAGAGAAGCTTTAGCAGCAATGAAAATATTTAACTGACCATTACTACTTCAGACTTTACACTTATTAAAATGAACAGTGAAAAATAATTCCTTAATTTTAATTTATAAAGCAGAAAAGCATATAAAGACTCATCCTTCATAAAGGACATACAAACATGATTTAATAACAACACAGCCTCAGTAGAATGACATGGAAATTATTCCATTGACACTCTGTAGCAAAGATAGTTTATAATTAATACTTGAAACAAAGTAACCTATTTTAAAAGAAAAAAAATCAGAAAAAAAAGAACAACAAGGCTCATAAAAGAATTAAGATTGATCAAAAAGCTCTCCTTGGGTGTCACAAGGAAATATTATTTGGGTTTGACTCCATTTGGCATAGAAAAAAAGTTAATCTATTCAGTAACAATTCACCTACAGCTAAGAAAAAATCAGCTATTACTGAATCTAAACTCGTGAGAAAAATTCTTGGTGAACAGTATCAGGTACCTGGAGAACAAATAAATTATCACCCCCAAAGCTGACACTTTGTAGAGAAATGAAAGCACAGTAATACTCATGCTTCTCTCTAATAGCTTTACAACTTAAAAAAAAATCCCAAAGAAATAACAAAAAACCCCGGTATATTTAAAGCATTTATTTTGGAAGCACTACTTTTTAAAAGTGTGTTTTTCTCACAAATATTATCACAAGTATTAGTGACCCTTGCTTAGACATTTATTTAGCTGGAAGTCTTGAATGACATATCTTTGTCATGCAAGATGAAGACAAAACCCATCCTCATTAAGCAGCATAAAAATGAAGCAGCATTACACATCTAGCTGGCATGAGGAACCACTAGGATTACAATAATGCAAAAATTAAGTACACATTTTGATTTGGTAACAAAACATTTTCAAAATGACAGCATTGATATGACTGAGGATACTCATATTACTCAACCTCAAATTAGCCCTATTCTATAGGCATGTGAGTTTATTTTTATATATACTTATGTATATATGTATATTTATACACATACGTATATATACATGAATCCTTGATGTTAGATGGACTTTGGAAAACGTAACAAATCACCAAAATTTGACAAATCATGACAAAATCATTAGTCATTTACTGAAAAGCAACAGAGGACTAGAATGATAATCAGGTTTAGAGTATTAGTTTCAATTCAGGTTCAGAAATAATGAATAATATTATAACTGTAAGAATTGAGCTGCAATGTAATTTCCTTCTTCGTCAATCTTGAAATTTTTACTAAGACTGCCTAGTTCAATCTTTTGAAATCCACTCTTGTGGATTTATTTGTGCAATATCTTTTAAGTACAAGACCACATAGTGTAACAGTTACAATTAAATTGTATCCATTACAGTTTAGTCAGAATAAAAAATTTCCTTTGACTCAAGATCCAGTAAAAGGAAAGCTTTCAGCTCTAAAGGACAGTCACAGCAAAATCAAACACAGAATTAATAAGGGTCTTTCAATTTAAGAGCAGAATTGTAGAGAGATCCAAAAATACTTTTTCTCAGGCCTTCAAAAAACCCCCATACCATAGTGTGCTAATAAATACACTTGAAAGATTATAAAATTAATAAAAACTAAGTTAAATCAATGAAACATGGGAAAGGTTTATATTCCAAAACATTTAATTTATCGCTTTTAAACAGCATTGCAGACTAAGGTTAAAAAATGCAACCTTTTTGGTAGGCTTGCAAGTTATTCAAGTAATGTCTACTGAAAGGCACCTCTGAGATTTTGTGTTTCAACAGTTAAAACTGAAGTCTCACCTGAAAAAGGATGGCAGCATAAAATCAAGTATGTAAGTAAATACCTAGGGTGGAAGTGTGCTGTTGTGTAAAGAAACATTACTAGGGGAGCAGTAGAACATTTCTTTTCCATGGCTACATTCCTGGGGATGCAAGACAGTCATGACAAACCCAACTGCCATCACTAGCACACCAAGAACAAGAATCAGGCAGGATATGAGGTTATCTGGATGGTTCCACCGCTCCTTGGACAGCCTTAGGTAACACGCTGATGGGATGATAAAAACAAGTGGGGTAGCACTCAAAACTCCCTGTGTTTGGGAAAGAGCAATAGAAAAAAACTCATTAGCAAGTTTATTTAGATGTGAAGAACAAAAAACCTAAATTTTTAAACAGTTGTGATTAGACTGACACAACAGTAAAAACAGAGGATAAAGCCCTTTTCCTGTGTTGCTATATGGAAAACCTTTTTTTCCAAAAAATGGTCCCAAAAATATGTGAAAATATCTGTTAAACTATTTCTAATAATTAAGATTTATTTAAATGCTTTTGCTTTGCTGATCCAGAATAATATTTTAACATTGCAAGAAGCATTTAATCTTATTTCCTAAAGTTTCTCAGCTTAAGAGATAAAGTCTAAACAAAATTCTTCAATACTTGAACTGAATTAAAATATTTAAGATAATTCCATGGAGGAGTTTAGATATAACACTGCCCTTAAAAGGAATAAAATTTTTTGAAAAGTGGAAGCATCATGTAGCAGTTCAAAGAATTCTGAGCAGTTTTGACATTTATAACCTGATTTAGGTTGACTTCCCTATGAAAGCAAAGCTCCTTTTGACAAAGTAGAACCTTTCTTCTCACTAAAAATTCAGCTACTCTTTAAATGCTCTCTTAGAAAGGGACAAAAAAAGCACTTTCAAAAATTCTTTTTATAGTAAAGCCACTGCACATTGGCATATGAGTTACATGCCAAAAGGGAGCAATTTTATGTAGAAATTTTGAATGTTTATTTAGTTACATACTTAACAAACACTATGTTTCAATTTAATTATGGCCAGATGGTAATCCAGCCTAAGTAATAAATTTACATCATCATTTGTACAAAACTTCCAATATTTGTATGGTAGAACCTGTTAACAGTCATCAGTACAGACATCAGAAATAGGTACAAGCACAAAGTATCTCCTCCATGAAAATTAAGCTTTAGGTAGTAAGTAAGTAAAGTAAGCTTTTACTGTGAAGTAACACAAACCAGCATCCCAGTAAAAGAATAACAAAGAAAATCCTTTAACTCCCATATGACCCAATAGTTTCCCTGGGGAATTACCACCAGGCAAACACAATAGCTTCTGTTTTGTTCTAAAACCAGAAAGCAGGGAAAGAGTAACCAGGGTCAGAGAAATAGTATCAAATGCCATCTGTGGTGAAGAGCCAAAAGACAGCTCTTCTGCTGGACAGAAAGCCAGCTGAAAAGATAGATCACCTTTCTTTCACATGTAAATACTCTGTCTATTCAGTTTGCCCTACTGCTAGATATCAAGACTGAACAATCTTTCTGAGCATAATTATTACATCCAATAAATACCTACAGCTGTATTTTCAAATTCTCTCTTAAAAAGGAAAAGCAAAAAACCCACACAAGATAGGACCTACCCATGCAGATGCCTGACTATCAACTAGTATTTGTGACTGAATAAAGCTATCAGCTTGACTACTGACTAACTGCTTAAGAAAAAAAACCCACTGGATTGATGGAATGCTTGCTTTTTTTGCTTGCTCTTGATTGTATATTTCTAGTGACCATCTTTGTGGTCACTACTGTAGTAGCTGTGGAACCAGCTACTACTGGTTCTTTCTTTCTGCCTCCCTGTGGTTTTTGCCACCGTGGCAGAAGGCAGTCACTAGAATCTGCCCCAGTGCTAAGTAATTTGCTAACTTAATCAGAAGCAGGGACTGAAGAAAGAAATGCTAAATTCAGTACCACTATACAGTTTGAATGAGTATTTCAGTGATTTCTGCTGCGGCTTAACACATTTTGTAGGTCATAGCCACTTGCCTTATCTACAAAACTGTTCGAAAACCCTCCCCCAACCATATGAATTTTACTTCTTGAACTTCCTTTCACCCTTAGTTATCTGTGTTTGAAGCAGTAATTCCTTCTTCTAACACTATTACTGACTACGTCAAATTAGGTAAGATTTTCAGTAGAGCTGTGGATTTAAAAAAGTTCTTATTTATTAATAAGTGATGTATTAAACATAAGAGTAGACAGGTTCACTTACATTCAGCTCTAAAACTATTCCAAGGCAATCATACACTAATGATACACCAGTCGCCACAGCAATGATAACTACTGTCACAACAACATGGAAAACTGTTGAGAGGTTCCCATGGAAAAACACATTGGCAATCACCTGAAACAGAACCACAATTTTAAACCTTGATTTTTCTCCCTATGTTATCAAACAACTTACTCCAAACCTTCTTACTTAGGAAACTAAAGGAATGGGTGAGAATGCACTGGCTGAATTTTACTTACCTTGCTTCAAGAAAATATCTTCATCTGCTTCCAAAAATTACTCACAACAATCATTACTAAAATTGCAGAACACTTCCCAAATTTACTTAGTTTTACCAGTAGGATTTCAAAATTTCCTCTTTTCCCATTTGCCCATTACAGAATAAATCCACTTACAATTATTCATTAAATTGATGAACCTCCCAGATGGAGATACTTCTAAAAAGAAAAACTATTAAGATTGAAAAGTATGTATTTTTGGCTATTCTCAATTCTATAACAACAGCGTCATTTATGTCAAATTTGAAATTTTCAGCAGTCCTGATATCATTAAGTAATTATTAATAATAACGTTGACTAATATTATAGCAAATGTAAAACAACATTATATGGCCAGTGTCTAAACAGTACAACCAGTCCCCCATACTCATTGCATGTAGCAGGATAAAATATGCTGCTATTTATCACAGATCAACCATAGACTTCAGCCACAATACGTATTAAGAATGTGACAAAATTATTAATACATAACAACAGTGTTAAAGGGAAAATGTAATAAATTCTTACCTCTCTGGTCACAAAACATTCAAGGGGGAAGGTCAGAATTACAGTAACTCCATAACAAAACCTTCCAAATGTAGCAAGGTTGTCATCTCTACAGTAGTTTTCAAATATATCTCCTGAGGCATAGCAAAACACCAATTAGCTTGTACCTCACATAATTTACCTGTATTTGCAACTTGAAGTGCAGGTTACTGGAGTTACTGGAGTAATTGAGATTTTCTGATCCCCTCTTCTGACATGTAACTAGAAACTAGTTACAGTCACAAGTTATGTCCAGGAACAACTTTCAGCTTATCCTGCTGGTTAAGCAGTGTTTTTACCTCAAGTAGCATTTATCTTCAAAAAACATTTTAAAATATTTTTTATATATATATCAGAGTTTTTCATCTGTTATCTTCCCCATAACACAGATGCCGATGTTTGATTAAATAAATATATATGTGACAGATTCAGAAAGAAAGCTTATGTGCAGAAAATAAAATTTTCCCTAAGAACTCCTAGAACAACAATTACATAAAAAAAGGTGAGAGTTGCCTGTGGAGAACTTCATTTCCCTGACAGTATCAAATCACAGCTAATAAGCTGTAGAAAAGAATGTTAAGTATTCTGACCTCAAAGGCCCATTGTATACGTATGGATTATTACCAAGCAAATCATCTTATATCTAAAAACAAAAGCATCGTTATAAACTTCAAATCAACTTGCCTTTTTTTTACTGTGCATCTGTAATAATGATTTCTGAAGAACAAGAGACAGTACAGGACAGTGACCAGATGATGTATCAGTTCTCTTTTATGTAGTTATGACAGTGTCTCATGATTTACCACTTTAGGAATCACAATGGCACTGAAGAAGCAATAAGGTGTACTTTAAACAGCCAAAAGATTTTGGCAGGGAAGACAGAAGGTGAGATGGAACCTGCTAACACACAAGAGTCATAAGCTGAGGAGGAGCTGCAGGAAGAGTTTTCTGTACCTCAAAGTTCTCAGCCAGCCTGCATTCGGTCTACCTACAGTACATCTAGGACAGTGACTTACTCTGCTGGAGTAAGCACTGGAGGCAGGAAAAAAGGACAGATAAACCAAGAGTCCCCATCCTACAATTTCTTTCTTCTCAACTAAATGCTGCTGCTCATCAGAAAAGAAAAAAGCCTGGAAGCCTCCTCCTACAATCACTCTTAAGTAACAGAAAATATGCTTGCTTATGAAATGTGTATTTTCTCTGAAGAAAGTAATGCACTGAAATCAATTTATACCTTGTTCTTATGAACATACCTTTCTCACTTCAACAAAATGATGTTAAATAGCATGATGCAACACTGGTTATATATATTTATGTGTATTCATATACCCACAGAGGGGACAGTAGGATTAGTAACACCAGAACAGCTGTTGCAAAGATAGGAAATACCTCTAACTCTAAGATGCTGTATTAGTACAGACAAGAAAAAATGTAAGAAAATGTATACAGATATATACCAGATACCCTGTAGGAAATTTTTGTTCTTACTGCTCTCTGCTGCTGGACCATGTGGATAAATCATAGCTGTGTAGTCCTCAAAGCGTTTCAGTGATGGAAGTATTCAAATGGGACTTTCACTGGTGAGGCTTATGCTTAAGAATCTGACAGCTATTAGCATGTAGCTGACATTTTTGGATCACATTTTGGTTGTTGGGTAACTATGAGGAATGTCCTATTTCTGCCCAAATATACTATGATATCTGCATTTTTATAGTCACCAAGATGTTTACGGAAAAAAAAATCAGACAGGAAGGCAGAAACGTAGGGATTATACCAAGCACCAAAATTGAGGGATCAAGCAGTTTACCTTCTGTGTATCCTGTAAAAGTCATATATCCACTGGCAGCAAACGCTACACTGATGATAAGAGCAAGGGCCACAGACATATGTGTGACTTGAGACCAATTCTTTAATGTGGGTTCTTCCAGAGACCCATATATTAAAAAGCTGTTATGATGGCAGATGAATGCTGAAACACACATGACAGTTAAAGCAAATGTATGAATTCATGCATAAATGCATAGAGACACAGCACAGTTTGAATCCACTCATTATTAAATACAAACATTAATCTTGCAATGAGTGGCAAAGATAAATGGCTCGAACCTTTACTTGCTTAGTTGATTTGATGAAGGTTTATATTCATCCTCAGATGATTTTGATTACATTATCCTCAAATGCTATGCCATTTCCCACCCTCCACATCTCCATTCCACAGCTATTTCCTCCTCCTTTTACTTAAGATCCCAGCAGCAGATTTGAGAAGTTGTTTTCTATTTTAAATCTACAGAGCCATTTGCTACTTTCAGACTTCATTTGGCATCCATTTTAGGCAGCAGCAATCATTGGGAGGCCTCAGATTATCACAATGCCAACAAGAAATAATATGGCAGATCCTGCAGGCAGGAACAGATTTCAGAATGAGGACTTTTCTGTTAGAGGTTACCCAAGGGAATGCAGAATGATCCCAGCCCCTAGTTTATCAATTAGACAAACCCACTGATGCAGGGGCTTTAGGATGACCTGCACAGGTGAGCTGCACTCACTGCCTCTGCTACAGTGGCAAGCCTCCAGGGCCAAATGGACACTGGAGGAGGTTAATGTCTGACACAGTAACAATGACATTCATATGGATCATTCACACAATTTGTTTTTTTTTTTTTCAACACCAGTTTAACGTGAATATTAGAAAAAAAAAATCTAGTTTCAAAATATTAAATAGTTCTAGTTTCAAAATAATAAATAGTTTCTTACAATTGATTATTGGAAAAAAACCCAAATGGCAAAAAACACTTACCAAATGACATCACCCCAACGGCTTGTACTGCATTTGGTTTTGCAAATATCCATGCATTTTCTGATTTGGGTCTAAAACAGACATTTAAATAGGTTACCCTCTTTTCAAATATCAGTTATTGCTCTCTGACATAGCCCCAGTGTTTATTAACAAGCTGAAACCAGGGAGATACCTTTCTCATCTCCCTTGTTTTGATTCAAGTATTTCTGTAACCAGTGTTTACAGTCAAAAACGTCAGCCTGTTTCAGTTTTGCAAATTCAACTCTTCAAGTCAGCATATACCAAGAAACAGCAAGATGGAAGGTAAAAGCTGTAAATCATCCTGACTAAGGTTATCTCAACTGAAAATGTCCTCTGACTATTTAGAGGCAATTTCTACCTTTGAATTTAAACATGCAATCAATGCAGTCTAGAGATACTATTTTACTAGGCTACAAATCAAGTGAGGGAGTTTGCCTTCTTTACACCTCTTCCAACTGTTCCTCATAGTAAAGAGATTCCACTACTTCCCAAAACATAAAAGAAATTGTAAGAGAGTACATGGAGACTTTTACAGTAAGGCAAGAATGTAATACTCCCCACACCTCCTCCTCTAAGATATGCTCATAGATTTGGACCTGTGGTAATTGCAATGCTTAGAGGAGGACCATCAGCAAACTTTGTTAAAAACCATTTACTGCATGAACTTCATCTTGGAATAAAGAGCCAAAATGAAAAATCAGGGAAGGACACAAAATATCCTTTTCCAGACATACAATTTGCAAAAAAGATCAAATTAAATTCACAAGCTAGTTAAATATTGAATTTGTAATATTAAAGCACAGACAATGAAAAATAATTCAGAGAAGCTTGCTCTTAAAAAGTTGGCTACTGCTAACCTTAATTGCTCTGTTTTTATTAAGAGGGAAAGCTGCTGCCACCTGAGGCCTTAGGATGCTCTTTTCCTACTGCCCTAGGAAGCAGTATGGCACTCTGGCCAGTTCTGTGAAGGTAACAATGGCAGCTTTATCTCTCCCTCTCTTTGTGATCTCTCCCTCTCGCTGGTTTTGACAGCTGCAGTGGCATATACTATACCAGGTTTCATTGCTTTCAAATGTTTAAATTACACCTCCAGCCCCTAAAAATAAACAGATTAAAATAAAAATAATAGTAAAAAAAAAGTAAAAAAAAGTTGCAGTTTCCTCTTTCAGAACTCATATCTTACTATTTCTTGAGTTCAAATAGTCAATCCTTCCTTTTCCGTATTAATAAAACCCAGTTTTAAAGTACCTCATTCACATTCAGTTCAGACTTAGAGCAGCTTTTCAGCTCTTAAGCTGTGGTTGCGAAGTTTAACTTTGAAATTAACAGAACCTGAAGATAAAATCAAGCTCCCTTTTTTTTTGTCCTCAGGTACAGTATATTGTCTTGAATTGCTGTAACATACTGCTTCAAGCCTTTGGCAGCTGAATATGGCCCTCCTAAAATACTCTCAGACTCAGCAAGTAGATGTAAAGTACTATGGATGAAATAGAGCTATCCGGTATTTGTCTTGAGAAATTGGAGTTCTGACCCTCTATAGCTGCTGCTGTTCCTTATAAAAGCTCCCTTAATATTACAGTGCCACTGATTTCAAATCACTACACCTAGAGATGTGTCTGGAAAATTAATATTAATAATTTTGAATGTAATGTTTTTAAGGAAAACATTCACATCTGATTGGAAAAATTGCAAAACAATTTCAAAATAAAAAGAGTATAAAAGGAAGCTAACACTCCATCTGTTCCACTCTGTAACCACTAGAGGTCAGCTTTGATAATAAACATACAAAATGAAAATTTGTTTTGTATTTTCATTTGATGGCAGAAGTTTTCATTGGCTCTTTCCTATTAATAATAAACTTAGATCATCTAATACCTTATAAATGAAAATATTTTTAAATGCAAAGAAATAAAGAATGAAACACATTTTTGCTGAAAAACAAGAAAGGACACACTTTTGCCTGAAACACATTTAATTTCTGTGAAAATGGTACACCCTGTGCAATGTTATAGCTATATTATGAGCTCCTACAAATACAGATTTAAAAAGGGAATTCAGAAAGCATATGAATTTGACTTGAAACATTTTTAATAAAGTGTCCAATTAATTAAAAAAATCACAGGAGCTGGTTTTCCCCTTGCACAGTGTTAGCTCATGCACTAGCAATATGCAAAAGACTAAAATATTTTTTTGCTTTAGCGATGAATGAAAAATCAGATTAGGAGTATTATTAGGGAAAAATCCCAAAAGAACAAAATCCTGCTTATTTAAGAGCCTAAGAAGATAAATTCCTTCCATTCTAGTCGCAGAACAGAGGAAGAATTTCAGATCCCTGATTTGAACACTACCAGCAGCTTGTAATGTCCTACAATGTATTCTGGTACAGATGTGCTGTTTTCTTCAGTAATTTATATATTGCTGCATGTGCTTTGAAAAACATTTTCATTTTGTGGGAATAGAAGGACCTCATGCAATGAAAACACACAGCCAGAAATTTCATTTCTGAGTGTCTGGAACTGAGAGCCAACGGTTCTAGAACTGTGATCACATCAATAGGAAATTACTCCCAAGTTCAGTCTGCAGAACAAATAGACATATGAAAAGCTCCTGGGAAAGGGTGCAGGTGACATGAAAGCGTCTATATAAAATACAACTTCATAGAAAAACTTATCAGAAGGAGAAAACTGTGCCAGAAGACAGTAGGTGTTAGTTATAGAAGAGCCATATAGTGAACAATCACAGAAAATCACTCACAAGCCAAAGGGCAGCTAATGGAAACATCATCTGTCAAAGTAAACATATGCAAATTGATTTAATATATGCATCTCTGTAGGCAGATGCATGCACACACTGAAAGAATATCACAAGAATACAGGATAACTTCTTGTGGTTTTTCAATCCTGCTGCTACTGTTCAAGATGATTTTTTTAGAGGGGACTTTTGTTCTGACCTACATTCTTGTTAGGAGTTATTAGGGAAAGATTTTAACTGCTGCTTATACAAGAATAATATTAGCTGTGAAAATACATGAATGAAAAAATCAGCTAGCTCTCTGCTTCTCACTCAGTGTACAAAAACGTAGGCTATGCCTGCATGAACAGGAAGTTTTTTTCACACTGAAGAAGTATTAGTTAGATGAAACAATGAAAGGTAAGAGAAGAAATACATTTTTGAACTAAATGCACTTGCTGACAGCTGTACTGTCTATCATATATAGCAGAAGCTGAAACACAAAGTAAAACCTGAGATGTAATTTACATGTAGTTCTTGGAATAAAAATAGTAAAAGATTGAGAAAAAAGACAGCCTAAGGGAGTTCCCATGCAGGGAAAAAGTCTTAGCTGAAACTAGGACAAAAGCAAGACAGACTGAAGGTAGTGAGGCCTAGCAATGAAGAAGACCTAGAAGGTAAGAAAATAAGACTGTACTGAGTCTTCAATATATGTAAGTGAAAATATACCATAATAAACATATTAATCAGTTCTAAAAAGTTTTGAAAATATTCATTTTTATCTACATAACAGGAAAACTGAGAAGAACAAATGAACCAGGCAAAGGATAATACATCCTAACAGGGTAAGCATCCAGATCAGGAGGAACAAATTATGTTCGGCAGTCTAAGATGGCCTCTCTTTTACTTCTTGTAAAACACCTGCAGCATAACTGTCCCCATTTTAAGAGCAATGCTATACAAAAGAACCTTCTGTCACTTATATAGAAATGCTGCAGTATAAGAGTGCATGAGAAGCAAAACATCTTTAATGAAGGCAAGAGAAAGAAATATCCCCAATCTCAACCCTGATCTCTGGTGGCTATGCAACACTTACTTGAAAAAAGAAAGGTGATTTCTAGATAGGAACAGTCATATAACAGGGGAGCTACGTGTTGGAATGAGCAAGACTTCCATTGTTTTGGGCTGAAGATCAGTGTCAAACTGCCAAGTTTAGGTGCGAACCAACAGTTAACAATATAATCCAGAATCATCTCATAGATTCATTCAGGTTTACTTCAATGATTTAAACATTTAGGAAATTAATTGTAATACTTTGATTTAATTCTATTCTAAGGTAAAATACCTTTCTAGGTATTTTTGAACTTTAGAAGTTTAAAGATACTGAAAAGTTCATAGATGCTGAATATAACTTTAATCAATATAATGGAAAGAAAATGAGTGCAGCTCACATTAGCCTTGGATTTCATATTAATCAAAGTCATCTTGTGAAAGAACACAGACAAGGCAAAGCTATTATGTCAGCCAAACTTAGATACAGCTATATCTACTCTTCTTTCTTCTTTAATGAATTACTTAACAGTTCTGTAAATATAAAAGTAGCTTAGTTGGGTTTTTTTAATTTTATCACACATTAAAGATTACCTTTGCTTACTAGTGGATTTTTTTATATAAAGGAAAGAATCAGCTTTTTACTTTCAAGTTTTTTTCCTGAGCCCTTGGTGTTTTACCCTTGGAATCAGCTGCCAGTTGAGTAATTCTCACATCCTCTTTATGTGTAGCAGATGCTCTTGAAGTTTTTCATAGACATTTATGTATTATGGAGACACTGACATCATAAAATTCTTGCTACAGAACACCAAATTAAATTAAAATGATCCCTCTTTATAAGCTACATAAAATATTTCTTTTTACAGCAAGGAATTTTAGTTTCAGGCTAGAAGCATGAAATTATTTCATGCAGTATCAACATGCTGCACTTGACAGTTCAGGTTAACTCCTACCTATTTTTTCTGATCACAGTACACAAATACCTAGCCATGGGTAAGCAGATGGCTATAGAGATCAGGTCAAAATGTAATTTTATCCAACATCTTAAAATACTGAGAATGAACTCTTAATAATCCAGAACACTGTATTCTATCTGTAGGTTTATTGTGTCATTCAGTTAACAGTAATCATATGGGTGGTGGTTATCAAAACCAAAACTGAAAAAAAAGTTTTATATTTGTCATAAGAGGAAATAAATTAAACCAAGTAATCCCGCGTCTTAAATACATTTTGTTTTTCCTCATCAGAATGTGACAGTAACATTCCTAAAATGTCCTTGGACAACCAGCCCCACGCCCAAAGCAAATAAAGATGAAAACAAACAAAAAAAAGAAGCAACACTCAAAATCTTGTAATTCATGTTTAAAATAGTAATCATCTCTTTGTTTCTCTGATGGTCTAGAACATTGCAGAAAGTTTCAGGTTATTGCAGAAAATATCCTTAATTGCTTTGTTGTCCAAACAAGATTTAATTTTCAACTAGAGCATGGATTGCAGCTAAGCAAAAAATGTTTTATCATTTCCACATAATGATCTTGTACCTCTCAAAGGGAAGAAGTATTCACCTTGAAAAATCTAAAAGTAAATGAAAACTGATTACTGCTCAGAAAGTAATTATCAAAGCAGGAGGATATCCAAATGGGATTCCAGTGGAACCTGATCTGAGTCCAATACTTTTGAATGTATTCGGAACAACTTGAATGATGGAACAAAAAGCAAAAAATGTCCTTAATGGAAAGCATGAAATGTGCAATTAACACAATCATGCTAGAGAACAGGATGAAAAAAAGAAAATTCATAAAGAAGCTGGTAAATGGAGAAATCATCTGATAAAGCAGCATTCAATTCTGTAATGACAAATTCTACAGTTATGCAGAGGATAAAAAGACTTCACAAGAACAAGGCAGAGAGAACAAACAAACAAAAAAATTCCCAAACTTCATGAGAAAAGGAAAAATCACTGGCAAACAGTTCTGCAGAGTATCTCATGCTTGGTAGTTCCACCAGACTGCAAACTCAAGGCACATTCTTGATATCATGCTATCTTCCAAAGAGGCTAACATCAAACTAGGTTACATAAACAGAGGCATGGCAATCCCCAAGGGACACACTTGAATGGGACCTTACAACACTCTGCATTTAAGATACATCATCTCCTCTGCTCCTCAGAGGGAATATCCCAGGCAGGTGGGGCACCATGATTCTACTTTAATTTGCAGAAGACTTGAGGCAGCCATTGAACATGATTAGAAGCACAGGAAATGACAAAAAGAGAAACCCTAAAGGAACTGTGCTTAGTCTATAGAAAGGATCCCCAAAGCGGGTCAAAATACAGCTTTTTTAGAGGTGTTTTTCAAGCACTTGAAAAAGCATAAATAGTTTGCTGTTCATATCCACTGTGGTTAGAAGCAACAAGAAGCAACCAATATGAAATGGAGTCATACACAGGAAGAATTCATAAGAAAAGGCCAGTTAAGGATTGGAATGGAAAACCATGGAATTGTCTAGTTTGTTCTTTGCAATCACCTGTCATCAATGGCAGGAACATAATGAGTTCTGCCATATAACAATTCTAGGGATTAAATATTCTTTTCCCCATTGAGCCTTTATCCACGATTGTACAGATTCTTTTCCTATGTGACAGATACAAGGACTGTGCTTTTGCAATAATGATTTTTAAAAATCTATTTGTGAACTCTGACTTCTATTGTATTTTAATAAGGATTCAAAGTAAAAGTGTTAATTCACTTGTTTCACTTGTAATAGGATGAGACCTATATTAAAATATAGCAGTATTCTTTCTTTTCATTGCAAAAAAAAATCCATACCACAATACAACAAAATAGAAGATAGACATATACTTTAATTGTTAAAACTATGTCTAACTGTAAAATAAAAATAGCAAAGACAGTAAAAATAGACATTAACAGAATGTTGGTGAGGAAAAAAAATTGCCAACTGTTTATCAACTTGGTGGATGCATTTTTGAAAACAAAAAGTGTAAAGGCAGAAACGGAAGTCTCTAAAGAATTAAGAAGTAAAACTTCAAGAATCACTCAAAACCAAATGGCATGTATTGTAAGAAAAAATAAAACCATGCATTCCATATTTTTCAGTGCATCACAACTGTGGAGAAGAAATGTTACCATAGTAACAAGGTTATCAGTAACTATTATATATAGCTTCTTCCTTTTTTAACAGGGAGTTTTGAGATTAACCTTTTAAAAACCCCTTTGACACACAGTGTGAAAAACATGCTGCTCCAGAAATATGGTGGGGAGGGAAGTTCCACACTGTTCTGAGAGAGAGATTTTGTGGATGATAGACAACATCATCTGGTACAACTTAAGAAACTGCTATTCTAGGCATCTTCCTACCATTAAACCTGAATACCCTGCAATTAACCCATGTGTCACAGCAGTAATACAACTGAACAATTGTGCCTAACACTGTTGAAACAATCCTGGTGGAAGAATCTACTGAGGGAAACATAAGAAATAGCATATAAATCTGTTCCAATAAATAAAAAAGCACGTTCAGAAGTAGACTTTTTCATCTTTATTAATAAATCTATACATTTAAAGGATGAGAAGAAAGACAGCCCTTCTAAGCCTTTAAGGAAAAATAATAGATTAGTAGCACTTTCTTGCAATATAATAATAAAAATATTGTCACAACACATACTTATGTGAACTAAATTGTCTAGAAGACTCCAATGTGCAATGTTAAATATTACTTTCAGAGTATGCATGAGCAAGAGTTTTTGGTATCATACAGTTTTCTCAAATGACAAAATAAAGATTTTATTATTGTGTTATTTTAAAAAAATTGACAGTATTTGTATTTTATTTTTATTATGAAATTATTATATTTATCTTATCAGAACAACAAATATTCCTAAGATAGTAGCTATTTTAATGATTGTAAATATAGGCAGTCTGATAATAACAAAAAAAAAAATCTCAAACGACCAACAATCTCACATGCCAATTCAGGACCCACCTGCTATTAGGCATCCATAATTCCCCTTTTATCTCTAGGGGTTTTGAGACTTTAAATTTGCTTATACCCAATAGAAGAAAAGATTACAAAGGATGAAGTATATTTAGCTGTTCATTGTATTACTGTTGATAGAGATTTTTCAAAAGCAGGCACATTCTACAACTACGCAGGTAAATGCAACAGGGAAATAACAGTTTCTATATGAACGAATTTCACTTTGTGGCAAGTGTAGGAATACTCACACTTGTGGACTGAAGGTTACTGCTCTCACCATCACAACAACCAGGATGACAATGGTCAGAACCAGAGAAAGAAGAGATACCTGTAAAGGTAAAAACATGACTTCAGTCAGCAAGCTGCTGAAAGGTGGTCCTTTGAGCAGCATAATGCATTTGTTAATTATTTACACAAAGTTATGACTGGCACTTATTTTCAATAGCATACAGAACAATAAACCAAAAATCAACTGCTGTTATGATTTACCTTTCCCAATTTTGCTATGTCTCGATATAAAGATATAGGTGAGGTAAAGATGATGGTGGTAAGAAGAATTATGAAGTGACGGTCGGTAAGCACGTTATCCACCCCAACTAAAGCAAAAAAGAAAATAATTTATTTCTTTAAGAGACTAACTTGAGGAAAAGATTAGCTACATTTGAAAGGTTATAAGTAACAAACTGTTGGTGATCAAGCTTTTATTCCCGTTACTCAGGCTAAGTAATACTGAAAACTAGGCATTAACTAACACTGAGAAAGCCATGCACAGCATGGGCATGAACACAAGAATTCTTCAAATTCAAACCAAATGCATAACATATGGGATATATTAAACCAAAATTGCAAAGTCTGGATTCCTACATATAGATTGGTATTAATGTCTTTCATTATGTCTGGGTCAACGCTGGGAGACTGAAAGTAAAAAAATTCTCCTTCTTTCTGCCATTTAGTCTTGAGAATTTTTTGATACTCTGGGTTGACATCAATTATTGTGCTGTTTAGGACAGCATTGTTCTCTAAGAAATGGCCTACAATAAGTTAATTTTGAGGTTTCTTTTGGGGACCTCCTTTCCTACTATCAGCTGGCTTCCACTTGCAAAGTAGATTACCATGTGAGGGCAACAATGCTCTTATAATATTCCATGCAGTCAGTGGGACTTGTTTGCACAACTGGTGTGTTTTTTCAAGGCAATGACAACCTAAAATAAAACATCTCCAAGTTTCAGTGAGGCCACCATAAATCATTGGCTTGAATGAATACTTGATGAAAAATTATGGCTGGAAAGTGACTGGCAATTGACATGGAAAACTCAGTGTTCTGTTCCCTCTTTGGGAGATGACAAAGCTTTCCCACCTCTTTCCAGGCAGGTATTCTACCGCATAGGTAATCAGATTTGCCATGCTGGGGATTCCCCCTTTTACAGAAGTCATATTATATATAAAGTATTAGATATCTACTGTCACTATCAATTTGATCAGCTATTCACAGAACAACACAGTGTGACAAAACTACATCCACCTTTCAGGTTTCACATGCTGAAAATTACAGCTCTCCTGTGGAAATGAAACAGTTCATACAAATTCACATTTCCACTTCATTACATGCATGTTTTCTCTCAGTTTAATCTCCCAGTGAAGAATGTTTTAATTTAGCTGCTTTTGTGCTAAAGTAGATATCAAACACATATATAAATTGCTCCACTGATGCTGCTGTGAAAACTTAGAGCACAGGAAGGGAAACAAGGGAGCATGATTTAAAAAGCATTACATTCATTATATTATTTGCAACTTATCCAGAATTATTCATTAGATGAAGTACAGTTTCACTATTTAAATTATTATTATTATTATTATTATTATCATCATCATCATCATCATCATCATCATCATCATCATCATCATCATCATCATCATCATCTAAAAAAATACAAAACCCAATAATCTTGTAAATACCCAACTGTGGAAGACTCACTTCTATTTGCTTAGTATTTCACTGAAGCATCTGGTCTCTTCACTGACACTGAGTCCACTGCTAGCCAAGGACTAGGATTCATAGATTTTATTTGGGAAAGGCTTATTAAAGAAAAAAAAACAAACTCAAAAAGCCCCACTCATAGACATATGCTTCAAGTCCTTAATTTGAACTAAATTTAAGAGTACTTTAGAAGCTATATTACAGGTAATTGCAAAATACCTATGCTACGCTTCTATCCAATCCATAATCCCCCACTCTTAAAATTTTTAAATGCATCTTACCTCCAGGAATTCTCTGAAAAACTTTAGTTAAAGTGTCTCCTGTTATTATGTTGTAACTGATCATAGCTTAAAGAAAATAAGTTTTTTGTTAGCATATATGCAAGTCATATGCAAAATATTTGATTAACACTGAATACACACATTTTGTAGACTTCAGGATTACATGGCACTATCCCTCTAAGATAAATTCTGGCTAGCAGCAACAACTTGAAAGTTTCAGGTTTAAAAAAATAATTCTTTAACACTTCCTTTTTTGCTTTTTTTTAAACAGGTACCACCTAAGCATTAATGCAGCCTGATAAGCAAGATTATTGTGCTGAGTGGCCATATAAACTTACTTCAGAAGAGGATAAAAAAGGCTTTCAAAAACTGTTTGTTTCTGTTTCTGATAGCAATTCTTTGTCAGTTTACTTTCAAATGCTTGTTTCTATTTAGTAAATTTCCTGTGTTAGTCAAATAATCAGCTCTTCAATTAAATACAACAGACTTTCCAGCTCATGCAAAAAGCTAGCAAACTCTTTAAACCAGAAGAAAGAAGGAGAAAATCAATTAAGAGATGAGATATGGACTTCAATTTCTCCCTCTCATTACTAAGTTCTGTGGCCTTAACACTACTACTTCATTCTTATCTAACTCTACACTAACAGCTCGTAAATTTGTGCACATGTGTATGAATACACAAATTATATTTATCAAAATCTTTAGTATTTAGACAGCACATATTTAGGTATTGACATTAACTATACATAAATTTTCATTGTTGTGAAATTGTAAGTCATAAACTCTACTTATATAAATTAATGCAAACACATACAAGAGCATAACCATAGCTCTATGGTGAGGACTAAGACCTTTACAATTCTTTTTCTGTATTATTAAGGGAGTACTTGGTTTACAAAGGAGTACAATTACACGTATAACACTGTTGCCCGCACTAACAGCAACTTGCCACCCTTAAAAATCTCAGGTATCTGTAGCCAGACCCAAATAGGAATTTTGATCTGTGACTTCATGATCACCAAGTCAGACTCTTGATATCTCAAGTCATCTTATCTTGCAGCCCCATGTGTGAAAATATCAAGACTATTTAAGATTTGATTTAATTATGTTGCTACAGCAGGAGACAGATTCAGAACAGAACTTTATTTCAAACTTCTGGTCTAATAAATTCCTGCCCAGATTATACCTTTTGCTTCATTTACTATTTCTTCTTCCAAGGGGTCTGAGTGCCTAATTTCCCAGTACTTCGTTGGGCATGAAGCTGAACTAATGCTTCTGAAGAGCAAGACCTAAACAGTGGCTTCTCCAATTACAGTAACATCACATCTCTGAAAATATACTAATTCAGTATACTCCTAAATTCATATTTTCCTTTTCTTTCAGACACATCAGCTTTGTGCTCTGCTACTCAATCTAGAACAGAACCTCGTTTGCTATTTTTTCTAGCTACTTTGGTCATTAATTTTCATATGTGCAATCATGAATTTCTCTGCTATTACATTTCAGTTCAATTCTATTATTCTGATCCTTCAATTCATTTAATACCTCCTCATTCTTCAGAACCCATAAAATAAATTTAATTATTTTTTAAATAGCAAAGAAGCATATACGAAGAAGCATATTCTTAATATTCAATCAGTGAAATGATGCAGTAATGTGAAAAAGCTTGTTACTTATAAAACTTAAACATTTATATTTTATGTGATCTTACCAATAAATGGATATAAAAACTGGAGAATTGAAAGGATTAGATAACCTACAAGACCATAGGTTTTTTTGACCAGCTCTTGATAGGTTTTGGTACCGGACAGATTTCCTCCTTTGATCAGCAATATAATGGAATAATCTGTTAAAACATAAAATTACTGTTAAAGATGATATGAGCCAACTTGTGGTTGATTACTTTTCACCTTCTTTCACTCCTCTAACCAAAGAAAAAAGGCTCTAAGAAGAAAAGCAGTGGCACTAGGAAGAGCAGGAATGAGAAATCTCACAAAATCTCTCAAGCCACTAAATCCAGGAGCTATAGGCTCATATTGGAAGAAAAATACTTAAAATCATAGTACAATCAAAGGTTTTCATTTTGTGGTCTATTTTTAAAAGTCATATAAAACCCTCTCAGGATTCAGTCTCTTAATTAGTCCAGTCTTAACAGTGGACTCAAACAGATGATTATGAGGGCAAAAATAAGAACACTCTTTCAAATGTAACCTTGACTAGGAAACTAAGGCTTCATGAAAATAAATGCAGTCAAAAAGCAGCTTCATATATTGTACAGTGTAATTCTCTACTTTTACTAATCTGCAGAAAAGATTAGTGAGGTAAGGAAAAAATTAGTCATTTTTATGACCTGTCATAGATATACTTGTTTAAGGTATCATTAAGCTCAAGATAAGGTAAAATATTGCATGACTAATTTTATCTTTACAACAGAAACTGCCTTTAGAGTACCTGTGATTAAGGCAACCACAAACAAAAGCAGTATTCCTAGAGGAAAACCAGCTTCCTTCATCGAATATGGCAATCCTGCAAAGCAGAAAAGGAGAGATTCTAGAAGACTCTTTCCAAATATTTATTTGTGAGAATCAAAATAAAGAAAAACTCAGATTTTAAAAAATGCTTTAAAAAAATCATTATTTTTTAATGATTTGAAAAAATAATCTCCCAAATTGGATCAGCATGCTTAATCACCTCCAAAATATAATTTTCAGTGGACAAAGTGTTGCTTAAGTATGAAGTTCAGTCAGCACCTGCCCAACCAGTCTGACCATTATGGCCAAGAAACTCTGGGGTATTTATCACTAAGGTGTGGTCCCAATTGACACCTCAACATTTTTGCAAAGTAAGCAAATAAATACAGAGAAAAATCTTTAAAAACAGCAGCAGAAAGTAAGGAATCAGTGTTATTGTCCAAGCTGGATAGTCATGCATGAATAAACAAGGATAAATACAGGACAGTAAAGAAAAGTAGACTTACCTATAATGCCTGATCCTATGATTGAATTAATAATGTTAAATCCAGCTGATGCCAGATCACTGTTTCCTCCTTTATTCCTGGGCTTACTAAGGAGGGCTATTTGGTCATCTGTTTCTACCTATTTCAGGAAGACAAGGAAAATATTATACATGAGAAAAATAGGTGAGAACAATTATTTTTCACATAGTCTATTAAAGATTTTTTAAAAATTGTCATAGACTCAGATTTGTAGAGGTATTTTGATAAGTAAATCCCATTTTTTTTCATTGAGAAATCAAAGGGGTATTAAGCAGCTAATTCCTGTATAAGTCTGACCCATAATCTTCTGTAATTCTCTGAAAAATAGTAAGTGGAAGGAAAGAAATATATATAAACTCAGAGGTAGGCTGCTAAACAAAGACATTCTTAGTCATGTTTAAGGCAATAATGTGAATCGAGTATTTTCAAAAATATTTTGGCTAATATAATTGGTCAGTAAAAAAAATTCCTGAATTGGGGAAATGAAATTAATTTCAAGACTTACTAGTAAAGCATGCCAGCATCTTAACATACTCTAATCCAAGGTTTTATCCAGTATTTTAAATATTTCTGTGCCATTCAATGGTTTAGTTAATTATGAATAGTTAATGACACTATAAAATCAGCTGGTTCCAGAAAGTTTCTGTGGGAAAGAACCAAAGTTCAGAGCACAATATGTAGCCAGTAGCCTCAAAAATTAATATTTGTATCTTCATAAAAGAGCTTTTTAATAAATATGCAGTAATCATCTCATTAGATCACCACTGTGCTGCCAGAGAACATTTCAGAATTATTCATCAGAAAGATCATATTTTACCTGAAGTTGTGAAATTCAAGGGAGGAACAAGCATTTAATGAATAAAATTCTTGCCTGTGTTCTGTGCACTAAGTATGAAGGTAACATCAGTATTTCATAGATGCAGAAGCCTATTTAACATATATAGCAAATAGTACAAACTCAAATGCTTGCTTCTAATATTCCTGGGAAAAAAAATAAATTACTAAAAAAAATCTAAGTCATCTGTAGATAGACACATAAACTGACAAGCATAAGACTTCCTGCCTCTAGTACAGCTACACATTTAAGTGGAACCTTTAATCCTTAAGCAGCACTAACATAATACTGTCTCAGATCAAAGCCCAGTGTAGCGTGGTATCCCATTTCTGAGTGATGACCATGAAAGGTGCCTAGGGAAAAGCATAAGACCATAGAAAATAGCTAGTTAGCAAACTTTCCTCTCCCAGCTTTCCTGAGTTTGTGTATTGTGGACTTCCAAAGTGGTTGTGTTCTTGGGGTATCACACTTCTAAACGGACAGCTGCTTGATTTTTCCCTTTTTAGAAACTGCATAGGTTTTAGCATCTATAATATCATGCATTAGTGAGTGCCATGTTTTAATTATGCATCCTAGAAAGAGACAGGTAATTTAATTTGTTCTGAATCTACCATTCAGTATTTTCACTTGGGTGTCCCCAAGTCTTTTGTGTCATCACAGAGATTCTAACCACTATTTCCTATCCTACTCATATCACATAGTTTCATAAGTAACATTCTATCTCAGCTGCTTCTTATCTAGACTTGTACTACATTTTTATTTCACTGCTGATTTCAGCAACAGAAGCATTACTGTCATTCTCTCCTGAAATTCTAATGCTCTCTACTAACAGCACAGTACAGGTGAAATTGCACTGAATAGAACAGTCCAATTCCCTCTCTTCAGTTGTTACAAGAAATTAACACAATGTGCGTTGCTAAGCCCTGGTCCCTTTCCCCAGCTGGAAGGGACATATTTCAATGGGCGAAAGGGCAACAAAAAGTTGTGACACAGGTGAAACGGCTCCTGTGTGAAGAGCAGCGCTCCCGACGGTGTCCCCGGCCCGCAGACAGGGAGGGATCCCCAGCTGGGAGCCCGGCCAGAGAGCTGCACAACGCGGGAGACATGAACGCGAGCCGTCTGCCTCTCGCAGGGTCCTCTCCTGGGGCCCCCTGCGAGGCGTGGGCCAGCCAAGGCCACCCGATACGGCAGCGACAGCAGCGGGCACGGCTGGAGATGATGGGGCAGGGCAGGACATGATGGGGCACAGCTCAGGAGATGCGGCGCTCACGCTCGGTGCTCACGCGACACCGAATTTCAGTCGTGCCGAGCAGCCGCCCTTCCCCTGCCTCACAAAGTGAGGTCCCCGAGACCGCATTTCTCCCCCGGCGTGGTACCTAGGACTCTTTCTTCCTCCTACGAATTCGGGGGCACCTGAACAGAGACGAAAAGGCCATCGCTGCCGCCCGCTCGACCGCGGAGCCGGGACGTTCCAGTGGCCGGTCGTCCTGAGCCGCCGCAACTGGCGGCGGTGCTCCTCACACCCATCCCCGCCCCACGAGCCGCAGAGCGAAGTCCGGCGGATGCCGGCGGGCTCGCTGAACCGTGCACAGTCCCACACCTGGCCTGCCCCCAGTGTCCGCCCGGTACCTGGCGAGCGGCGGCCGGCGGTGGCTCCGCGGCCGGCAGCGGCTCCATGGCCGGCAGGCCCGGGGCGGGCGCGCCGCGTCCCTCGCGGCGCCGCTGGGCCGGGGGGCGCCGGTGCGGCCCGGCCCGCGCGCCCGGCACGGGCTCCCCTCAGGCGGGCCGGAGCGGTCCCGCGGCGCCTCCGCCGTGTGGGAAAGGCGGGTGTGCTCCGGTCCGGCCGCACCCAGCCCGGCCCGACCCGACCTGCGGCTGCAGGGACCTGTTGGACCACGGTCAGGTGCGGGAGGATCACCGAGGACTCGTACGGGCGGGAGGGGGCTGTGAGACCGCGGCCCCTCCTCCGGGCGGTCCCTTCACTGGAAACATTCCAGAAAGTAAGCGCTTCTCTGCCTTCAACTTGTAAGACTTCGAGTTCACCCAATCCCTCTTTACCCCGAGAGCACCAGCTTTCTCGGTGGGATGTGTAACAAAAACCAGGTCCGATATCACAGCTGCTAATTTGTAGTTGCTTTTCAATATCGGTGTTGTTGGCAAGGCCTCGCTATTCTCCTCAGGGAGGGTAATCTGCTGTAAAGAGTGATCAATCAGATAAAGAACATACTGAGGTTCTAGTCAAAGTATGGGAAGAGTCCAAACTAATTAAAAGATGCAGAATGACAGTGCTGAAAGTTTAGTCGCTAGATATTGAGCTGAGACCAAGCAGTGTCCAGCAGAAATATGCTTTGGAAATGTGGAACAAGCCCCACAAAGAAACACACATCTTAAACCAAAACCCGTGGGAAGTAGTAGGCATTGATAAAAAATTGGAGGCAGTAATTAATTTTGTGAAGTATTGCCATACAAAAAATGTAGGGCCTACAAGAGTAAAATAAAATCTACCTAACTTTAGAAACTTACTCCAATTACTGGAGGGCATCATCGGAATGTGGACCCAAAATTTTCAACAAGATTAAATCATGATGGGGAAAAAATGCCTGAGAGATGACAACTAAATAGCAGAGAAAATAGAGCATGCTAATTTCTTTTCTATAGTCTTAAGAAATCCTATATTACCCTTTGCTAGGGTAAACTGTGGTGGTTAAAGGAGCACATGTGCTGTGTGCATCAGTAATTTTGTCCTTAAAGATCTATGATGCATATGATTTAATATGGAGAACAAAGTGCACATAAAGAGCATATATGACATTTTTGTTCAATAGCTTAAGCACATTAGCTTCAGCTCCTTCAAAAAAATCTCTAATCATCCTCCATGACAAGCTACAAGCTGACATGTATTTGTGTGTGACTAGTCAGATGACATGACTCAGCAAAGAAACTTTGAGAGGCCTAAGATGCAATTCCTGTGATTTGTAGCAATGTTATTTTCTTTCTCGGACTGTACAAAGAATTCTGTCTTAAACCAGAGAATTAAGCTGTTTCAAAGCAGAGTGTAATAAACCATATAGTAGGTTTTCAAGATAGTCTTCTACCAGACTCTCTATGTTTAGTACTGTAGCAATTTCCTCACAAGGCCTCTGTATCTAGCACCCACCTCTGTATCTAGCACTATAATAGTGCCCTGAATAATGTGATTTTGTTTTAATTGTTATTTGGAGTATGTATTAGTTACCTTAGAAAAGAATTTCTATTTTGTGCAAATACTTTCTCCTGTATAGCCTTATAATTAATCAGATACATCTTTCAGGCCTTTTTTTGACAAATTAAGTCAAGCTCCCACTGTGCAGCTCTTAGTACATAAGGGGGCTGGTGCCTGATTGTGGCACCCACTTATTTAAAATTTTACTTCTATTGGTCACACTGGCATGATTCCAAGTAGTGTTTATAAACCTATAGTTTTAATTCAGTACAGTAACAGTGAATTAGGGAAAGGAATAGACAGTTCCCAAAAGATAGGGAAAAGCAGAGTTGCTTTTCCTATACTATGAGAGTAGTTTTTGATTTCTTGGATTGCTCTGTGCTTCTTGTTGTGCTTTGGAATGTGGTTATTGTCTAGAATGCTTAATACTGGTTTTAGTCTTAGCCTTAAGACTTGCAGTACATTGTGAATAAAATTGCAGGGTGCACTGCAAGTCCATAATCCACTGTTTACATTAAGTAATTCTTTGGGAGTTTGCTGTAGGACAGTTTGTACAATTTTTTACCCCTCTGGTTGCGGGGCAGGATCAAGCTCTGAAGGATGCCGACACAATTAAACCACAGGAGACAATTATAAAAAAAACAAAACAAACAGATGGCACATTCAAAAAGGATAGACACAAAGGAATTTTTTGTGCCTAAAAAAGGAAACAGAAAGAACCATAAATTTTCATGAAATGCGGAAACATACTAAGGAGGCCAAAATGAGTTAGAGCAACAAACACCAAAAAGGAATCTTTACTAGTACCTTTAGTACTTATGAGCAGAAATTCTGCAAGAGAATCCTGAAGATCCACAGAATTGTGAGGCTGGGTGGGAAGAGTGATCACAATAAAACCAGAACAGACAAAGTAAACAGGGGTGGTTTTTGTTTAGTGGAGAGTATCTTGAGAAATTTTCCATGGCAAAACACTTTCCACAAGGAGGACTACAGAAAGAATATGCCTTAAATTGAATTATCAATAGAGTGACTGAAAAATATAAGCAATAATGATTTGGAATGATCAGATGTATTCATTTTGAAATCTTAAATTAATTTGTGGCTGGGGAAGGTAGTGCTAAGTTTTTGCTTCATGTCAATGGCACTAGTGGTATTGGAAAATGGCACATGTGACATGAATATGGCTGCCTGAAAGAACTCCAAGAATGATCCAGGAAACTATGTCCAAACATGCCTGCCATTCCCACTGGGCAAGGTGTACACACTGTAATAAATAATAGGATGAGATGGTGTTGAACGGTGTTGGCAGAGCTTTGTGGAGAAGCCTACACCATTGCAACTTCTGCTTTGCCAGTTTTACTGCTTGAGAACTAGATTTCTAAATGCTAATGATACCATTGTCATCTTTCACAAGCGTTAAATATATTGAGGCATTAACAAAAACCAAAGAAGAGTCAATACTATAAGCTCTTTGTGTACTCCAAGAATGTCTGTATCATCTGAAACCATATAAGATCAAAGATATAAGATTAGACAAAAAGTAGGCCTAGAAAAATAAGTCATGTGATGCAAATTGACATATAAAGAAGACTACATTTCCTTTTATCTCTAAATGAAGTAATAAAACAGAAAAAAAGAGCATTCTTTGTAAGGAATGATTGTTATAATCACATGACACTTTAATGCCAGATTCTTTAGTCCTTTGTAAAAAGGTCAGTACCCTTTTACTTTATAATAGTGTCTTTGTCTTTGAGGCAAAGATATTAAAAAGGGCTAATGTTTTCAACAGCAAATTAATTTAGTTGTGAGATACATAACAGTCTTCCAGAAAGAGATTACAGACCATTAAAAAAAATTTTTTTTTTGAGAAATGTTTAGTGATGCATGTGAGCAATGAACAGAAACTGTCCAGCTATATTGTGCCCCCTGCAAGAACAATCAGGACTACAGGGGAGTGCATCCTCCTAATATGACAGCTGTGGGCAGTCAGCCTGTGTTGCTTAGCTGGTGAGCTTAATAAATACCAAGCACCTGGTCTCCTGTAAGGGTGTATAGAGCTTTACAGGAGCTACTCAAAGGCATTATGGTTTGAGGAAAATGCTTATATCCTAAAACTTGTAAGCTGGTCTTCATAAGAACCTGTAGTATTTGTGAAGTTAGCGGACAAAAGCTGTATAACTGACCTGGAAGTTGTCAGTACAGCTTTTCCTCTCTTGCAAGTTGAAGGTATCATAATCTGTTTTGGAGAAACAGAGTCTTTAAGCTTATCATTGATAAGTCTTGTGTAGGCAGTGTTGGTAGCTTTTTTGTTGATGGTTCTCATTGAGGATCCTGAGGCTTCAGTCTTACGTGATAACCTTCTCTGCCTCCTGTCCTGCACTGTAATGGTCAAAGGAAGCATATGGAGGGAAAACAAAATCTTGAACTCCAACTGGCTAGTTGGTTGTGACAAATAATATACTGTTTATTTAAGTCTCACATAAAACCAACTAGGAGAAATTGAAGTTTTACATATGAATTTTTCTTATCACAAATTTGAAATGTAAACTCACTGTTTGCCTCTCTGACTCATTAACTTATGAGACCTGTAGCTGGGAAAATCAAAACTGAAATTCTTCTAGTTCAAAATAGCCACAATGAAACCTAGAGAGCAGGCACACTGCTGTTAGAGAACCACACTAAGAACTCATGATTCTGAACTGGGAACTGTCTTGCTGTGTTACACCCTGTAACTCTTCAGCTAAAGTATATGAGTCCAAAAAGAACTGGGTTTTTGCTTTCCTAGAAGTTTCTTTCATCTTTCTAGAAGCTTGGAAGTTTTTTCCTTGTGTACTTTTGAATCACAGCAGCTCTACTGTAGTTTCTTTACTGTAATTGAAAAAGTAATTAAGAGAATAAATGGTTGCTTAATATTTGAATTACTCGAAGGTGAGTGCTGTGACAGCCTGTGGGTTAGTCACTAACTGTGCTTCTATATACCTAAGGGTCTAGGATTAAAGGGGATACCACATTTTTACCTGCTGGACTACCTTTATTGGAGGAGAAAGGAGGTTGAACATGAGTCAGTTGTGTTTCCTTGATTGTCTACTGGGTATGAGCTAGAATTTGAGTGAGGAGGAAGCTACTAAAATTGGGATTTGCTTGAAGTATTGCTGTAAAAGATTTTAGATGAAAGGATCTAAAGAGAAATAGGAGAACTAGAGGCAAGAAAGTAAGGCATAAGTGACTGATAACTTACTGGTCATCAGCTTGCCTGAAGGCATTCAGTATTCAGAGAACAAAAGGTAAGGCCACAGAGGCATGTTTGGCAGGCTTATATTTATGTTATATTTAGAGCTGTTTTTGTGAAGTATTCACAGTTTCTTTGCTTCATGCATGGTATTGATTTATGCTGAGTGTAATGGGCACTGTGTTATCCATTTGTTAGCTTAATTGATTCGGTTCTGTTTCTGATCTGTAGCAGAAGATGCTAATATTGCATGTGCTAGTTTTCTGCTGGGTGTTACTGATTCACTGGCAATGTGAGGCCATGTGCAATCCTACAGCTTTCACTGTAGTATCACAGTGCCTTAACAGATCCTATCCAGAAGTAGACCAAGTTTCTTTGATTACTGCTTATGTGCTTTTATTTTCAAAGGATTAAAATAGGTGTTACAATATTAATTTCTGTTACTAGTACTTGTTGTTTCAGCTGTGCTTTTTGTTCTTTCATCCTTGAATGTCTTCAGAACAAATCCTAGTCAATGGCACAATTCCCTTCCTTTTTAGGAAATATATCTTCTGTGCTTTCTGAAGTGGTTGGTGAACTGATTACTTGTAGTAGCATAAAAATGCTGCCCTTAATATGGTAAGTTCCTGGTTTATTTGAAAAACTAAGGTCAATTTACTCAACATTTTTCTTCTAGTCTACAACACAATATACTGTTGAGTGCAAACAGACCCCTTTCCTCATCTTTTGACATGCAAAGGGTGTATCCCTAGTACACAATATGGATTCTTTCCTGAAGTCCTTTGCTTTGTTTTTAACTCCTCTTTGCAGAACGGAGTGTTTCTTGCTCAGGTCTATCCTCATACCGTGCATTTCTAAACTATACCGCGAGGGGCTCCCCCAGCAAGGCTTGAGGAGCGCAGCGTTTTTCCTGGGCCTCGGAGTTCCGCGTTCCCGCCCCGGCGAGAGCCTGCCCGGCCGGGCAGCAGGGGGCGCTGCTGCCCCGCGCTGCCCACGCAGAGCCACCGCGGGGAGGGAAGGGCTTTCCGGCGACGCACCGGCACCTGCAGAGAAAGGCTCGCAACAGCCTCTGAATCCATTGTGGGCGTTTTGCCGTGCTCAAAAAGATTTATCAGCAATGGAGAATAAAAATCAAATGATAGTGTGTCGTATTATAAAAACATGACAAAACTTATCTAGAGTAATTAAGGTGATTGTGCCAGAGATTAGTCAAACTCCTGTCTTTTGTTCAAGACCATCTTTGTAAGTTGGCATTCCTTACAATTGCCTGTCCAGTTATGAGCCTTGACCGCTTTCGCACTCATGTTTCTCTCTATGCAGAGCGGTGAGATAAAATACTGCAAATCTGATCAAGGAAGTTGGTGTTTGAATGATGCAATGTAAGTATTTGGCTTATTTATGGTGTAAAATGTTACAATCAGTAAACTGATTACAGTTTATTTATTATCTACCAAGGGGCATCATATTTTTGCTATCCTTTTGGAAACTATGAATTCCCAATATGTTTTCACTTGTTCGTTATTTAAAAATATGATTTATAAAGACAATATAATGCTGAAACCTTGGGCAAAGAGCAGTCAGTGATGAAACTCCTAAATAATCTATGGTATTGTATGAATATAGCAGAAGAGCTAACCAAATCCATATACCTGTAGGATGTAATGGATTTCTTTGTTATGCTTCTTGTGTGTTTTTGTTGTTTGTAGATGTAGCACACTTGTTTGTATGTATCCTGTAGTTGGTTCTGCAGTAATGCAGGTTTGGAATCCATTAGTAAGTGAAAGACTGATTTCTTTTGAGTAGGAGTAGAAGAATAGGTAGTTTTTGTCCTGCCAAAAGGACTAGCCAGGGGAAGGTAGAAAGAGGGAGAAAACTAGGAAGGACTGTGGGAAGGGATAATTTTTAAATGGTAATTTCTAAATGGACAAAAATAAGTAGGAGGCAATCAGGCTTATCAAGTATTATTTTGCTAATGACTTCCCTGCCATTTAGCTTCTCTTTTGACTACATTTGCAACCTCTTCCATTTTTTCTTTCAGAGGCATTTTCTGATTTGCCAATCCTAATGTTTTATCTTAGTTAGGTGATTAAGTGCTTCCCAATCACTATTCACTTCGTAATCATATTTGATTGCTAATTTTAATCCTAAATTAAAACATTACATTGTGAAATGCAGCCAAGGAGTATCTGGCAAGAGCTGTTGATTTTATTTTAGAGGTTGAAGAGCTACGTGCAAATATAGTTTCCACTGAAGTTCAGTAAAACAGTAGGTCTCCTTTTATGTATCAACTTGATGTAAACCAAGAGATTTGGTAAACATGTAGAGAGCAGTGTTTGGTCCAACATACTCCTACTGTTATGTAGAGGCTCCATACAACACACAGAGATTTTCCATTACCAGTAGGATGTGGATGTACCTTACAAATCTCTCCTCTTTGTCAAAGCATATATGACAGATGGTTACAGTGACACCTTAGTTCTGTCTCCTGCTTCAAAATAGACTTGCTGTCAATTAATTCAGACTGGGAGTGAATTAAATTTGGTTACCTATTTTTTATTGGTTACTTAATACATATTATTATTATCTTTTCCAACTTATTTGTTTGTTAACATGTGGCAGAATAAATCATGACCCATTATTGAGCTTCTATCTATTAATATAGTGTGATGAATTAGATCAAATAAAAAAGTTGCATTCAACACTCCATTTAATTAATATCACGGAACAACAGTAAAAATATATAGCAATACTTTCCAAAACCCTGGAAAGAATTGGGAATGAAAAGAAAATACCTTTCTGTATCTTCAGAAAGGTATTCCTGATTTCAGCATATTCTTCTTTTATGATGTTGCACATGCAGTTCACTATCTGTGCATGAGTTTCCTACTGCTAAAATGAGGGCAAAGATATTTTCCATTTTATGGAACTACTGTGAAGAAAAATCCATTAATATTTTATCTCACATATTAATGTGGTGTGTGCTATAGGAAATGCTTCAAGTAAACAACAACTAACCACCCCCATCCCCCCAAAATCTACTACCTTTATTTGAATTTTGAAAAAAAAAAAGGAAAAATAAGTATTTTCAGTAAGAAGTTAAAGAATAAAATCCCTTTGAGCAATGAGCTGAATTTTTTCCACTTTTGATCTGTTTGGAGAATGACTTATGTAGGAAGAAATCTGAGAGAAGTTAGAAGTTGCTAATGTGGAGCCTGCATGAAGTTGCTAAAAAGGAAAGCTATGTAGGAAGAGCCTATAATTTTCATTCCTATCTTTGGACTTGGATTAATGCCCAGAATAGTGACAAATAGAGCGTCACTGGGGAAAGACTGAGAATAATCTCCATTGGCAATAGCAACTAACTAAAGGAATGGATAACTGTGATTATAACAATAAAGTATTTGCTAATAAAAACAATCCCTTTCTATTTTCAGTAAAGATAACTGACAAGAGAAACTTCTGTAGCATTTTCAATGTGAGGAAGAAATGAAATAGTTGATAACTGTTTGTATGTGCAACTGTGTGAATATATGTGTGATATATATGCATGAATCTATGTTCAACAGACAAGTTCAGCTGGAGGTATTACAAAATATCCTCCACGTCTCAAGGCCAAAAATCCAGTTTTTTAGGAGAGTTACTGAAGAGGCTTGGCATAGCAAGTGCATATATACGTGAGAATACCATTTTCATAGATGTAGGGGTGGCATGTAATATGGTAGTGGTATTTAATTTGTGCTCTCTGTAATTTAATTTTCTTTGTTGAAAAAAAAATATTGACAGACATACTCTAGTTTAACTGTTAAGTACTTCCCCACACATCTTAGTCCCATTTTGCTATTAATGGTATCCCTTCAGAACCCTGACTTTACCCTGTGCTCCTCAAGAAACACTACCTCACCTGCTGCCCTATTTCTGCCTTCCTTCAGAAGACCTAGACCTACAGAAAACCAGCATGTGCTTTCTGAGTTGATAATAGGCTTTGAGGAAAAGGGTAATGGACTTTTCTGGCTGTCTTTGAAGCCTAAAGGAACAACAGTGGCTGCTGTAGTTCTCATATCCCTAATTCAAAACTTATGTAATTCTGTCTCTTTGTTTTGCAGGTAAAGTATTTATGACCGTAAGATGCAGTGGCCCTGACTTTCTTTAGGAAAGGTTTAAGAAAATGAGGCTCTGGGAAAAGAACAACAAAAAGAGGTACAAATGGAGCAAAATTGTAGTATTTTGTAATAAGTAACTCCACATATGATTTTTAAAGCTTTGTAGGGCTTGGTTTTGCTTTTGTTTTTTTAACATGGGGGGTTGTTCAGCTCCCATGGAGTTGTTGCATAGATGGAAATGGAAAGCACATCATACCAGGTAGGTTTGTGTATGGAACACAGTGTTACTCTAGCTCTGCATGAAGGAAGGTTCCCCTTGCGTAAGGAGGTAAGAGTTGCATTAAGTTTGTGGGTTTTGGGTTCCTTGTGGCGCTTTTGAAGCATGGTTGACCTAAAAGGAATGTAGAATTTCAAGAGATCCGCTGCCAGTTCTGGCCAAAATCATCCAGAAACAAGACATGGGATTTGAACAGTGAAGGTACTTTCCTCATCAAATGGAGAATTTTCCTACAGAGATGTCAGCTTTTAAGTATTTGTGCCACTGTAGAATCATCTGACCTTATGACTTTCCTTATTTATGAATGTTGTTACTGTCTTAGGAAAAGGATAAATCATGTATGAGAGGATCTGTCCTGGTTGGGTCTATGTTGAAAGAGCAGCAGACCACTGAATTCCTTTCATGTTTGTTATAAGAGAAAGAAGTCTTCCAAAACATCTTCCTTTATTATAGAAAAATATGTTTATGCAAACATGTATGTAAAGTTAGATATGTTATTTTTTTGCATATCCTGCACAGTCTGACCTAGTACATATTAAATCTGATCATGACTTTTGAAACAATTACATTTTCTTTAAAGAATGTCACAGTCTTTTCTATTTGGGGTATTCCTTAGTGTGCATATGGAGTAAAATGAAAGAATATATAGTAAATAATTAAAGTAAAATATAGTAAATATAAAATTTTAAAATAAGCATCTGTATTTACAGGAGCACTTATCACTATGTGATTAAATATTTTAGACAATTTAACATATCTGCCTTGCTTCTACATATAGGGAGACAGATTTATTTAAGGCAAACCCATATATATATATATATTTATATATATGTACTTGTGTATACTTTTATAATAGAATCAAGGGTTAATAGTTACTAGCTGGTAGAGAAATCTACTTTTGGGCTGAAAGGCTGCAGTCACTCAAACTAGTGACATTGCTGGGGAGGTAAAGACATGCTATACATATTAACTGGTATGAAATACCCTGTTGAAGCCTGTTGTTGACACCCTTTCTTTAACAACAACAAGAGTCTCTGTTTGCAAGCAGAAATAGGAACGTGTGATTTGATGTGGCTGAGTAAAATACAGTTCTCCATATTATGTGCAGTTGCTAAGGATATAAACCTATCAGTGATATCTCATTTTAGGAGTTCAGAGAATGAATAATAGCTCTGTGACTAACTATTAATGATATGGATTGAAAAAGAAGAACTGTTGGGTAACAGAAGGTAGAATCATTTTACTATATGCAGCGATGAACATTACCTTGCACAAACAGTACAGCCTTGAAGTAGGGTGGGTGGAGGTGCAGCTGGGTGGGAGGCAGAAAAGGATTGAGAGAATATGATTTATGGGTGAGAAATTTTTACATTAGAAATTTAACACTAGAGATGCTGCAGACTCAGCTGTGAGTTTCCAGATATTCCCTGCTTTCAATTTTGTATTAGTGACAATTATTCCCACAGCAACCATTAGTGACATTGCAGAAAGGACTGCAGCTAGAGTTTTTCTATTGTTAGACATTGTTGTTGATTTCAGCTATTTTATTGCTTTTTAAGATGATCCCCTATCAATCCCTTTCCTCTTTTCCTCAATGCATGTTTTTTGCTAATATATGCAAATAAGCATTACAATTGCATAATCAAAAATTAGCTAAACAATTTTGCCCAAGGTTTCTAAATGTTGATTTTGTAACATATCAGTAGAGATAGCACATTATTCAAATGTTCTAAAATTATTTTAAGATTCCTGGTGCATCCTTAAAAGCATAAGTACAACTGAAAATAAAATTGGAAACATCTGCAGGATTGAGGTGATAGAAGGATTGAGGTGATGGCAGTAGGTTACTGGTGCACTTAGAATCATAGAATCCTTAAGGTTGGAAAAGACACCCAAGATTATTGAGTCTAGCCTTTCACCAACCACTGCTGTGTCAACAACTCACTAAATTTGGTCTAGAAGTGCATCAAAGTGGTCACAGTCATTATACGTAGGATAAGCATAGGTGTGATAAAGCGAAGAAATACACGTTTTTATGAAGGAATTGAGTATCTCAGTTCCTGTTACAGCCAAAAGAGAATTGCTTGAGGAGTTATAGTAGGGTCTTTCCACTTAAAATAAGTGTTTTGTTATTATTCTATGAATAATTATTGTTGAACCATACTATGATAGTAACAACTTGTCTGACTACTTTCAGTTAGTTTTATTTGCAAAATAAATATTTAGTAGTCCTGATCTACAGTGCCAGTTCAGAAAAGAACACTTGAGTTAATAATTTTTTTTCTTGCTCAGTCCTCCAGTAGCAAAAAAATAGGTCCAAGGAGTTCTCTCCCATGCTGGTAACTGCCATGTCACTCCATTCCTATGGTGCATCTCTGTATAGAAGAGACTGCACACTATTGAAACAAGTAGTAGTGAGCTACTGCATTACCACATCAGCACACGAGAGTGCAGTGTAGGGGCTGCACAGCCAAGGATGTCGCAGCCAAGAACACAATGTAACTGATATAGTAAGTCTAATTTTAGGTGCAGGAGTCTCAACAATTTCTTTACAAATAAAAAGAAAGACTTAAAACTATCTCAGTCGATATTATAAATGAGCAATGTTCTTTTTGGTGTTATTTTTCATCTGTCTCAGATTTGTACTTTGTATATGTGTGTACAATTTATTTAGAGTTACTTAATTCATTTTTTATTCTCATATTGTAAGATAATTCAGTCACAATTTACATATTTATTCGGAAGCTATCTGTGTTTTATTAAATTTCACTGCGTTACATGTCTTTAATTGTTGTTTAATAATATAAGCAAATACTTAACACAGTTTACAAAGCAAATATCTAATATGACACATTTTAAAAGCATTTTCTTGTGGGCTTTCTTTTAAATAGCTGTTTCTGGAATTTTCATTTCCTTTAAACTAACAGCAGCTTTTGTACATGCAGCATTTTGAGGTGTTAAGATATTTAGATTCATTCTGCAATACACAGGTTGCAGTACCTACATAGGCATAAATACTCTGAGTGAGCATAGAATGACACCCTGCCAGCCATTTGTGTAAAATGCCCACTACAGTACTTGTTAAATCACTCACAAATAGCAAGGGATAAATTTATGAATCTAGTTATTGATTAGCCTTGGCTCTAGAAGTATTGCTCACCTTGTGAACTGCATACATTGGATCTAACAAAATGAAATTCTCTATGCCTTGAGCTAGATGGAGAAGTATCTTTTCAGTAATACATCCTTGACAGCAGAACTCTGCTTGGTATTGTAGAAGTTGACCTGGTCCTTCCTGAGCTGCCTGAAAGCACTTAAGGCATGGGGGATTAAAAAAATACATTTTCACAAAGATACTTCTTGGGTTGTTACTTAATCACCTTTACATCACCAATCCGAATGGACCAGGGAGTGGGGTTTTTTCTTTCTTTTAATTTTTTTTTCTAATTGCACTTACCTTTAGATCTGTTTGGCCTAAAGGTCACTAAAGGGAGTTAAAACTTGAGTGACACAGACCTTTGTGGTGTTGGAGCACCTAAACATACATGCAGAAAATCCTGACACCAGGCATGTAACATCCCGAACTTCAACGATTTCTGTAGATAATCCTCTTAAAAATGCATTTAATTAAAATTAAGAAATTAATTTGAAAGTGAGATTATGAATAGTAAGACTCTTCGGTCTCATAGCAAGGGTCCATAGCCTATAGAGTCAGAATTTGGGCATGTTCCCTAGTGCTTTATTAGCAGTGCAAAGCAGAAAATATGGTTCATGACAGAATTTGATTTGCTTTCAGAAGGAGTCTTAAAATTTTGGCTTCTTGTTGCAGTACTATTACTAGAAAGAAAATCCGGCATAACTTCCTTATGTAATACAAGGCCAGTAATGGTAAAACCAATTACAGTGGTTTAGATTTATATTTGAGATATTTGCTTTTAAACACTTATACTCTGTTTCCAGATTTCTGTGTGTTTGTGGAGACCTAGTTCTGTCAAAAGGGAAGTGGTGATAAAATATGCACAGTATTGTTAATAGTACAAAGATAACCCAGTACAAAAACCTCTTTAGAAATTTCTGCCATAGATGGAGGACACAGTAACTTAAACCTGCCTTTAGATAGTTCCTATTCTAAATCCGTGTGCTCTAAGTAAGATAAGACTTTATAGTAGATGAATGTTTTTGTCTAAAATTTGATTTTTATTGTTATATATATTAAAAATGCTTCAGTTTCTTTTGCTAGGCTTTTTCTGCTCAGTTATAAGCATGTATAAAGTGTCCATTTTCTGCTATAGTAAATAGAAATTTTCTGCACTTGTAGTCTACTGCCAGTGGTGCAGCTACTGGCAGTAGATAATGTTTTAAGCATTTGCATCAGTGAGCACATTTTACAGGCACTTTGAGCTATCCTACCATACATTTGAACGAAACATTGTGTCTCTTTTGACCACAAATTGAATTTACTTGCAGGTCTCTATTTTATAAAATATAAAAAGATTTCTGCCAAATTCAGTTTTGGGTTTTAAAGTCTCTCTTCCTAAGACAAACTGAAAGGCAGTTTGAATCAGGAAAACCCTTGCTTTTCTGTAAAAGAACGGGAGGTTCAGTGTGGGAAATGAATACTGGAGGGTATTGGACCAAGGATTGACCTGTAGAATTAAGTTTTCAAAATTACCTAAAATTCAAACCCAGAAGTTAGTAGGAATTTAAATTATTTTGATTTCACAAGATAAATTTGTCTATTCCCCTCTTAGCCCATTTTTGAAATTATATTATTCAAATCAACTCTCTTCTACAGTCCCATTAGATGCTATGTCATGAATTGTAAAGTTCTGTCAGAGCCAGTGCTGAGTGTCATTTTCCCCTTCTCCCATTAAAACTGACAAGAAACAAATATATTGAGAAAGAAGGTTAAAGATATGGGAAAGTTAATTTTGTTTTAATTTTGGAGGCTATCATTAGTTGCTTGTTTTTTTACAGGGACTTTTTAGCTATGTGCAAACAGCACTTACTACATCTAAGAAACTGCAAAAATGGGAATGGTAGCCTAGAGAAGAGGGAGTGGGCACACTGGAATTTTTTCAGTCTCTGGAGTATATTAAAATAGGCATATTAAAGGCATAGGATATTAAAAAGGGCTGGTTTGTGTAGGATGTTGCAGAATGTTTTGGGGTTTTAACTACCCTTGTAAGACAAACCTCTATGCAAAATGCTAGATGTTTTTTGCCCATGATGATTTATTCTCTGGGAAAAAAGCCCAATGTATTGTCACAAATTAGTGAGATTTCAGTGAAGAATGAATAAACAAATAGCTTGCCATGTTTTTGTGTGCCCTGAAATGTCTGGTCTAGTGGTGTCAGAAGTTTATGGATCCGCTGCTTTTTTTTTTTGTTTTAGAGCACTAGTGGTCTTTTTAAATTCTGCCAATCCTGTATCTAGGTCCATCCTCTCTCTCTGTGTCCTGTAGGGGTTTTGAAGTTCCATTCCTAGGAAGATTTATTTGTGTAATCCTATATATAATTAAGATTTTTGTGTTTTTACAGTTGAGTAATGACAAGCTTTACTTGCCTAAAGTTTAGCTATCTGGAAAGCAGCAAAAAAAATTTAATATATCCTTATTTTATAGATAGAGAAACTTTTAGATCAGACTCTTACACTCCTGAAGCTATTTAACTCATTTGTTGTAAAAAGGTGCATTTCCTTTTGCAAGTTGCAAATTTAAAATTCTTTAGCTCGTAGAATTAAAACTGTTTCTTGTTTAAGTTAAAAAACAGGTGTGATCTAATTTTTTTATGAATCAAGATCTGTTCATAAGTGTTTTTGCAGTACCTTGTGAAATCTTTGCAAAACCTTTTGTGCTTCTTGATAAATAACATTTGTATGTGAAATTCATGTGCATCAGGACTTGTGATACTTTTTTGTCTGAGTTTTGCAATGTATATTTTTAACATGAGTGCTTAACTTTTATACTCTGAAAATGAAGCTACTTGTAAAGTGGACTCCACATGGTGTTTCCATTCTGTAGCAGAGAGTAGGTGTTCACCTGCTCTGTTTGTGGCTCTAATGTAAAGAGAATAGGGAGAAAACAAAGGGATCATGTCAGCAATCTGTCAGCTAACCCAGCAGACAGAGATGGAAATGTCAGCAGCTGATCTGCCAGGAGGGATGAATCACTTGTGTCCCTGTCTGGGCAGAATCAGGATGGAGTGAGCTGATTTGCCTGACCATATGCCCAGAGGTGCTGCCCTGGAAGGGAAACTGGCTGTTGGCTAATGGCCACCAGGTTAGCCTGTAATCTTTTCTCAGATGGTACCACAAGCAAATGAATTGTCTAAGAGGAGGAGAGGATGTTAGAATGATAAAATCCAAACATAAGTTACACTAGGGCAGAATTCTTCAACAATGAGATGTATATGATTTCAAGAAATATCTGTTAATACATAAAGCTGTTCTACTGGTGAAAAAAATACTGGAGTCAAGCAATTTGAACTCCAAAGCATGTAATCTCATGTGCATGATAATGCCATTGAATCCAAAGAGATGTTTTTATTAATGGGTTTTTTCACAAATTCTAATTCTTGCTATTTTATATTTCTTGAATGGATTTTGATTGTTATTTTATTATTTTAGGATTCTAGTAGTAATTCTAATAACTCCCCCTTGTGAAAGTAAAATAAGTTGTGTAAATCATAGTAAATAAAGTAATTTTATAGGGCTGTAGCTCTTATGCAGATATTCTGAGACTGGACATTAGACTTTGCATCTATTACAAGAGTATGATATTGAAGAGAATAGTATGCAAGCCATATTATCTCACTGCATTTTAAGAATGTAAAAAGAGTATCTTTTTCATGTAATAGGTAGATGATAATCGCATTACTTTAGTATTCAGTCAGATAGTTGGTATGTGAAGCACAGTTTTTGTTTATCATTATTTAAGGTCTAAAGCTGTTCCTTGAATTTTTTTTTGGTCTTTTTGCCTTATAACTTCGACTTTTTCAACTTCTTCTCTTTTATTCTTGTGTGAGTATGCCAGAATGTGATGGAGGACCATGCTGCAGGCTATGATGAATAGGTCTGTGTTACTGTTGGCCAAAATCAGCCACATATAATCTGCATGGAAACACTCCATTGTATCAGAAATATCTCATTTACATTTACCTTTGGATACCTGTGTTTTATACATAACAGATTTTTGCTCTCTGTATCTCAGAATGTCGTATAAGCCTGTTAGAAGACTCTGCAAGGCATTTGATGTCAACACAGTTACGTTGATCAAATAACCTGTATTCAGAAAAAAAGTGATGTGGGCAAGACTTAGTTCTCCTTGAGCTGTTTCGATGTTGATCAGTTATTTTAGTGTCTCCAATTCTAAACTGCAGTCTTTAGTTTCTATTCTGTGAGTTTGTCCAGTATCAGTGTCAAAGTAAAAGCATATAAATATATGTCTGGCATCTTTCATGATTTGAAAATACTTTGTATTAATAAGAGTAAAAGCTATGAGTCATGGTACTTAAAACAATAAAGAAATCACAACAATATGAAGACTGAATTTAGGATAAATATAAGGAGCAGAAAGTACACAAATATGTAGTAATGAAATAGTAATATTTCTGTGCTGATGGCATCCTATTCTTTTACATTCCTTTAATGCACCAAGATCAGATATTTATGTAATGAGATCAGGCATTTGTATTTTTGAATAATATTTACGTTTTAAATGTACGTTCACAAAGAATGGTAATACATACTTAATTTTAAAAGCAGGTTATTGTCCTGTGACTACTCTATTTCCCATCCTTTATCAGTTATTCCTTTCATTAATATTATAGTCTCTGGAAGCAGAAATGTTGTGCTTGTAGTATTGAGCACTTGTCTGTAGAATGCCGCATTTTGTCATGAAAATAATTTATATGCCTTACATGGAACAAGTAGACTTTCCATGGGGAAAGTCTAGAACACTTCTTTATGTAGATGTTACATATATTTGTGTAACACCTACATTTGGACTCTGAACACAGATAGAAGTAAAGAAAATAAGTAACAGTCTCAGCCAAAAGTCTGAAGTCCTGCAGAAGAGCTGGTTACTGGATACGGTCCTTTTTACTTCCGCATTTGTGCTTTAACTAGAAAGCCATCCTTTGAAGCAGTGACAGGGGTGGAGCTAAATTTACTCAGTATAGTTTTTTTAGTATAATGTATATTAAGTTTTTGCACCTTTGTCTTCTAGAACATTTTTCTGGACATGAAGGAGTATAAATTACTTGGGTTCTTTAGCTTCCTTTTAAAATGGGTGCTATAATGCCCTTTGGTACTTTGGCAGTTTTTCTTGTGTTTTCCTGTGTTTAGTTTACAAGCTCTTTGGAACAGAAATTATTTTGATCTGGATAACCCTTCTGCTTGTAATAAACATCATGTTCAATAACTAACAGAAAACCCATCCTAGTTAAATAGTACAAGATGCAAATACAATGAAAAAAATTGCTATCAGAGGAAAAGAGTAATGAGTTTCGCTCTGTAAATACTGTGATGATACACACCTTTTATGTGGAGTATTTAACTGTTTCAAGATGAGTGTCTGAATTTTTAATGAACTCCATACAGTCATACACAGATCGCTTAGTTAATTGACTCACAGCTTATCTCTTAACTTGAAGAATGTCCTGTGAAATTACTCTTTCTGTACATGGTTTATAATTTGAAAGGAATTGCCCAACCTAGTCTCCTGAACTGTTTACCCCTACTGTTCTTTTATATTTTTGTGTATGTTTTAGTATCTCTCAGTGGTTTGTTTTCGTCTAAAAAATATGAATACTAATTATCTGCTGTTATTTTCAGTTCTGATGTAGCTTTGTATTAAATATTAGTTAATGTGTAACTGGGTTTTTTTCATAGAAATTCAAGGAAAATAAGAGTTTGTTCTTTCACACTTGTTTAAATTTTAATTGCCTTTCAAGTAACAAACAAGCTTCAAGCTAAGACTTGCAGATGTTGAAAACTAGGTCATCTTGTTTATGCACAAATTCTGCTTGCTACACTACAGAGTTATGGTCTATAAAAACACTTTAGAAGGATTTTACTAGGATTAGGCAAGTCAATAAGAATTTTAGAGTATCCTTATTGCAAGTTGCCATGAAATAACCATTATTTTTTATTAGTTATTGAGCTACTGTCATTCTGGTTTTACCTCTTTGGATTTACTTTATTCATCCAGAATATGATAGTTAATTTTTAAGGAGACTCTTCACTAAAAATATAAGTCATGGAATCAAAGAACCGGTATTTAACTAGAATTGGTCCTGTGGTTTCCATAATTTGAAATAATTTGTGGGTCACCTTTACACAGGTCACCACAAAGAGAACAGTGTCATGCAACACCACATAATCATACGTGGCCATTACACAGTCATCTTTTTAGCCATGAAATTAATTTAGAATGTGGTAATGTAAAGATCCTTCCTTCTATCACCTCATGTTAGTCAGACCATATGCTGTCAGCCATTCAGTTTGCTAAAGCAGTTCACAAAAAGGCCAACAGTTTTGCTCTTAACTGCAAAATCTTATATTTGACCAATAATCAGAAGTAGAGGATAAGTGGTAAAATGGTGACATCACAACTACACATGAAAAAGATCTTTAGTGTCACAGCAGCAGTTTGTACGTAGTTTATAATGGTTTTTAGATTTAAGTTGTCACTGATTGAGTAAAAAATTTCAGGATCACTTATGGTAAACTTAGAGTAAACACAAAGGCATGGTGAGATTTTTGAAAATTTTGTTCTTCTTTATCTGTTCTGCCTGGTCACAGCCAGAATCATCAGTGAATTGCTTCTAGTGAGTTAAAGGGCAGCCCGGTTTCCTAATGACGACCTACATGCAGTTGGGTTTTGTTTTCTTTCTGGGAATCTCTTACCATTTTATGGCAGTAATATTAAGGATATTAAGAAAATTTTATTGGATTTCAGGGCTTTTTATGTCATCTTGGTAAATAGCACAAGATTAGAGCTTCATTTACCCCTGCTATTATCCAACCTTGTTCAGAATAAATAACATAAGGCTATATGAGAACTGAGAGAAAATTGTTAATGTTTTATTAGTCTTAACTCTTTTGTATATTATTTATCTCAGATTCTGTAAATGAGCAGAATGCTCATGTTACTATCCATATTAATATGAATTCAAGAGCCTCAGTTTTTGTCTCCAAGACTTACCTTCCTTTTGTAATTTTTGTATTTCATATTCGTCATCTTTTTATTACTCAGAAATAGGATAAGAATAGTTAATCTTACTGCAGTGCTTGGTAGGTTGAGTATATTGTCCACATGAAAGGCTCTCTTCGTTTCCCTGCTTCCTCCTGTTCTGCTTGATATCTTCCTGTCTGCTTCTACTTTACAGACATGAATGTATGTAAATAGATGATCTCGCTATTTGTGTTTGTTTTTTATTCCTTCACTTTCTAATAGTGTGTAGGTGTACTCAAAACAGAATTTTAAACTCAGTGGGGGGTGGTAGAAGAGAAATGGAGAAAGTTGGCTTTGTTATTTAGAACATTGCTCACTTAGAAAATTTATTTTATTATTTGAGATGCAATTTGCAAAGGCAACTAGGCTAGATTGATAGAGTTCTATTTTTCACTAGATGACTGGATTTTGAACCTTTTCTTCATGACAAATATCTATCTCCTTTTAAAGCTAAATAACTGCAACCTGGAAAGAATCATGTTTTCATCTGAAATTTGCAGTGTTTCAATGTGAATAACACTGTAGTTAGTAAATAATTATCAGGTTTGATGTCACTGCTTTAACTTTTCTTTGAACACTGGATTCTTTGACTTCACTACATGGTCTGCTCTCCCTTCTTTCCCCCACTTCATCATGAGGAAAGAAATAACATTTCCTAGTTATTTTATTCATTGCTCCTTTACAGATCAAGACATAGTATATAGAAAATCTTGAGGCACATTTAAGAGCACATTTAATAGCTGCCAGTTTAAGGATTAAAGCAGAATTTAACCCTTGCTAGCATTTTATTGAAGTCTAACCTGTGATTTTTTTTATACATTTGTGCACAGATCTCAGTGGCATCACTTAAGTAGTTAGGCAATGCAATCTGTACTAATGCCATAAAGTGATTGTATAGGATCTCTTCATTTCATCTCTTTCAGAATTATTAAAACAACTATACAGACATACTGGCTCCTATGTCTTGTCAGATACTAGATTGGAATTGCAGGTACAGGTGATATGTTTTCTTGGAATGATTAGTACAGTTCAAAAAGTAGCATTTGGTCACAGAAGCCCCTTTTATGGATCTGAAGGATAACGATAAACTTCAAAATTAAATACTATTGAGAATAATTTGTCTCAGATCATATGAGAAAGGAAATAGTGATAACTACAGAGAGCAACACAGAGAGAGGATATAAACAGGGAATAGAGGTACCAAGATTATCATTTACCTGGGGAGAGTAATAAGTAAATTGTAGCCTGTGGAACAAGAACATGTTTCAGTCAGCACCAGTAGAAAAATCAGAAATAACTTAGCTTGATCTTCAAATTCTGTTTCTGGAATTTGAATTTGGTATGGAAGGGAAATAAACCAAGCCACATAGCTTAGTGAATGATTTACTTAAATTTGCCCAATTTATAATCCAAGCAAATGTAATTTGCATGAGCAGCACTGAAGCAACACTATTATTTTAGTGCAATTTTAAAGGCATTTTCTTCAGAGAAGGCTTATAGTTGTTTAAGTTCCTCTGAAACTACTTTTCATGTATTGCATATTAATGTATTGCAAATAAAATACAAGACTTGAATAAACTGGGATTTTTTGTTTGCTGGGAGGTTTTGTTTCAGATTTTTTTTTCCTCTTTACCTGTTCTGGGAGGAATATCTTGATGGTATTTGTCTTCTTATAACAGTTGACTTGCTTTAGAGACTGGTTAGATAAGTAGGTTTTTTGCCACTGATCACAGCCCCTTGAGACCTCCCATTCAGCCAGTTCTTAATCACCTCACCATCCACTTGTCCAGCCTGCACTTTCTGAGCTTGCCTCAGAGGATATCATGGGGGATGGTGTCAAAAGCCTCACTGAAGTCCAGGTAGACAACATCCACTGCTCTCTCCTTGTCTATCCAGTCACTTGTCATTGTATAAGGCAATGAAGTTAGTGAAGCATGGTTTCTTTTGTTTGTTGTCACCTTTGTGTAACACCGCTGAATCGTTATGAAATTTCCTGAACTGTATTTTGTATACATATGTATAATACATGTCCATAATGAGAAAAGGCAAAGTTATAGATGGCTGTACGCATTTATTTCATTTGATATTGTCATCGTGTGAAACCTTTTTAGTCTATAATTGTATTCAGATATCACACCAACATTAGTTAGGAGGCTACAACTGGTACAGAATTATAGCAAGAATTTTAATTCAAAACTATGTCCCATATGTAGAATTTGGATTTGCAAACAATACTTAATTTTAAACTAAACTGAAAAAAGACATGGCAGTAATTCCCTTGAAAAATTAGTAGATCAAAACCCATGTCTTAATTTCGTGGCAGGCTTCCATTTCTGATGATACACTGAAATTAATCCATACCTCGTAATGTAACTGAGACAACACCCATAAAGGAGCAGAAACAATTCAAGTGGATTGTATAAATAAATATCATATATAGATTTTTCTTAGCTAAATCTGTGTCTTATCTGAATTTGTATATCTGTTATAGTACTTTTTAAATGTGGAAGAAGGCATTCTCATCTTTGACCTAGTAGATATAATAATTTTTTCCATGGAGGAAGGCAAAATTTTGACTCACCAGGCTACCAAGCTAGTCTTCCTTGAAAATATTTAATGTCAGCATTAAACAAACTATTATATTTACTAATGACATCCCCTTCTCCAAATCAGCTACACTGGAGGTAAAAGGTGACCCAAAAGAGGTCTTCTGCTGATCTTGGTCTCCCTGTGATGTAGCTTTGCACCTAGGCAGAGCATGTGCAGAGAAGAGCCAGCCCACATGAATAGATCTATAAGAGATCCAGGTGTCTAGTAGCTCTTGCCCATATAGGAAAATAGGGGTCCAGCCCAATTCAACAGTGCAGCCTCAGAAAACCTATGTACAATCTCTGATGATAAATCTAAACCACAAAACAGAGAATTCTGCAGCTTGCTTTTTAGTCCTCACCCTCCAATTCAGCCATTTCAGGGAACTTGCTGAACACTAAAAATCCTTACCAGTCTGCATTTCTTTCTTAGGGAAACTCAGTGTGCTGGGAAGATAAGAGATACTCCCCATTGTGTCTTGCCTAGTGCAAGCTCAGCCTAAGGTAGGGACATGCAGCCACGTCTGAGAGCTGTGAGGTGCTGCCTAATGAATGCATAATCTGAGGTATAAGCTAGATATCTGGGTTGAGGAGGGAATACTCTGCTCCCATCTCCTTTCTTTGCTGGGATGCATTTCACCTGCTCGTTTCATTATTTATAATGTTTACTGCTGCTCTTCACTGAGTGGTGTCGTGCTAGTACTTTAGCAGGTTCTCTGTGATTTTTGGTCAGCTGATGTTTGGAGTCAGTACCAAAACCTGGTAAATGCTGCAAACCAGGCAAAATGCTGCAAGCTGGACATTGTTAAGAGCAGGCAAGCAGTATGTAATAGTCTGTGTGCATTTTCACTGAGATAAAAGCAATGTGTGTTAACAGTTGCAGCCTATTTTAAATTCTGTTTCTGTATTGTCGGCATTTTCAGCTTTTGGTCATAAAGCATCCTTTTTTATGATTTTATGACTAAAATTGCATTTTGAAGAGTGTGAAGCATGTTAATTCATGTAGATTTTCAAGCCACTTTATTTTATTGATTCATTTTCATAAACCATTATTAATAAATCTGGAACTTTCTTCAGATTTTATGTTTTGAAAAGTGTTGTCGTTTTCTTTGGTTTCAATTTGAATCAGGCTATTTGGAAATGTGCTATATGCATTCAGCAGCAGCAAAACAAAGCTTTGCATTCTGGCTCATTGCCTCCATTGCAGGGGCAGACAGGTGGTGATGTCTTGTCACCATGACTACATACAGCCCTTAGGGAGGGCTCTTGTAAGATGATAGTAATTCCTGAATGGGGGAAGGGCATGAAGATATTCTCCTTCTAGCTGTGGGTTCTTTCGTATGGGTTGCATATGATTACATGCCTATCCTGTCCACCCTATTATATGTGTGTGTGCTCCCTGAAATGCAGTAATGGGAAAGAATCGATCACTGCAGACAGTGTAATAGAGGCTGCTTGCATTTGCCATTTAAAATCTTTATGTGGATTGGAAAGGCAAGAGGACAGTCACAGTTGGACTGCCTGAGCCTTTGCATTGTATTGACCAAAGGTTTTCCCTGAGTCAGGGACTTCAGAAGGAAAGGTATACCTATATGCTGAGGTGAAAACATATTAATACAGCAGTGGTTTAGGGCACTGGTCTGAATAAGAAGGGAGAACTCTGTGGCTATGACCACTTCTAGCAGCAGAAAGTAGACACACTTGGTGGGGAATGTTAATGAGAATAAATGGAAAAAGCCCTTCATCTCAGTCTTCCCACAGTATATCCCAGCAAATTAGGTAAGTAATACAAAGTTGGGCTTTGCTTAGGACACATAGACTTTTGCTTGTGAAAGAGGTCCTAAAGCACTTTCGGTGATGAAATATGGTTTGACCTTGTCAATGTCATAGCAGAAAAATATGATTTCATCTTCTTTGGCTTCAGATTCAAGTGGGTCATAAAAGTGCCACCTAGTGAATTGCTAGTATTTTCCTTCCACATGCTTTGTGTGGTCTGACCTGGAGTGGCCTTGTTTAAACTTCTGCAATCTGCCAAGACCACAGCTGGAGTTGGAGTTGCTGCAGGATACTTGTCCTTTCAATTCCACTCCTCCTTTGCAGTAGCAAAAGTAAACACCTCTTCTACAGGAGGAAATGCTTGAGTAAGGAGTGGGAAACTTGAGAAATATGTAAGAGAGTTACCGTAACCTCAAAAAAGGTAAAGGACTGTCAGACTTGAAGAGTGCAGAACAAGGTAAATAAAAGCTGGGTATTTTTGTGCTTTGCATGAGTGGAATTTTATATTAAGGACCATGCAGTTGTTACTCTGTATGACTACACATAATACCCGGAGAAGACAGGTTGTGGAAAAATGTTTGTTATTTGTGATAAAATTTAAATTATTTAATGTTGGAGTTTTTGGCCTAAAGGTTAGTCAGGAATGTTGTACACAGACAACAGGAAGATGTCTCTGTTTCAAATTAATGTAGGCTGACATAAAGAAGGAGAGTGTAGAGCTCTGGGAGAGTAAAGATGGAAAGAAATCTTACCTTTTTAATGGGGAATTAATTAGAATGATTTGGCTAAATGGAAGAAAGGGCTCCAGCTAGTACTTCCTTAAAGTGTCTAAGTCCTCATGTTAAATGAGAGTTACTGTCTGGATCTTAGTTTCCCAAGGGAAGCAGCTCTGTGTATGTTTTCAGTGCTGTGGAGCAGTGTGGGAGCAGTGGTGAGCTACAGAGAACAATTGGTCTCCTTTGTACTCCATCTTTAGATGAAGCATTTCCTTCACTCTGCCGTTTGTTCCTAATGATTTGGGAACAGAAAAAAGCAGTGACCTAGAAAATATAGGAATATCGTTTTACTGTAAAATATTTACAATCTCTAGCTTCAGCTAGACAAATTCTGCAGAATGTGGATTGGGAACAGCCAAGCCAGTAAACAGCATAGTCAGTTACATATTTTAATATGAAGCAAAAAAAGGAGCTTGTATATTCTTGTATATATGAACGGTCTGAAAAATATAAATAAAATTGTTAGAACAAGAAGTATAGGCTCACAAAATCACTTTGAGAATTTACTACCCAGCCAACAAATTGCTCCACCTGTTTCATTAACAGCATAAATCACCTAAGTAAAAAAAAAACATTGCATGCTCTGGACAAGTATGCTGGGCTTAACTAAACAAAGGGGGGCTTTGTATTTTAGTTACCTATAAAGTTTAATGACTTGTTTTTAATGACATGAAGGCAAGGCTACTAGACATTGATACAAGGTGCCAATGTCAGAGTGTAGTGAACTCAGATCACAGTATGAAAATAGGCTAATTGTGCTGGATCTAGGAACTGAGAATTCCCCTATAGGACTGCCCAATGGAGGCCAAGTACCCCTTACAGCTATTTCCACTCAATGTATATTTCCATGTATATGGGCAGCAAGCAGGAACTCCTGAAATTCTGCTGTGTGTGAGGAACCTAGAAGGCATGGTAGAGGATGCAGGTAATTTAAATACTACTTCTGCCTATTGCACAACCTGGATACACCAGGTAATTTATTCTCATTCTTTGGTAAAAAAAGAAAAAAAAAGTTCTAAATGGAGCAGTTATAGATTTTAAGGCTAAAACATATAACTGAAAATGCACTTTAAAGTAGATTCTAGGTTAAAATACTTCATTATGAAGATAACAGTAAAATAAAAATCATTGCCTGTCCTAATTTCTGAACAAACTCTGCAACACATGAATTAAGGATGCGCCTGGTACAGATGGGAGATGTTAGTAACATCCTTTCTACACAGCACACATTCATGGAAGTAGCATATGCTCTGCCACTTTTGTCTCGTCACTTTCAGAGTTTGAAATGAATGTGCTGTTCCCTGGACTTGCAGAAGCAAAATCCCATCCAAAGAATAAATAATATCTATGATACGTGTTGAGATCTGACTGTATAAATTAAAACTACTATCCCTTTAACCTTCTCTATATTTTTCTGTTTATGTATTTCCTTTAATGTTTCTTAGCAGAGAGAGACAATTTATACAACTTTGGCATTGCATGCTTTCACACACTTCTCAGATCTTTCTCTGCATATTTGCATGAAGAGGTAAGATAAGGCCTTTAATATTCTGCAGATATAAAATCTCTTTTTTTTTTCTGGGTCAATCAATTTCCTTCCTTAGATCAGAGCTGGGATCTCTAAAGTGTATACCAGGATTGAGCTTCCTGCAGTCATAAAATTAGACCCATCACTGTCATCCCCCTGTAACAGCAACAAGAGGAAAAATTGAAGATGTGTACATTTTTGTGGCTGTTCAATTAAGTCAATCAGGTCCAAATCTCTGGGGAAAAAATTAATAATATAACTTACAGTGTTTGTGTGACGTAATTTAAAAACCTGTGCATGTTATCTTTGAGTATAGCTGCTGTTATATGATAAGTTGTTAAACTGCTTCTTTTGGTTTGCTGGATGTGATATCACTGTGTTAGACTGAGGGAAAAAATGGCATGACCCACTTTGATTTGGATGACCAGTTTCACTCATTAAGACTGTAATTTGCTTGTATTTCACTGTAAGCATGTACCTGGGGCTATGCCTTCTGAAAGCAAACCAAACACTTCTGTATCAGGAAAATGGTGAGGAAGAGTGTTTGTGATCCATGTATGTACAGACTACTACAGTTTTAGAATAAAGCTTAAAGATCCCTGTGATGCTGAAATTCCTGTTATAGAAAAAAAACCAGTAATGCTATGTAAGGTCTGGTAAGTGCTTTTTATATTTTTATGTGTGTTTCCAATTAAAACAATGAATACTTTTAGGGGTGATAGTGTTTTCCCTGTTACCCCTTAATGTAGGTTATGAGGAAAAAAAAACATTAAGTGGGTTTTATTATACAGGAAATGTACTTGAAGTGTGGAATGCTTGGGAACGAATGCCTGCTTTACTGCTATAAATTGTTCATGATATGTCTTTTCATATATGCATCAAACGTAGCACTCGCTGCAGAGATGCATGTGATTTGTCTTTTCTCCTGAGAGATGGTAATTGGCTTCAGTTTACTTAGGCTACTGCAGTACAATTTATTCTCTTAGCTTAGCCAAGCCTCATGTTGCAGTATGTTTTCTTCTATGAGGGTGAGGCATTTAATTTGTGAAGTGGTGCAGAGTATGTGTTACATTACAAAGATGAAGCACATCCCTGCTCTGTGGTGTTTAGTGGAAACAGATCACAGCACTTGACCATTCTCCTTTACCTTCTCTTGTGTTATTATTAAATTGTATGTGAATTAACCATGATCTTTTAGAAAACATCCGTTGTAACAAGCTCAGTAATTTGAACACATGGCTAATGAACTCTGCTTGCTATTTGCTTTGTCTACTTATAATTAAGTATTTCTGTAGTTTTGAGCTTCACTCTCATGGTGTTATTTGTCTTTTCCAAGGCTTATCTTTTTCTAGATACCCAAACATTTTCAAAATGGCAAAAATTAAAAAATAATACAAACTTATTTTAAGTGTAAGATTTTGTTGTTAGTCCAGTAATCTTTGGTGCTCAGTTTTCTTTATGTTTTTTTCCATTTTATCTATCTAGTTGAAGAATTAAAGAGATGAACATAAAAATCACAACAAATGGCACTTTAAGAGAGTTAAGTTCTGAAATGTAAAAATCTTCACACAATTGTGACATTTAGTGTAGCAATAATAATAATGTATCATGTCAGTCATATACTAGTGATGAACCCTCTGGGCAAGGACTTTCCTGATTTTTTAATTCCTATCATGATTTCACGTTCCAAAGGATTTAAATTTTTTTTGTCAATAAATTACAGTATGCAATTTATAATGGACTAAGAAGTGCTGGGTACTTACCATTTCCTTTAATGCATTAATGAATTTCACAGTAAATACATTTGACTATTCAGGATCCTAACTTCCCATAATGGCAGTCCTGCTTGTCTTGTGGCCAGTCTGCTTCTTGGAGGAAACAGTTGGGGTTTTTTTCCACCACACACTGGTCTTTCCTCCTTTGTTAAAATTACTTCAGTGCTGAATTAGCTCCAGTTAATTCTGTAAGCTCGTTACTCTTTTATGACTGTGCACATGGTAGCACTGCTGCATTAGCTCATGTGAGGCACTGGGACTTCTGGAAACACTTGCATGGGAACAGCATTAAACTGTGCTGCTCTGTGAATTAATTTGTAATGTACTGAACAGGAATATGTCTCCTTTCTGGGCATTCATGTGGAAAATTTTTCATCTGAAAACTCATTAAGGAAAAGTACCAAGTAATGAACTTATACTAGGAGAGTGACTTAGCTCCACTGTCAGCATTACTAATGCTCTCTTTTTGGCAATACGTGACAGATAAGAAGTTGAATACAGAGTGGAAGGCATTTTGTCTGTGGTTGGACATGTTGAAAATTCACCTAGACATGGATCAGTATAGTCATACAGTGAGGATTTTAGGAGCTAATAAAATAAGGAATCCTACTTTGCTGACTGGAAACAAAGGAGGATTAACAGTAGGGAAGGAATACGAGCACAATATGTTAGTAGTCTAAAACTATGCTCGACTGGAATAGCCATCACTACTGGCTGGCCTAGTAGCGTGTGGAGTGTTCTTTGAAATGTCTTTTCTATTCAAATGCATTGGAAGCATAGGAGTACAGTAATGTGAGGTTTAAATTATACAAATTCAACTGATTTCTGTGTGATAAGGAATAGGTAGGAGGGAAGAAGTTGTTCACAAAAGCAGCGAAGGGTAATTAGGAGGACATACATGCCCTCAAAGTGAGCCTTTACAGGCTCACTTTGAGGACATGTATGTTTACCTACCAGGTTGGTTTACAGACCAGGTTGGACCAAGACCCTCAGCCATTTCTGCTAGTCCACGCCAAAAGCAGTGTTTTTGCACATACAGTGCTTGGTAGTAGATAGATGCAATAACCTCAGTTTACAGAGTACTGTAAGAGACTCCAGGTTCCTGAAAATGAATTATTAACTTCCATTCCTCATCAGAACACTTGCCATCCTGTTCACAGAGCAAAAATTCTGCAGATTTTAGGTGCTGGTTTGAACAGATAATATGAAAAGATAACAGTAAAATGAAATTGTTAAATTGAAGTTAGGAACCATAGAAGCAGAAGAGTTCCAAAAGTCTCTGGAAGTAAATTGAATAATTTATAAGATTAGATAAGTTAGAGAAGCAGTGGAATAAGTAATGTACCTAACTTTGACCTCAAGGATGTACATATTGACATCAATACAAGTTAGAGGATTCTCATTTAGGTCTCCTGTCTGGTGCTTGTAAGTATGCCCAGACAGCTGGGGAAGGCCATGTCTTGAGCTTCAGCCCTGTATTCTGAGGGCCAGAGGCCATCTCCAGGATCTAAGGGTATGAGTAGGCTAAACAATCCTGCATGTTCTTAGTAAGGCATTTTTCTGGTGTGGGGAAAGCCATTCATATAAGTACACAGCTGGATAAGCACACCATGTGATCTCACACACAGCTCACACATTGGGTGCAAAGCATTGTAATGAATGGGATGACATAAGGTTGGTGATCTGTCACTACTGGGGTTTCACAGGGCACCATCTTAGGCCCTGTTCTCTTCATCTTCATGAAGGACTTGGATACGGGACTGGAAGAGATATTAAGCAAGTTCACAGATGATACAAAACTGGGAGGACCTCTTGACTCCCATGAAGGCAGGAAGACCCTGCAGAGATACTTCAACAAATTAGAGGTCTGGACAATCACCAACCATATAAAGTTGAGCAAGCAAAAGTGCTGGATTCTGCACCTGGGATTGGGCAACCCTGGATGTACAGATAGACTGGGGAATGAGGTGCTGGTGAGCAGTGCCACAGGGACCTGGGGGTCCTGGTCACTGGTGAATCAGCAGTGTCCTGGCAGCCAGGAGGGTCAAGTGTTTCCTGGGGGCATCAGGCAAAGCATCACCAGCTGGGCAAAGGAGGGATTGTCCTGCTCTGCTCTGCTCTGCTCTGCTCTGCACTGGGGCAGCCTCACTTTGAATATTATGTGCAGTTTTGGTCACTGCAATATAAGAAAGATCTGATACTATTGGAAAGTGTCCAAAGGGGGGCAATGAAGATGGTGAAGGGCCTTGAGGAGAGGCCATATGAGGCATAGCTGAGGGCACTTGGTTAGGTGTGGAGGAGACTGAGGGGAGAGCTCATTGCAGTTAGAACTTCCTTGTGAGGGGAAGAGGAGGGGCAGCACTGATCTCTTCCCTGTCATGACTGGTGACAGGACCTGAAGCAATGGCCTGAAGTTGTATCAGGGGAGGTTTAGATTGGATGTTAGAAAAAGGCTCTTCACTCAGAGGGTGTTAGGCCCTGGAATAGCTCACCAGGGAAGTGATCACAGCACCAAGTCTCACAGAGTTCAAGATTTAGACAATGCAGGAGTTGAACTCAATGATCTTTGTGGGTCCCTTTCAACTCAGCATTTCCTGTAAACCAGTGAAGTATGGCTTCCTTATTGCATGCTTGTCCAACTCAGAGACAGCTTTAGCAACTGCTGATGCTCAGTGAATTAGAGTTTTTGATAGACTTTAATGTTACAATGTTCCATCAGTTATTTCATGGTTATATGAGAAATTTAATATTTAGCCAAAATATGTTCAATATGGTATAATATCCACAGAATAAGGAACACTGAAAACATGCCAGTGAGTAAACTCCAGGAATATTCTACTTACTGTTAATTTTGAAGTGTAATGATAAATTTTAAATTAGATAATATAATAATGTATTTCAGTGTCCTAAATCTTTCTGCCCTTGAACAGCTTAATGACATCCATATTAAGAAGTCAAACTGTGTTATCATTTAACATCCAGATACTTTGGTTATGAACAATACTTGTCACAGCTCAGCATCAGTGTTATCCCTTACTTGTGAGATCAGCTGAGATGGCATTTATTAATTTTGAGAATTACTGGAATAGAAAAGAATCACTAGGCAACTAAAACCAACTTTTATCTGTTTGCAATAACATTTAGTCCCTTGGCTAAATGTTAAATGGGACCAAACAAAAAAACTTCATTGGAAAGTTTATTTGCATATTTAAGACTCATAAAACATGGGCAGCTTTAGTAGCAGTAGTGAGGAGTGCCTTTTTGGCTGAGGAGGGCTTTTGAGGGTTGAGAGACATTTTGGGGGTAGAATTGTGTAGGTATCCTGTTTTATACCCAGACAATATGCTGATAACAAAGAAGTAAAAAGAAATGCAGTTTGATCAAAGTTCTCAGATTTTTTTTTTTATAAGTATTTTACATAGAAGTTGAAATATGAAGTATTTGTTTTAGGGAAAAAGAAAGCAATTTTTTTTTTGTTTGTTTTAGGGAAAAAGAAAGCAATTCTTATTTGCACCAAAGTCAGTTTTTATCTTGCTTTAACCAACTGAAGGTCAGAGACAAAGCAAAATAAACATAACTTTTAAAAAAGAAATCTTTATTTTTTTGGCTCATATGTAATATTGTTTGCGTTGTTTATGATAATAACAATTTCTTGCATGCATTTCACCAACACATTACAAGTCAAAAGCATTTGTAAAAGAAAGACTCTACATTTAATGTTAGCTTGTGTATGAACACAAAATGTCCTGATGTCCTCGATTATACAAATGTGCCATTTTTTTCTTGGGAAATATTTTATTTGTACAAGCCTAGTGAACTGTGATTCAAAAAAGAATAAGAGTAGACTATGTAAACAGACACTGCAAGATAGCAAGGATTTAATCAACTATGAGACTGTCTTGGAACTTTTGATGCAAATAGTGCTTAGAAATTCACACATTCCCCTAATGCTTTCCTTGCTATGTCCTGTAACTATTTGGAAACAAGCTGGGTTCCAGATTTACACAATTTACTTCACATTGGAATATATGCAAATATGTTATTAAAACAAGATAGTCTACAAATACTCACTTTTTTTTTTTTCCCATAGTGTGATGATGCCAGTTTGGAATTACTGTGGTTAGAAAATAAGCCAAATGAATGAGGAAAGAAATATAAGAAACAGTGATCTAAACTTGAAGACACTTTTCTTATATACAGAACTGTTGCCAAATGGTATTTCTTTACATTATTTATATATGCTAACCACATTGTCAACAGGTTTAACAGTTTGCAATATGGCCTGTACAGTCTGATTCTACACGACATAGCAGCCACTTCAAATTTAAAATGCAAAACTAAAAAAGCTCATAAATAGCTGCAAACTATTGCTTAATGATTTGAAAGAATGAGGTCTGGTTGGACAACTTGATTCACTTCATCACTGACACATGACTTCCTATAGTGGAGACTGCGGACAGTGAAGGAGCAAGGTACAGCAGCAACAGCATTGACATGCATCAGTGATGCTCTCCTATCTATGACACAGAATACAACACGTCCCGTTGAGCTCTTGCAAATTAACCATACTGTGATACATATCTGATGCAATTCAATGCGGCAAAGCCATTTAATTCTATGTTCAAATATGCACAACAGTATACTGTTAATATTTACATGGAAAAGGGTATTTAATGGATTCACTGGATGTTGGAGATAATGATAGAAGACAGTAACCAAATAATAGCCCAGGAAAAAAAACAGCTGTCAAAACCAAACCAAAACAAAAGAACTCCCAGATATATTTTGGTGAAGCTATTTTTCCAGTGCAGAAACTGCACAATATTTTTTGAACTGTAAATATTTTAACATAAACAAGAACTTATTCATGTTTAGTCATTCACATAAAAATAAGTCATTGCAGATTCCTGTAAATTAGAGGAGACTCTCCAGGCACATTAATCTGGATGCACATAGTCTGGATGCAGCCATACAAGTAGTTAGAATACTTCAAATTTAAGAGCAACCCTGAAACATGGAAGTTCTTAAAATCTTCAGCTTTGTGCAACGTCATATTTTTATTTATGCATGATTGACAAGTGCAGCATGTCTATGCAAATCACTCCTATCTGTACATTATAGAGAATCTGAGAGTAGAACTCCTGGTCCTCATACCTCTTTCCCCAACATAAAAGCTATTACAAAAATAGTCACATGTAATAGTAAACAACCTGTGAATTAAAAAATGATAAATACACTAATACAGTTTTTGTAAAAATATGACAAATGTGGCAGTTGCATTACAAACAGTGAAGAGAATTACTGTTCTACATGTTGTGGAAATAAAGTATCTTTTTGCACTCATTTCACGCTCCATCTTCTCTATGGAGCCACCTTTTCCCTTATTCTTAGCAGTGTCAGCTGTAGTGAAAACAGTAACCTCTTGTCAAGTTTTTTACCCTGATTAACAGAGCCACAGTCTGATGATGGAGGTTCACTGTTTTGTTATAGGCACTGACCTTAAGTATATATATAATGTATATATATGCACACACGCGCGCGCACACGCACACACACACATGTGTAAAAACTGTCAGTTTGGCATAAATCTCCTGCAGGAGTCCAGTTGATGATTCATTCTCAAAGACTGTAAACAAGTTGTCCCATTAACAAAATTCTTAGATCATTATTTTTTATTTTCCCTGATGTCTTTACCTTTGTAGTTCTTTTCTGCTTTATCTTTTTCATATTTTTCTTTGTCGGGCTTTGTTACACTGTCATAAGAGGGTGGGGAAGTTGTAGAAGAACTCTCATCTGTTTTTTCTGGGGTGGAGTTTCCTTTTAGTTTATCAATAATTATCTCTTTTATAATGTGTCCATCTCCTTCTTTGTTTTTATTTCTATTATATATACTAGACACCTGTTTAACTTTTACCCTTAAGAGGTGACGTCTGTAAGCACGCTGAATGATGACAGCAGACACCTCCTCCTGCTTTCGTTTCAGTGTGGTTGTAATTGGTTCATAGGAGACTTTAGAAGGATTGGCTGCCATAAACCGATCTTCCATCTGTATTCTGAGGGCATCCATCTCCCCACTTTCCCCCAAAACACGCTTTGTGAAAGCAAACAAGATGTCAAGGCAGTGAATTCTGTCACCACTCACCATGGGCAGATCCATTGCAATAAGCTGGACTTTGTTGGGTTTTGCTATGAGAAGAGGTGGATCTAATGAAGCGGCAAAATCTGATAATTTACTGTATTCTATGAACTGTGTTGCATCGGGGTCAAACTTCTCCCAGACTTCATAGAACATCTCAAAGTCATCCTCGCTCAAAGGTTCAGCGCTTTCTTCAGTAGCAACACTGAAGTTCTCCAAAATCACAGCAATGTACATGTTCACCACTACCAGAAAGGATATGATAATGTAGCTGACAAAGAAGAAAATCCCAACAGAAGGGTTGCCACAGTCACCTTTCACAGAGCTCCCTGGATGATCTTTATGGGGGTCACAGTCTGGCTCCCCACTGTTGAGAATTGGGGCGAGCAAACCGTCCCAGCCAGCGGACGTGGTGATCTGGAACAGGCAGATCATGCTGTTGCCAAACGTTTCAAAGTTGAACATGTCATCAATCCCAACTTCCCTCTTGACGTAGGCAAAGTTGGACATGCCAAATATGGCATAGATGAACATGACCAGGAAGAGCAGCAGCCCAATGTTGAACAAAGCAGGAAGAGACATCATCAAAGCAAAAAGCAGAGTGCGGATTCCCTTAGCGCCTTTAATGAGGCGCAGGATTCGACCGATCCTGGCAAGCCGGATGACTCTGAATAGTGTGGGAGATACAAAGTACTTCTCAATCATCTCAGCCAAAAACATACCTGGGAAAAAACAGTGAATAATTAAAATAAAATTTTAAATTAATTAATTACCTACAGAAAGATTTAGTTATTGCTATCTCCAATATAACCAGTGTAGGGATTCTATGCTATAGCAAAAATTTTACAAGTTTTTACATTTTCTTGAAAGCTGTTAATAAGGTGAAAGCATCTCTTCTTATGTTGAAATGCTATCCTAGAGAAGGTAAATAAGTAAAATAAAGACTGATTATAGCAAGTAGGTAGTCCCTGTCTAAGCTTTCAGTAGTTCTTCAAATTATTGGGAAAGGGATGTTTATGTCTTAGATACAGCTAATTCTTGAAGCTCAGCCTATAAGCACTTTCTTTATGAAGGATGATATTGGCTTAATTTCTGCAAGTCAGAGATTTCTTTAACAGATCTATGTTTTATCAGCCCAGTCTTTCTCAGATGTGTCACTCATTTGGCACCTTGGACAGTCACTAGATTTTAACTGACAAATCTTAATTAGCAAAAGTAAAAAATCTCACCCATTTCACATAATTTTCAGTTTTAGTATTGAAAGTAAATCTGTGGTTAGTTTGAATATACCACTAAACATTCCTCTTTATATTTGTACACATTAATCTAATGTGCCAAACAGTTCCATTATGTCTTTTGATGTGGAAAATGACAGTGAATCTAATGGGAGAGATAAAAATCTTTTATGCAACATTATATATATTGTATGCTAGATAATATGAAGATCTGAATCAATATGTAAGTCATAGGAAAAAGGAAATTCTACAATCAGTATTAACATACTTGAAACAAATGTTTCCTATTTCTTCCAGTAATTCTTTCTTGAAAATGAGTTGCTCTTACCTACTATGGAGAGAATCACAACCACAAAATCAAAAATATTCCAGCCTATAGTGAAGTAGTAATGGCGAAGTGAAATCAATTTCAGGACAAATTCTCCAGTGAAAAGGACAATGAACACCAGGTTAATCCGGGATAAAATTGTTTCCATTTCTTTACTCTGATCATCTGTTTCTACCATCATTGTGACCATGTTAAGGCAGATGAGGATCATGATGCCGATGTCAAATACTTGTTTGGTTACAAAATCAAAGATCATGCCTTGAAATTTGTTCTGCAAGCACAAAGATGGCATACAGTTTATACAGTGAAAATAATTCTCTTTTAAAATGCCAAATGAGAAAACAACACCCTTCAAGATTTAGGAATGCGAAGCAAGACTCATTCACAATAGAGGCAATAAGCCTAATACATGCTGGTTTATGTCTCATCTTGCTAGAGTGAATCAAGAAGTTCACCACTGTTGGCTGAAGAGACAAGAAGGGAAATGCTGCAATAATAAGAGTAATAACAATGACAGTTAATAATATTGGGTGAATGGATGGTGTAAATTGATAGCCAGCAAGAGTACCAGCTGAATAGAAGCTAATTTTCTTATCTTTATTCTCAGATGGTATTAGAATGCTAACCCTCTTTCTTTCTTAAACTAATTGTGCTTGGTGAGATCATTGGACTGCTGAAGACACATGTCTCAAACACACCATGACTGTAATATCCTAGTTTTTCTTTAGTACTTAGCTCAATGTTTTTTGCCATATGTCTCTCCTTAGAAAGTCTATTTTTAACCACTTGGTGCATAAGGTGCAACAAGTATTTTATTTTTTAAGCAGCGTAGGAGTTCAGTAAATAACAAGAGTAGTGTCTTATCTTAGAGACATATTTATCCTAGTCTATGCTTTACTCCCCAGGACATTCTTTTTCTCTGTAAGATTTTCTGCATCTGTCCTTCCCAACAGGTTACCAGTGCCCCTTTCTGTCTTCAGCAGCAAGGGCCAGTGCATCCCCATTTCCTACAAATTCTCTATGAGGAGAAAAAACAGAAAATGAAGTTTATCCCTGGTAACAAGAACCAATAAATGATCCAACCAATTGTGGTTTTCCAGGACTTAGGCAGGGAATTTTGAAATTTATCATTATTAAATTTAACATTATTAAATAATTTTGTTCATACTTCAGTGTGTATGTTTTTAAACAAAATATTAATAATCCAATTTGATGGATTCAAAAAGGGACAATTTCTACCTTTACAAGAAAATAAATGGAAAAAATATTTTCTTTCCAGACCTATAACCTTATCTTGTGGACAAGACTATATTCCAAAATGAGTATTTAATATTAGGGATGTGAAAATCAAATCACTCTTACCACTGGCCTCGGTATAGGTTTCTGTGGCTTTTTGGATCCCAATTTTTTCATTGCATTGTAATATTTCTTCTGTTCTTCTGTCATAAATATATCCTGACCTCCAAAGTAAAGAAATAATATCAAAATTAATTAGTATCTACACATAAATCATTTATTTACAGTATGTCTCCCTGTAATATAATATTAAAATTATATTTAATTTATATAAAAAGGAAGGGGTTTTTTCAGGTGTTTATAGGGTGGATGCTCATATACACTCCTAAAACACAGGAAAAACCCATTACTGGTGCCTTGTCAGCTTGGCAGTTGAGTTTTTCCAATGTTTCCATGCTCACTTTTGCTGAAATGGCTGAAAGCATTCTTGCTCTACTGGTGCTGTTCAATAACTTGGCGATTAGGATATGTTTAGTGAATAGGAACATGACTAGTGCCTTGCATGGCCTATCGTCTGTATAGACTTTCAGGATTACACCTAGACAAGTCTAAAAGAGGCATAACTTTGAGGCAGAAAGTTAGGAGAGGGTAGTAGTACCTAATCCATGGGTTTTAACAGCAAAAAAAAACCCCACCTTTGATGTAAAATTAGGAAAAGTAATTTATGTTATGCCATAGCAAATTAAAACACCACTAGAAGGAACCTTGACAAACTCAAATCAGCCTTTGTTTGCAGATACAAATGCTGCCAGTCAGATGTGCAACTGTCTGACTGACTTCCAGTATCGGTGAATTGTGCTTATTGATGAATCTTCACTGAGTCAGATGGAAGCACAATGTTAGCATCACTGTCTGCTAAATTGGCCACCACAGCCTGAAGCATCACAAAATTGATAGTAACCCCAGACATGTTTAGGAAGCTAAAGAGTATTTTCACAAGGAAAAATTTCTGTAGTTCACAGTTTTCTTTTACCAGAGATTCTGTCTGGTATTGCTGTTATTTAATTGGTGATTGAAAAAAACCAAATCATATGAAACTGCTTTTTCACAGCACACAAACATTTAGAATGACCCTGGCATTTGAAAACTAAAAACTGTGAGGCTTCAAAATATTTTAAATGTGATTATTTGTATTTTTATATTTTAAGGTTCTTTAAAACGGAACTGTATGCACTATCAATACAACTATTTAAAACATACTTCTATGTCAAAACTATACAGAAAGAAACCACCATTCCCTATATATCTTTGCTTTACTACTGATAAAAAATTATAGATTGTATTTTTGTCTAATGAATTAATCTCATTCTTATAGAAGTGTTAGAAAAAAAAGCCCTTATGTGCACATTTTTACTTATACCTACAAGCCTATTCATACGAGGTCTATTTGACTTACTCTTAACTTATTCTTTAATCAGTTTGCAGATCCATTATTCACTGTATCAACACAATGCCATATTTTGTCTTCATTAAGCATCAATAGTTTGTAAGAATAATTATAATGAATGTACCTTAATTTATCTTAATACTTCAGAGTAAATTGAAAAATAAATTATTTCATGCCAGATAATAGTGCATCTAATCAAACCAATAATTCACGATCACTTTTCACATCCTCATTTTAACTATACACTCAATTTGTAAATTATTATGAACCAACTTTTTATTTCTCAAAATGCAAAAAATGCAAAGTGCAGAATCACATCCACAGATTTTAGTACAGATAATTATTTATTATTTTTTGACACACTTTACTTCAAGTCTTGAAATTACTTTTGATTTTTATTAGCCTTAGAGAAATAACTTTTTGATTCTTTATAGCTAGTAATTCATACCAATATGGAAATATTTTAAATACTTATCTTCTTTTTTTGTTGGTTGAAGTTGTCTATAATAACACCAATGAAAAGGTTCAAGGTAAAAAACGATCCAAATATGATAAAGATGACAAAATAGAGATACATATACAAGTTGTCCTCATACTTAGGTTGATCTTTTACCTACCAAAAAAAAAATAAATTATTACCCATGAGAATATTAGATGGAAAAAACAATACGTATAATTTAGAATTAGGTATATGCCATCTCAGACAGAAAAGCTATGAAAAGCACTAATTTATTAAAAAGAGCACTAATTTATTATAAAGAGCATTAATTTATTAAAAAGATCCAACTTGTCCATTCCAATCAATATTTGGAGAACTAGAAGCTGACAGAATTATTGCTCATATGTAATTTTTAAGTAAATGTGCTCACAGATATGTTTCTGTATGTACATCTATAAAAAGTCCCTCATAGAAGAAATAAGCAAGGTGGGATGTAGAGCAGTCATTAATACTTAAAATTTTATTAGCAGAAATCTAAATATTTTATATTGTGTTCAGTATATTATCATGGAACAGAAACAATAAGTTTTACTATTGCCTAAATCTCCCTGGAACTCTTTTGGTCTTGCATGAACATTCTTACATCCAGCTAGGAACAGCTGCTTTCAAGAAATACCTAGTGAATATATGTTTTGTGAAATCCATTAAATTGAGGAAGTTTTGAAGGAAGACTTTGTTATTGTCTCGGTTTTTCTGGATGCCACATCCCAGCATCTGCACCTCTAGAGCACAACAAGCTTGAGTGTAGAAATGCTAAAGATAATGAAACAGAGTGTTTTACTCTGGATATCACTAACATGACCATTTGTGTAAGTTAAACAGAGTATTAGTTTTGTAGCCAAAATAAAAAACTAATCCCCAGAAAGCTTAACAGATGATCTTCAGCCTTAAAATCTAATTGCACTAAAATATCTAGGTAACATAGGTACTCAACCTAAGGAAACAACAAAATGCACAGTTACAAATTATAAAACCTGATTAATGTATTCCTTATTTAATAACTGCATAATATAATCTTAAATTAATTCATACTTATGATTACCAAAAGATTTTGTCAAAAACCTGTTATTTGTTCTATTACATTAACTTTATAATTTAAAAAAAATCCACTTAAATTAGCTTTTTTGGCTAAACGGAAGTGAGATTCTTTCCAGTAAAAATTCTGAGAATCAAAATAGTATTTATTGATGCTGATTATAATTCTTTGTTGTGTATGTAGCTGTTTAAATTTTATACTCTTTATCAGAAAATAATCAACAGATGACCTTTGAAAGATTTACACTTACATCTCGTGAATCAACAGCAGCATACATAATATCCATCCATCCTTTGAAAGTAGCCTAGAAATAAAACAGAATTGTTTATCTTCCCCATAAAAATACTTTGGTCTTCTGTAAAACATGCTCAAAGATCCCTTAATCTCTGTGGGGAAAGTAAAGGTTTGAAGGAATATTTGAAAAGGAAAATTATGAAAAATCAGAAAAAAAAATTTAAAAAAAAGAGCAAGAAGAAGAATGAAAGGTTCACAGTAGTGAAGTAGTTATTGAAGACCTAGACTGGATGTATGACACAGATGACATTTATACACAGCTTCAAGAGCAGCAGTTTTCCTTACACATCTTCAGAGGCAATGATGGCCATGATATCTGAAGCCAGAGAATCAGTCATCATTCAGTACTACTACTCAGCACATAAGAGTCATATTGCCTTTACAGGAAAAACATTTTAATCTAGGTAGTTAATTTTGGAATTAAGGTCAGCTAGAAATACTGACCTGCTCTGAGATAGAAGGGACAACCATATAATTCTTAGATAACTTTAAATATCAGAGCTGTAAAAATCTTTTCATTCAGTGGTGCTGTATGTTGACTTACAGACTAGTGATTCTACAATCATCTAAATATAATTACATGCTTTCTTGCTTGTGTTTTGAATCAGATCTTAGCTTGAGAAGCTCCATGCTCATCAAGGAACCTGTAAAGAGCTAAGGTCTTATTTCTTTGACACAAATAAAATATGCTCAGTACCTAGAATAAAGGCATTCTGAACAGTACATAAGATAAGTAATTGAAGGAGAAATGCAATTTACAGATTTTGTATAAGTAGTAGTAATTAATGGAATGAATATGCTATGCAATAACATCCAGTATTTCACAAAGATAATACTTATTTAAATTTATAAGTAACATAATACTCATATAGTATACTATAATGACTCTTTAATAAGCATAAAGGAATATGATAGTTCTATACTGTGCGCCACTAAAGATATTCTTGTATTTTCTACACTTACTATTTTCACATTATTATTATTATCATCATCCTGAGATTGTATTTTCTAGTCTTGGAAAGGAAAATTACTCTACTATCATTAAAAAAAAAAAAAAATACAAGAAACAATGTAATAGAGTTCTGTGAGCTGTACATTATTGCTATGAAAAAATTGTTCCTCTGCTTTACAGTCTTAACTTGCCCATTTTTCCTAGATACCTTTAAAAAGACCATGTACATATATAAAAAGAAAATATATACATTTACTTACTACTTGAAGCAGAGCAAGATATCCAGCTCCTACATTATCGAAGTTTACTTTCACATTCTTCCATCGGGCACTTTGATTGCTTTTTATGAGTTCCACACACTGAGTATAATTGTTGACATCACTGATATCAAACATCTCACCAGTTGTGGTGTTGACACAATGATAGAATTTCCCAGCAAAAAGATTTACTCCCATGATGCTGAAGATTAGCCAGAATATAAGACAAACCAGCAATACATTCATGATAGATGGGATTGCTCCTACAAGGGCATTTACAACCACCTAGTGTACAAATTAGACAAAATAGCCACTTAGCTTACAGAAAGAAAATGAAAAATACTTGAAAATACTTCAAAAATGTCAAAACAGTATTATTATGGGATGGACAAATAAAGTTGTGGGAGAAATTTTAATGAAGGTTTAATAAAATGCTAATGAGATTGGAAAAAGCAAGAAATAAAATGAGATGGAAACAAAGACAATGCAAAAGTCTGAAAAAAATCAAAAAGCAAAAGAAAACCTGTTAGTAGCAAGATGAATTCTTAGCAATTGTGTGCTCTAGAGAAAAAGAGAGAAATAAATGTTAAATTCCAGCAATATAAATTAAAATGCATAAATAGAAAATAAAACCATGAAAAGCTCAAAGAATGATGATGTGGAAGACTAAATAAAAATGTCTGCATGTAAAGCTATCATTACTAATGATTTTATTATTAGAAAAGTTATGTATATATTGGCATCAGTGTATTTTAGTATCCACACAGAATGCAACACAATTAGGGATATCTTATTTAATCATTATTAACAGCATTTGCTCTAAGTCTTGGTTTTAAATTGCCTGGGCTCACTATAGTTGCTCTTACATGTATCCTTCTTTTTCTTTTTAATTGGTTGCATTTAATTCCCTTGAGCTTCTGTGTATGGGCAAGGGGCAATAAAAGACCAGATGAAATCCTTGGACAAAAGTTTAATCTTAGTTATTGTGGAGGGATAGAATGTAAGAGACTAGTGCAGAAGGTGGTCTCACCCCTGAGGAGTTGCAGCTGTACCAATCACCAAAGATTAGGAACAGGCCTGTCCTTAATAGGCCACAGCTGTGTCCAATAAGAAGATGAGTGCTACAAAAGAGTGGGTTAGCGGGGTGAGGGGAGAATTGGGGTTTCTTGGCTGTGCTGTGAAGGAGTCAGTGCTGTGAGGAGCTGTCCATGAGACATCACCAAGAAGGTGTAGAACTTTTAGAAATAAGTTGAACAACAATTGATAGTTGTCAATAAGTTGACAACAAGTTATTGTAATTCAACTAAAAGAAAGTTGCAGATATTCAAACAATAATTTTCTAGCAAATCAAAAGAGAGTGTAGTAGTCTTTTGTGTGTGGGTTTGAAAAAGGTAGTATTTTTCATTTCACTAAGTTGACCAAAAGTAGTCTAGCATCAATAGAAGTTTTGCTTATTTATTAGCTGGACACTTGATATGTTGTTTGTATTGCCAATCATGTAAAACATAGTGGTGATGGTGGTGTGCACAGGACCCACTTCCCTATGCTGGCAGGTGTAATCACCGCTATCGTATCAGCAGCCTTCCCCAGACAGGAACCACATTATTTATTTGGCAAATGAAGACCTATGACTGAACTATGAATATGTATTGCAGCATTGGGGTATTTTGAGGTGAAAGATTAAAATGACATTTCTCAATAAAGTTTTGGGGTTTTTTATTTTTTATATATCAATTTTTTCTGTAAGTAGCATGGTCTGCTATGGTTCACAATAGGGTTTTTCCAGGAGGGTTTTTTTTTGGTTGGTTGGTTTGTTTGTTTTTGTCAGATTGGCAGAATATGAAAATTACAATCTCCTCAACAGGTGGATTTTAGCGCTCTTTACACTCATAGGAAGGAAAAGGTCTCTAGGTAAGGAAATTATTTCCAGTCTCTCTCCTTCTATACTTCCAAATCTATCCTTATTTCAGGTGTCTTTTTGAAAAACCTTTCCCTAATACTACAGCATTTACTGTGAGATTTCTTTCCCCAGGCAAGTAGATGGGGAGACACAGTGAAGCTTTAGTTTCTGGTATGTCAATCTTGTCAGCTTTTTCACCTTTTGTTGGTTTCTTTTGCTTTCTGGCTAATTGTGTTTCATCCTAAACCACTGACAAACAAATAGAATTGAAGTTAGCTACATAAATTGAGTGAAAAATTTCCCAGATAAACTGTAGGAAAATCCTCCCACCATCTACTGTAAAATTTGTCATGTCTTTTTATTTTTCTAGGTCCACAAATCAACGGCAATTTTAACAGTCAGGGGGCTGGGAAAACACAACTATGCAGCACTGACCAGGAAAATTTAATGAGCTCAAGGTCTAATTTCCAAATGTAAGGTGTACATTGGCCTTGTTTGTAAGGACATGTTCAAAGGCCTTTTTCCACACATTTTTGCATGCCTTCCCATGTTGGAGTCCTTTGAAGAAAGCATGAGTGTAACCATTAATACATCAATTTTTGTATGCACACATTTGTTCAAACTCATTCATTTTATCTCACCCTCATTCCTTCAAATCGTGACAAGGCTCTTAAAGGTCTTAAAGCTCTTAATGTCCGTAGCGATTTAATGGCACCAAGTTCAGAATAGCCCAGAGCATTGGCTATTAAACTAACCAATGAGACCTATCAAATACAGAAAAAAATATTTTAAAAATAGTTCTACACTGTTTATTTAAAAAGAATAGAAATTCAAGCAACAAATCAACAGTGACAAATTGTAGAATGCCACCATTTTCATACTTGCTGGAAAGGCAAGAGGTCTTATAAAGGCATGGTTAAAAAAGGAATATATTCTATTAAATGTCTATCTCCTATGGTTGGATAGGGTTTAACAGTCATATGGAAGCATACTGTTGGTGAAAGATAGAATTTTCAGGAAACTTTAAGGGCAAAATAGCCATACTTTCTGTAACTTCATTAAGGTTCAACTTTTCAAACAATTTAAAATTCTGACTACATTAAATTGTTTTATTAACATCTGTCAATATTGTGAATATCTATAAATACTAATAATAACAACATATAAACACTAATATAAATAATATATAACAACAAATAAACAGTAAACTATAAGCACTAACATAAATATTAACATTTAATAAACACTAATAATATCTATGTACACTAACATCTATAAACGCTAATAATATACTAAATATTGTAGTAGCTAATTACAAATATTTGTTATAAATATTACTTCTAAGTGAAACAGTTCATAACAACAATAACCAGGATATTTCAGAAATATATATTGAAAGAGACGGTACTATCTCACTTGCCTGGCAAGTCTCTGGATTGTTTTTTTTGAAGTCTTGTAAGTATAAAAAAATATTATGGGATAGATATTAACAGCTGCTCACCTTATAGCAGTAAGAGCTTTATTGTCTAGAACACTGTTAAGATCCTGATGCATGTTATTGGGATTTTGCTAAAAGACAATCCACTTAAGTAAGGAGCAATTAATTTGCTCCTCAAATGGAACTGAGCTTTAGACAGTGTTAATATGGAAGGAATTAATTTTCTTCAAGCAGTTTTGGAGACAGAAGTGGGGAAAAATCATGCCTTACTCATATTTTATTCATTTCTACCACCAAAAGCATAGATGACATATAAATGAACATAGGCATATTTTGATCCTTAAGAAAAATCTCTCAAATGTTAATTTCTGTGCCTCAGTTTAAAGACTCTACAGAAATAGGAATTCACTGATAATGGTAGTAAGATTTTGCCCATTATATGAAAAGTTGGTTTCCTATGTTGCTTATATCCATAAAGAACAATTAGATGACTCACAAACACAAGAGTTACAAGACCATGTCTAAGAAGGCCAGTCCAAGAGCAAATACAAATCAATTGTTTGTTGCTATGTATATTATCTAACAGAAAATAGTTTTAGTGAATTCATATTGCTGGACATTTCAACTGGATTTTATGTCAGAATGTAATTATTTTTAACAAAGGTAATGATTATTTTATTGCTCTAATGGATAAATGGAACTTGCTGTGATTTAGAAGCATATTAAGAAGAAAATCTTACTGATTTTCTGAATCTGTAACTGAAGTCTGTTCACTTACTAGAGAGAAGTATTTTTCAGCCATTATATTAAATATTGATGTTAATTATTATTAATAATTGTCATTAATATAATTTATTTTTCCTGTGATGCTACAGGAAGAGGAATCCTGTTTGTCTTTAGTCACCCATAATATGTTCCACAGATAGTAAGAGATGCAATTTTCTGTATTTTTAATAGAATATTCACTTATTCACTCAAATCAACAAGGTACCCAGGCATAACAACAAACCTTAGTGTATAGACAGCACATTTTATGAATTAAAAATAAATGATGAAACAAATATTTTAAAAATATCTCTTTCACTGGGAGAGTGAGGTGTCCTATGAAATTGAACTCACATTAATGGCTCCTTCATTTTATAATTGTCTCCCCAAATTTGCACTGTCTCTTACCTATCTTTCACAAACAAGACCCACACTGTTAGGTAGCAGCAGCTCCTGAAAGCCTTCAGTGGCACTGTGTGTATTGGCAGTTCTTAGGTCCTGACTGTAAAATTCTCCAGTCTTGTTTGTGCTCCCTATTTCAGATTATTGGCAGCTTTCTTAGCATGGTGATAGTGCTCTTATACCATAAACGTTAAGTTTTTTTTCTCAAACAAATACTTTATCTATTGGAAACAATGTATTTTCCTCTGGACAGTTCATCTGAGATGCAAAGTTTTGCTTGGAATTCTATTGTATATAAAGCTGTTCTGTACTTCTCTGGTGATCTCAGTCTTGTCAACTTGGTCTTCTCTCAGCTGTTCCACCTGTTTTGTTGCCATTACGTGAGAAAGTAAATGTATCTGTAAACTGATAAATAGATTCATGCATGCAGATGCAGTAATTTTAAGAAACTAAAATGAACTCAAAATGGTAGAAAGATATGTCTCCTAAAATTGAAGGATTGTATGTGCTCATTTGTGTTTTTCTTCTAATATAGACCCTCTGTTGCAAAAAAAAAATAATTGTTTAGAAGCTTAGCAGTGACAGCCCTGCTGAAGATCTTCGGTCAGGCTGTACAGTAGGATGACTTGACAGAGTCTTAAACTGAGGTAGGCAGATGTACCAAGAGTCATCTGTCACGGCTGGAAAGTGGCAGAGCTGAAAATTACCATTTCTTTGTGTAATTTTCAAAATCTAATTTAGTCACAATCAGTCAAAGCAGCTGTGGCTACTTGCCACAGTGAGAGACTCAGGTGTGTGAGATATTAAAGGTCAAAGCCCTAAAGGACTATCTGTGTTTACTCTTGAATAATTTTAGAGAATGAAATTAAACAATCTGATTAACTTTAGTCATTTCTATTGAAGAAGGAGACATTGGTGTTCTCACTGGCAGAATGCTGCTGAATCACACCTCTTTAAACTGCCAGTTAAAGCAGTGCAGAGGCTGCTTTTCTATAGGAAGATAACATTAGCTCACATTTCTTTCAAGTGCTGGTTGTGCTAAAGAAATTGCTGAGTTAGCCTTAAACACAGTAAGGCATTTTTTACCTCTTGCTAGAACATTGAAAATAATTCTTCAACAGTAGAAAGTTCCAATCTTATTTATTCATGTTTTTGTTTATAAAATTATGAACTATGGAAAAAAGTTAGCAACATAAGCTGCTTTACTTATAGTGATGTATTTTTAAGTTTGAAAGCCTGCTCACATAAAACAATCTCTAAGATTAAACTAGGAAATCACAGGGTATGGCTTAGAATAATCTGGTGAGTTTTAAGATGCAAAAAGAATAATTAAAACTTGAGTTGTAGATTATCTAGAAAAACAACCAGCATTGTTTAACACAATCCTGTAAGAGTGCATCTCTCTACTTCATTAACATACTCTTAGGAGAACCATTCACACTGCTTTATTCTAGTGTAGATTTTCAGGACAGAGCTAGAGACTAACTGTATAATGAAACTAACTCAGTCTGGTAAGAAGAAAGAGATAATATATTTTGAATTATGGGCCACTCTAGCCAGGTTTTTTTTTTCCTGTGGAAGTTACAAATATGATAAATTTCTCTATACATATGGAATAAGTATTGAAGAGACCAGAATTCATGCAAATATCTCAAGAAATATGGTAGCATGGGCAGAAATTACTGTAAGTGCACAATTGCCCTCAGATGCCATCTCTCAGTTCCATGCTGAGGACATGTATAGGCAATGAACTGGGTCAGATAATGTGTGAGGCAAGCGACCAAAATATTCTGAGAGCAAAACCGGCTTTGATCCCTTCCGACAACATAAGCAAGGCCTTTGCACAGAAGTGTATCACAGCTGGGAAGGCAGCCAAGAAGCCTTGTATTCTCCTCTATCACAAACCCTGCCAAGTCTTAGCTGATTTAGCTATTGCAGATAGTCCATTAAAACCAATTATTTTTTAGATCAAATAGCCACTGCCTTTCTGGTTTTACTAGAAATTATTACAGGATAGTTTTCAGTTAAAGAGTTCTGAGAACTTAGATAAAATCTGGACCAAATGAATTGTTTCATTTGAAAAGCTGAAGTGTTCAAAGAAACTTGAACAATGAACTGTCTTGTTTTCTAAGGAATAAGGTAGCATGGTCAGAGTTCATTAATGATAGCATGCTTAAAAATTAGGTTTTTTTCCTCATAAAATCTCAAGTTTGATACATCGTTTGTATGAAAATATTAACCATGAAGAATGGACAAACTGATAGGCAGGCATCCTTTTCCTTTTAGCATATGAATGGACTTTAAATAACACCTCCAAATCACTGCAGACTATTACTAATGCAGTGTAACTATAAAATGGGAATTCTTTTTTGCACTTTTATAATATTAATCTACTAATTAATTTTACAACACAGAAACTTTACTATAGGGAATTTTACAATATTAATTTGTACTTACATCAACAATCAGGAAGTCCAGCCAGCACCAGGCATTAGTAAAATATATTTGAAAACCGTATGCTACCCATTTTAAAAGCATTTCCAAAATGAAAATATACGTAAAAACTTTGTCAGCATATTCCAGCATGGTCTTGATAGTTTTGCGCTGTTCAATATATATGTCTTCAAAGGCCTATAAAAATATATTGAGGTATTACACCTGTTTCACAGAATATGCATGATAAAATTAAGGAATAAACAATAAAAAATAGTTAGAGAGGAGCTAATATTTCCCCTTGTTTTTCTTCATTCTCTTATTTTATATGTTTTCCATCTTTAACCATAATACTAATTGGAACAATAGGAGACCTGTCTGAAGTTGAAAAAAAAAAATTTAAAAAATTCTGGTTTACTAATGAATGAAGAAAGAAACTCACTGCAGTTTTTTTTATCCTCTGTGGTATTTAAGAAACTTTCATATAGACAGAAAACCCCCCCTTTTCTTATATATCTGTTACAGATATTTATATTGCTTTCTAGAAAGCAGTTAGATAAAACTTATGTCTAAAAAATCAAATTAAAAATAATGTATTTGCTAGAATATACAACTATGCACGTTGATATTGTAGCAAATGTTCAGCTTGAGTGAACTTGGAAAGTTGTGAAATGCAAGTCTTTTTGGATGGTGGTTGTTATGTTTAATTTGCTGCTGCAGTCTTCCATATCTCCTGCCTTCAAAATAGGAATAGAATGAAGTAATTATTCCATTTTTTAGCATGGTCTTTCACAAGCAAAATTCAAAAAGTAGATCAGACTAGGAGGAATTAAAGATTTAAATCAATATATTTAGCTATATATTCACAGTTAACAATAGCCCTTTGTACTCAAATCTCTTGACAAATATGCTGATAATTGGCAGTCAATTTAAACTTTGAGGAGCTATGCTGTCTTCAAGTTTGGGTCAAGTTTCATTCCATTCTGGAATGATGAAATGTAGGGAGTTTTATACAGCTACAAGCAAAGCAAGTCTTTCTGAAGCAAATTTGATTTTTGCTCCTAAGAGATCTCGAAATACTTCAGCATCTGCAATTTTGTTTTACTTACTAGTGCTCCACTGCTGAGGAGAATCATGAATACAATGAAAGTCTCAAACCAGTTGTGCTCAACTATGCTGTAGCAGGTTTTTCTAAGATTCCACCAAGTTTTTCCTTTGCCATCTTCTATACTTACTTGACAGCATGGAAATTTCTGTACACAACCTGCATTAGATTAAGAAATGTTAGTATCCAAAAGCCAGTTACTTCAAAGTCAATATTTACTGTAGTATATATTATTAGCAGCTTTTACTGATTTTGTATGGTTTTTAAAAAGTAAATGGAATGATGAATAGGCTATCACATCACACAGGCTGATGAATATCTGAATTAAAAAAAACTAATCTGGAGAGAAACTAGACTATGGTATACTTAATTATGAAAGAAGTCAATAAAAAAATCAATATTTTTGACTGTTAGCATGTAACTGTTCTATTTGATGATGGAGTCACACAAAAATTGATTTCTTCCCAATTTCAAGGGCCCTTTCAAATAGCTGAAAAGCATTTTACCAGTAGAAAAGTTAAGGAAGTTTCTTAGTTACAAGCTGTATGCAGTGGCCAGATATATGAAGTTACTCAAAGCCTAGGGAAATCTTGTTTTTTTCATCAGATTTCTACCATTCTGGGCTACAAATATTTTCTTTTGATTTTTGAGGACATGAAAGTACACCATATTTGAAACCCTCAAGAAGCTAAATGTACTTAGTAACAATGTAATTTTAGTAATACAAGTCAACAGTTATTCTACAACCTTCAGTAAAACAGGCTTCTGGTTCAAGAGCTTCTTCACTTTCAATTTCTGCTTGCTCGCCCTCTCCAGGAGGAGCAATATCAACAGTGCTGCCTTCTGATGAGCTTGATGCATTTAGTTTCTGTAAGTAAAGTTCCACAGAACAATTTTTTCTCATTAGATACATATTCTGTAAAAAAATGGTACTGAATCAAATCATGCCAGTCTAACTTTTAAAGAATGACAAATTTATAAATATGCATTATTAAAAGTAAACCACAGTAATGACATGTAAATTTTATAATTCTGGTTCCCAGACATAGTGTTTTTAAATTGTTTTCAGTTGACAGTACTGTTGTACTGTTGTAATTATTTCATCTAAAATACTTTCTCCTTGACTGTGAAATAAGGCTTGTAATCAGAAAGCAACATTAAAGAAATCGTGGCAGTGAAATTCATCTGATCTATCACATGTAGCAGTTGTACACAGGAATTTCACAAGGGATGTAAAATGCACCTCTCACTTAAATACTTTAAATTGTGTAGGTACTGATGTAACAAAAGGGCATTCCAGGGCTGGGTAGATTTGTGCTTTTAGCTAAGCAGAACTGATCATGTCCTTTGACCTTTGGAGGAAGGTCATATTTAGAAAGTATGAAGACCTTTCTACACAATTTTGTTGAGAGAGTGCTTAATATCAACTACCTTTCACATTTAGTTTTCAAGATAGTGATATTTTTAGACTAGGAAAATCCCATACTGTTTAGATTTTGCAACAAATAATAAACAGTAACTTGTTTCTTGAAAGAGGCACTTCCATGTATTCTCTTCTTCTTCGGAGACACTGCTGAAAATGAAAACTAGTTATTTAACTCTTCAGCTGAAACCCACTCTCTTCAGGAAAATGTATTGGCAGCTAGGGCCTTTCTGCCAGAAATAAAGTGGCACGTATAACTTAATACAGCTTTGGAAGGAATTATTTCCACATATTTAACTTTTACATGGTGTGAATGAAGCTTTATACAAAAATCATGTTGAATGATGGATAATTTCAGGGATAATTTTCGAGAAGGTGCCTTTTGCACACACAATATGTCAATATAAGGTCTCTCAGACCTCAGGTCCCATGGTTGTTGCTGCATTGTGACCAAAAATACTGTGTTTAACTTCTCATATTGCACTTCCTGTATGATTTCTGAAATTTATATCTGTAAAATAGTTCCAGCTATGTTGCCTCTAAATGGAATAATTTTAATACTGGTCACGTAAATCTGTGAGTCTGAGTTAAAATACTGTGTATCTCATTGTGAGAATATTTTAAATTTCACTTTCTCTAATACATTAACAACAAAAATACCCAGTAATGTACACTATATTATTATTATTAAACATTATTAGCACACCAACTTATTATCCACACATAAGTCTGTCTCTCTTTTAAAAATAATACTTGTGAATTAACTCTCTTCTTGTATATCATGGAAATACCAAGGAATATGAAACCTTCCATTGGAATGATAGGCAGTTTCTTCATTAAATAAAACTGAAATATTGTAAAAATAATTTTCTGTTGCATTCAACTTAGGAAAAGTAAAATTAATTCATGGCCTGATCCATCATCATTAAATAAATTATTGACTTAATAGTAGCAAGATAAAGGGTCATAGATAGTAGGCATCCATTATAAATCTGAGTGCAAATTAAAAGGCAGTCAAATTTTTAACTGCATCTTCTCATGTAAACTCTGCTGCAGATAGTTCTGTCAGCATAGTTTCTAATACCAAGTGACAGAAGTGCAATTTATAGCCAGTACAAACATAAACTACTATAATTCTTTTCAGTAATTTTCACATAGAGCATTCTCTTCATTATTTTTCATATAATCTCAAACAACTGCATTATTAAGAGAAAAACATCATTACTTAATAAAACTCCTCTTCTTTGCTTCAAGACCCTAAATTAGGAAAGAACCAATACGTTTTTAAATAAGGTGACATTAATGATATTCTTTCTAGTAATAAAGCTAATAAAACTAATAGGAAGCTCAAGATACATGATGGATTAGCACAATCTTCTTATCAGCTCATAAATGTGATTATCAGCCTCTAGAACACACCATGCCCTATAAATATTTATTTGCATCTTCAATGATATCACATTTTCCTTTATAAGGAAACATTTGAAAGCAATTGCTTATGATGCAGCATTCTCAAGGCCTGAATCAGCAAAACAACATGCTTGACTAGAGCAGAAGCCTGAGCAATACTGTGGAAATCACACACAAAAATAAAAGAAACAATCAGACTACCTCAGTGGGATTATATTTTTCTGAAAACAGTATTATAAATATTATTGTGTAGGATATAAACGAAAAAAATGCTTCATCACCCACCCAGATACTTGGTTAATGTATGTATAATCAGCCTCCATAATGTTCTTTCAGAGCAGTGCATCTCTTATCAACAGCTTCGATCATTAAAACAAGCTTTGACCAACAGCGTGTTAATGTGCCCATTTACAAGAAAATGCATTCACTTAAGACCCAGTCTTGCTCTCATTTGATTCTATTCTAAATTTCAATAAGAGCAAGAGCAGGCTACTGAAGTTTTAAGCTTTACAAACGGCTTCATGATTCAAGGGACAAGAAAATAAAGGATTCAGCCATTACAAATTGCCTTTAGTAATTCAGCCATGTGGTTTTATCCTTTCAGTCTTGAAAGCTGCACTGTAATTGAGTGAAAAAATACAAAATGATGGAGATTGATGATTCCAAAATGATTCTAAACTGACTTTAAATCTCAGATCTTATGACCTTTGACTTTTATATAATGTTAGAATATAATTTTAAAATCTCTCTCCTTAGAGTTTTATTTGGTGTTTGGAGCATATCTTGGTTTAAAATTTGTTCACTAAAATCTGAGAATTTTCAGAATACCCACCAATATTAATGTTTTTGGCATCTCTGGGCAATTTAGACCACAATAGGTAGATCATGCCACACTATAATCAAATAAATAAAATTAACCACTTGGTGATCCTTTTAAAGCCAGTGAAACTCTGCCTGAAGGAAACAGCTTTCAATCCTACTACAGGACTGAAATCTCAATCCCCTCCAAATTTTGATGCCTCATTTTACTAGAATCATTTAACCTCCTTAGTTTCACGTAACTTTGGCTCCTGCGTTATAATTGCTGTCACTATTCCTGAAGGCTCTGCCAATTACTCATCAATGGCATGTTTGCCTATAATGAAAAAAATCCCTAGGATAAATAGATATAAATGCAATTTTATAAAAATGGTGCTGACTACTCCCTAGACTTTCTAATTTACAAAAATAAGTCCCCCAACTCATTTATGGAATGCCATCGCGAAACACATTCCAAGCGCCTCTATTTATAAAGGGGTTTAAGAAAAGAGAAGTTGTAAAATATTTAGCTTTTGATAGTTCTTTAGGGAGAGTTATTTGCTAGGTATAATTTAACGATTATGAAATAGTTTGCTTTGCTACCAGTTTATAAAAACTCAAGATATGCACTGTCCAAATGAATATAGCGTTGTAGTTCGTAGCATCTTGAAGAACTGCATTACAGTGCATTGTAGATTTAAAAGTATAACTGTAATTTTTAGATCAGTAGCTACTGCAATAATTCAAATGTTATTCATTAAGGAGTTGAACTCATGGCAGAAATTATTTCAAAATGATTTAACACATTTCAGTGAATATTTACATTTATAAGGGCTGAATCAAAAAGGGTTGTTTTTATTTTTTAAAAACTATGCATGCTCCCTTTTTCTTTGGCTTCTTTAGCATAAAACATTCCAGTACTTTTATGATCCATACTTCAAAACCTGAAGAGCATGCAGTTATTGCTAAATACTGTATTTAAATATTCAGAAAAACCATTAGCGGAGTTAAAAAATGTATGTTGGGCTTGCCAATCCCACCTGACCATGCTGTGACGTGAGTCCCATGACTCAGCAGAGAGCAGCTGTGCATGTTTCTACTCTTGCAATGAATAGGGAAGGTACATAGCTGAATAGCATGCAGGCCAGTCAAAATCCATTAAAAAGTGATTATATATATATATACATATATATGTATAACTTGCTTAGGTAACCTGTGTGAAAGTGGTGACACGTTGCTCTACCTGGTTAAAAAGCACCAGAGCTGCATTCTTGATTGCTCCAGCTTGGTTTTACCCCTGTGAGAAGTAAGAATGGTAGGTAGTGAAGTTCAATACACAGGATCACTAGTTTTTCTCTTTTTGGAATCTCTAATTCAAACATGGCTTTAACACAATTAAAACATAATTATTAATATTTTATTATTAGCTGGAAAAAGGGAAATACATACCACCTGAAATGTTCAACAAACTTTTCTACATAACTTGTTAGTTTATTTTAGAGAAATTAGAAATATAGAAGCTAGAACTACTAATCTGCACACAAAAATTGTGATTCATAAATAAAAGTGGAATGAATAAAATTAACAAAGACATGATTAGCAGATCTGGAAACTACTCCTGTATTTATATAGTCCTCAATGCTTATTAATAAAAATTTTAAGGGTTTTGTTTATTTCATGTCCTCGTCTTTGTTTAACTGACTATGTGATTACCTCTTTTATTTGAAAAATATGTACATACAGGAAGCAAAATACTTTGAAGATGTATGCCTTCCCATTCCTCCTTCACTCTCTAATAATAGTAGAGCTCCTAGGTCTTGATGAAAATAAACATCTTTAATTTCTCTTCAACTCAAATGTGATGAATTATCACATTGTGTAAAGTTTATAGCTCAGATTTAGTATGCTATACACTTCTAAATCTATAATCTTTATCTTATTGTTTCAAAAGAGGATTGTATCAGTGCCTGGACATTGGAACGTCAGTGTATCCAGAGGTATGGTTTAAATCATTAACCACAGCTAGTCTATAACTTAAATAATTTGTCACTTCTGAAGATACTCTCCCAGAACTAGTCAGTTTTAGAAGAAAAATTACTATTGCTGGACATTTTAAACATGATTAAAAAAAATCCAACAAATTGATGAAGTCCTGCTGAGTCTGTTTTGGCTAAGAAATTTATTGAAGCCCTATGAAGATGCTTATCTTTTGGGAATGCAAAAACTCTTTTCTTGTCTTTTTCACTTCTTCTAGACACAAAGGCCCTGATGAAGCAAATCAGAAAACTGAATTTATTAATTTTTTTCAAAATTCAGTAGATTTGATGATGAAGGATATATTTAATTTTATCAAAATCATCTGTTGTGTTCATTAAAAGTCTATTGACTAGTCTTATTTCTCCAGTCTGACTTTGTATTTACTGTACATACCCTGTAGATAGAAAGGTTTTTGGAATTGTGAATGACTGAGGCCTGTAGGTATATGTATTTCTTTAGTTGTAAAATAAGTTTTCCATAACTGAGAAGTATAGTTGAAATTATTTTTCAATGTTGAAATGTAAAACTATATTATAAAGCTGTCAGTCAGCTCTAATGAACAGTTGTTAAGTAGGATACAATATACAATAGTTAGGACTCTTATGTTTGGCAAGATTAGCATATTTACTCATTTCACAATAAAACCAGCATCCACATGCTAATGTTAAAACCAACCAAATTATCCCCTTCAGCTACTTCTAATTTATTTATCTTCAAAGGTAATGATCTTGAGTATCTTTTCTTCAGAGCAGAAATCTGTTTCTTTTCTGATGATTATCTCATTGGGTATTGCACTTCTCTTTTCTGATCATTAAAAAAATCTTCCTTCAATGTATCAATGAAATGTTCTCTTCTTGCAGGTACTTTCAGCCAATTATTCCTCTAAAGCAGTGAGTAACTTTATAATATATATAAGTTATTGTTCATCCAAAAAGAGGTGTCCTCAAATTTCTGATTATATGTATTAGAAATTGCAAACGGGTTCCAGAATAGGTTCTGGCAGAATTTGGAAGTGATTAACTTGCAAATTAATTAGAAAGGGTTTCCATGAAAGTATGAAAAAAGGGGGAAAAGAAAAAGAAAAGAGCTAGCCTTCAAAACAAAGATCGATGACTGGAGTTATTTTCTACTATAGTGTGTATGATTAAAAAAATAGGAAATATTACAGTTGATTCCTCACTCACCCACAATTACAAAGTCTATAGTAATTACTTGCTCCTGGTATATTCCTCAGGAAAGGACAGGCTATGCCCCACTTCTAGCATAACAGACTTCAAATAATCATTCTGCTCCTAACATCAGTGACAGTCAGTAAGACACTGGAGGAAAAAAAAATTCATTTTACGATTGCTGTGCAGATCTAGCTTTCCACAGCTCTGTGGTTAAATAAAATGTTACTATGGGGGATACCTCCTCAGGGTATTTTAAGTGCTAAGTACTGCCCCAGTTAAGGCAGGGAAAGTTCTGCCCCATCTCTTACCCCTCCTTTTGTAGACCAGGCGTTCTAGCAGGAATGTTTTCCCAGTGGGACCCCTTGAGAGGCAAAACAAAGCAAGTGATGGTGTACTGTTCTAGAGATGTAACTTAAACACTGCACCAATGTACTCTTTATCTTCCTCAAAAGACAATCAGAAGGCAGCAAAAGATTCAGCAATACTCTTGAGTTGGTAGGAGAAGATTGGGAAACTTCACAAATTCCTGTCACACGCCAGAACTTCCAAATCCAGTGGATTTTTATGCACTCAATAAAATAACCCCACTTTATTCTTTCCATAGAAATTATCCAGAAGGAATGGAATAAGGAATCCAGAGGAGAAAGTGAAATTAATACAGCATTCACAATTTTCAGGATACTGTCTGATTAGATACTGTTCACAATATGCACATTTGCACTGTATGAATACATGTAAGGCAGTTAAACAATAGAGAGTTATGTGTGAGCAGAACTTGATGGGAGTATTATTGTTTCAGTTTCCCAATGGCATTGGCTGCTACAGTCTGTGAAAATACTGAAGCAGCATAGAAATCTTAAACCTATCTTAACCCTATTGAAAATTCCTCCACAATTTATATATAAATACCATCCATTATTTACTGCTGGATTTCCCACAGCCACCTGAAATTTTCACTGTCAAATTGCTTATTAATTAGTTTCACTTCCTGAAGACATATAGATACCAGTTCATTAAAAAAGAGCAAAATCCCTTTTGATTTATTACTGTCCAGAAACGTCAGGATGGCCTTAGAAGATAAAGATATGATGCCTGAACCAGGCAAAGCTGGGGTTGAACATAGCAATTAACTTGTGAAAGTCACCTTGAAATTGGCATTCAGAAGTTGTCAGAACATCAAGAAGGGCTTTTAGTCCCTTTTCTTGGGGTGCACATACATCACATTCACCCGGAAAGCAGAGGAGTTTCTGCCTTTGCATTGCCTTTAGTTTTTTCCTCAGCTGTTCTGACAGAATATACAGCGGTACACTGTGAACTGAGCCATTCAATCTCCTTTACAGGAGAAATAAATCAATAATACCTCTGGCACAACCAGTGACCTAACTTCTCTGAGGCAAAGTGGCAAAGACTAGCCAGGTGTGGATGGGAACTTCCCAAGTTCCTTAAGTGCAGATGCTAACATGTCATGTAACTACAAATTCAATATCTGCACAGCCCCCGCAACGTCCTAATGCATACTACAAACCTTTTAAAAAGTAACATATTCATGAAATTTTTAGGCTTGTAACTTGATGGAGTTATTAGGAAGGCACTCACTATTGTATTTATCAAAGTTAGCCACAAGGACAGAAGAAAATGTATAGTGTAATGTCATTTAAAAAAACAGAATATATGAAAGGACATAGAAAACTTTGCAAAAGGTTCATTGGAAATGAAAACCAAATTTTATTAGATCAGCTTATATGAAAAACATTTAACTCTCAGACCCAGAATCAGACTCTGAATCTTTTGGGTGTTTTTTAATACTAGTTGATCTCTTAATTGACACTGCTTTATACTTCCTCTCTTATATTCTAAATTTACCATGGATAAGCACTACTGCTGTACTATCTTATACATCTGCATTGAAACTGTTTGTCTCATAACTGAGCAACTCAGATGATAGAATATCTTGTTCTTCATCTTACAATTGTTACACAGAGCAACATTTTTTGCAGGTGCAAATAAACGCACACTCTTGATGTTCCTTAGCAAAACCCTCATACCATGATTAACTGGCTCGTGGCTATGCATCAGTGTAATGTGGTGAAGTTTGATATCGCTGAGGAATACATCATTATTGCAAATATGCCAGATATACAGCTATGATAAAGTCATGAGTGCAGTGCTTCTTTATAGGAGAGCTTTCTCCATGGTACACAAACCCTTTTGGACTAATGAGTAATTACATAACATCACAGCTTCTAATCTATTTGAAAACAAATTTATCCATGGTTCCTGATCCCTTAAACCTCAACACTCCTAAATTTCTAATGGCACTGAATATAATTAGATTCTGCTAATGCATTTATTAGCTTGTCATTGATCACTACCCCAATATACAAAGTTTTCCTCGAATACCATTAGCACCTGTTCACTGTGGGATTTGAGCCACTTAGATTTTGAAACACATAGCATTGGTTTGTTAGACCAACTTCTGCCACTTTGCACAATAATAACAACATAACAACTTCAAGTAAGCTGTTTCTGCATGCATGTGTATTACAAGGTCATTCTGCCTTCTACCCTTATTCCATACATTCTTATCACATGTAGGTACTACAGAAAAATGCTTTATCAAGTGTTTACTAGTCCTAAAGCCTCATAAAACTGTGAAAGAAATATTAATATTTAAAATAAAATATATTCCAAATTTTAATAAACAAAATACTAAAAATGTAAACTCTAAGGATCCTCTACTATACCATTATATATTTTTTTCTTGAATAATACATAAAATACTAAAACATAAAATATATTACATGGTATATATTTACAGTTTAAAAAACTCAAAATATGTAATTAAAACATGTAAATGTATGACTACAATTTAATAATTTTAAGATATGAAAAATCCTACCTGTTTGCTTTCTTCCATATCAGATTCGCTGCTAAATTCTTCGGTATTTAAATTTTCAAAATCTGATTCTCCAAGTGCAATGGGCACTGTCACAGTGAGGCCTGGGTTGTTTATGAATGACATGTAATCATTTTCATCAATTACATATTTTTCCACACTGCTGCCTGTGCCTACACCACTGGTGGTTCCATTCCCATCTTTGAGATAATTCAGATCTTTGCTTATTTCAACGGCAGTATGATTGGAAATGCAGCTGTCTTTCTTGTTGTTTAGCTCTTCAAGTGCTTTGATTTCCTCTAAAGATTTCTGCTTTCTAATGAAGGCTTTTCGGATGAACTCCTGTATCTTTTTTTTAACATAATCTATGCCTTTCTGAATCCTTGCCACAGCAATCTGGAGATTGTTCATTTCATTATCATCGTCTGTAGCAGCAAGGTTGTCTGAACTAAATGAGCTCAGCAGCAAGGCCAGAAATAGGTTCAATACCTAAAAGATGAGAGAATACAGCTATGTAGTAAATACAATCATATCAGAAGTGTTAAATTTGGCAGTGCTAGGTTAACAGTTGTACTTGTGCTAGGTTAACAGTTGTACTTGATGATCTCAAAGGCCTTTTCCAATGTAAATGATCCTATGATTCTAAAAAAATCAGTAGAGCAGGTTGCAGATCATAAATAACTTTTTGAGGCTCTGCACATTTCTCGCTGGTAAAATGTCAAGATTGCAAGGTCAGGTAAAATGACTAAGATACAAAAATTTTGAATTCTATTTTATAAAAATTTAAATCATGTTAAAAATGTCACTAAAGGAAGAGAATTTAGACAGGAAATTTTGACTGCAAATTTTAACAGGAGAAGAAACTTAAAAATAAAGTAGAAGTGTAAATGGTGCATCCCTTTTATAGCACTTATTTATAGGAAGTACTCATCAATTCAATATTTTCCAATTGAAATTTTACATTTTAAGTTGTCAGCTTGAATTTAAACTTTTCTATAAAGGTTTCTTTTACAACCTTGAGTTAGAAGCTTTTTAACGCCTTTTTAAGCTGGATGACAAATCACTCTGGGTTTCTTTTTTGTTTTTCATACATAAACAATCCAGAAAGTTCAGTACTAAAAATTAAACAGCACCTCTAAATTAGCTGAAGTGCTTCCATGATAGTATGTTGGAGCTGACATTTTGGTTTCCTTCTAAGTGGTTGTACCCATAGTAAGAGTACTTCAGTGTATAGAAACGTATGAAAAAGAGGAAAAGGGAATCTTCAAATGATTTTACCCAAAATTTAGCACATTCATATTAATTTTTTAATTCCAAACAGAAGGATGACAAACATTTTCATTGCCTAGCTGGATATCCTGAACATCTGCATCAGAGTTAATGTTAAAAAAAATGTTCACCACATACCACTAGGTTTCCAATCACCATGACTAGCATGAAAACAATAAGGCACATCGTTTGGCCAGCAACCTCCATGCAGTCCCACATGGTTTCTATCCATTCTCCACACAGCACTCGGAATACAATCAGGAAAGAGTGGAAAAAGTCGTGCATGTGCCAGCGAGGGAGCACACAGTCACTGGAGATCTTGCAGACGCATTCCTTGTAGCTCTTCCCAAAGAGCTGCATCCCAACCACAGCGAAAATGAACACAATGATGGCCAGCACCAGGGTCAGATTCCCCAGAGCCCCCACTGAGTTGCCAATAATCTTAATCAGCATATTTAGGGTTGGCCAAGATTTTGCCAATTTGAAAACTCGAAGCTGCAAAACAAAACCACAGATGAACCTTTAGTGTTAGTTACAAAATAGAACCTGGGTCCAAGTTGTTTAGCAGAGCATACCAATTTCTGTAGATTAATTTGTTCTTCAGTAGTAGCACATTATTATTTTAATATAAAGCAGGGATCATGGAGTATTTGTCAAACATGCATTGTTTATAATTTCATTTCAGTGATACACATAGTAAAAAAAAGTAATAATTTGTGTTTGTATGACATTTTATTTTACTATTTTTAAACATCCACTTACAGGTTATTCTTGAACAATTCTTAAAGACATTTTAGAAGTTTCTACACTTTTCATCACCATCACTACATCTTTGCTGGCTTAGTTCCACATTCCCTCAGCACCACATTAGGCCTTCCATGCTTAGATAGAGGCCATTTTTTTTAGCAAAAACCTAGGTTGATGCAGACATTGCAATGTCCATTCAAATCATAAAAATTAACTTAAAAGTAATATTCATTACCCAATAATAAATATTGGGTTATGTGAAGTTGGGTACCATTGCAAGTAGTGCTAAATAAGTCAGTTCTTCCTGCTTTGTGTATTAGGAGATAAGGTTTTCAAGTAATTTGGCAACTGTTGGTAATAAAGGCTTTAAAATCATTAATCTTGTACCTCTAGTAAACATATTTATAAACTAGTTTGTGCACAATACTAGTTGCTATAAAAAATACATTTCTAGTAGAAGCTCAATAATATTTCGATTTAAATGTTATCTTAAAGTCAGCTAGTTATGATTCTGTTATATGTAATGGAGTGACTAAAAGTTTATTGTTGGTGCCCATTAAAGTAAATGTGAAGAGAAGATCTGCTTAAGTTCTTTACAAGTACCATAAAGTAATGTTCACAATATAAAGACTAAAAATGTTATGATTATTTGTGCTGGTGACAATATGTATGTTTTCACAGATATTCAGCTTTTATTATTCTCAATGAAATCAGTGTAAAGATTCACAAAATTCTTAAAAGGTAGCAATTAGTGTTATGTTGGCAAAGGATACCAGTTGGATAGAAGATTGATAGGATAATTTGATACTAAAAGGTATCAAACAGCCTTAATTTTTACTTACCAAACATGGCTTTCAAATTAGGCACATATGAAAAATAATGTGAGTCATTAAAGTATGTAATATATATTTACAAAATATGGTAATTATTGCAGGCACCAGCACTTTTATTTCTTGAGTGAGATAATTGCATGCAAATATTTAAGTATCAAGGAATTTACCAATCTGAATGACCGAAGAACAGATAATCCTTCAACATTTGCAAGACCCAGCTCCATTAAACTAAGGCTAACGATAATACCATCAAAAATATTCCATCCTTCCTGGAAATAATAGTAAGGGTCCATGGCAATAATCTTTAGTACCATTTCTGCTGTAAATATCCCAGTGAATACCTAAAACAAAATGAATGAATTGTTATGAGAAATTTAAACACCTGAGGAATTTTTTTTTAATCCAATGAGTTCTCTTACTTGTTACTATAAAAAACAACTGATTGCTATCTCCAAATGGTCTCTAAGGTTTTCTAAACAGTGAAAACAAGTAACTAAATCAGGATTTATAGTGGGACAGAGATTTAATAAACATATAAAAAAGGTATTGACCAGTCAACAGTTCAGCTCCCTGGTATGTGCTGGACTATCCACCCAGCAGATGATGTGATGTGACCTGGTGTTTTAAGTCCTGTTTGATGAGGATGGTTCCAGTAAGAAGACTTGACAGCAAGTATTTTCCTAGCTTACAGTCTAAAAAGATGATAGTCTCTAATGTCAGACTGTCTAAGCACAGACTCTCTAAAGTCTGTCTTGACAGATAGACAGGGGAAGACAGGGGAAGTTGGAGATTCTTGTCCCAGGCTTTTTGTAAGAATATAGAGATTTCACATATAGTTACCATGCTGTATGATGGCTATTTCCTTTTAGGAAAATGAACTTCAGGGTGATGATGCTATTTGAAATATCTCCAAGTGCCAAATGTGAAATTATCAATGCATCTTAGTGGTTTTAAGTCTGGAATTTAACTCCACACTTTCTTGCAGTGCATAGTGATCAGTGGTTTGTGCAGCACAGCAAAAAAGTTCAGGAGCATATATTTTTTGTAAAAGTATTTTCACTGTAGTGTAATTGAAAAGAAATTCCAAGAGAAATTATTAATTTGAATATTTTATCAATTTTGTACAGAAGAAAATGATGTTATATCAGTACCATGGTAAAAAATAGCATAATCTACCTTAACATTTGAAAGAAAAAACCAAAGGTAGATGTCAAGAAATCTGGCATTCCAGTGAAGACTGCACTTCCACACATGTTCAGTTATTCCATTCTAGTAGTTAAAAACATATATTCATGAAAGATAAAGGCTCCAGTAAAAGAATCCTTTTACCTGTTAAAATCATAAGTGCCATTTCTAAACTGATTATAAAAAGACATTCTGGAATAAATTTAAACAAATACAATACATTTATAAGTTTCTTCTTTTAGAAAAGGGTATTTTTACATCAAGTAGTGTAAGACAAACTACTTACCAGGTTCCCCACAGAAAGGACACTGCTAAACTGTTCTGTCATTGGGTAATGTTCCATGGCCATAAACAAGGTGTTTAAAACAATGCAAATAGTTATAGCAAGATCAACAAATGGATCCATCACAACTAAATTGACGACATGCTTTACTTTTAACCATGGACTCCAGCAATCCCAGATCAAGAAAGTATTTGCAAATCTGTACCAGCATGGTGGGCATTTCTGTCTGGATTCTTCAAGTTCTGAAAAAAAATAGAAAAAATGAATATTACAAATGTATCTTCTGGGAGTTCTTGTTTAAAATATGGGAGAAGATTATATTAATCAAATAAACTGCTCTCACTAACATGAGATTTCCCATGCTTATCTACCTTAAAATAAGGCATCTAATTCATTTAAGATCCTCTACCACCAGTGGATAATGAAGTCCGTTCACTAAAGAGTAAATTATCTGAGACAAAGGGAGAAATGTGTTTGTCTTTCCCAGGACAGTAGGGAGAATCTAGACATTTAGTTTAGGTTACTTAACTTGCTTAGAGCAGATATCTTAATTTCAGATATTAAAAGTCAACATGAATCCTTTATGAAGCTCATACCAATCCTTTATGAAGCTTATACCAATATATACTATATTTTTTGTTTGAGGCTCTGGCAATCCCCTAGATACTATTATTTTATCTCTATTAGTCCATTCAGTAGTGTAATGTTTTGGAAGGTGTCATGAAACATGATTAAGCATTCAGATTGTGTAAATGACCTTAGAAATGCTCAAAAGCCCTTTGCAGTTGATGTTCAGAGATTCCACATGCCAGTTTCACATTTACAAAGAAAATTATGTAAATAATTTCTCTGCACATGTAGTTAGCAGAACTCCACTGAACTGCGTGTCAGATAAAATGCACTAAATACCTTCCATTGTATTTGTAAGTATGCTGGCTATGCTCATTGCTCTTTGTCTTGCAGCAGACTCTTCCAGCATTTCCATGGAAATTTGATATGAACTCAGTCTTCTTTTCCTTATTTCTGTTTCTGTAGTGGTGCCCTGTAAATGAAATACTGAGGAATTAGACCATCCTTTTCAACAGCCAATTAACAGTATTTACAGCATAAATATTGTAGTGATAATCAAATCAGATTTGGGCAATGTACTATGTTTTTCACTGAATGTTTCTGTTCTTGTCAGTATTTCTTCTTCATTGAGGGACTCAGTGGGAATTTTCTACAGTGGTACAAATAATCAACTGCAGGACCCAATACTAACACAGTGTGGGACCAAAGGTGGTTCACATTTAAATGACTGGCTGAACAAAATTTTTGCTTGGTACCTCCTTGATATCGATAATAGTAATAATAGTAATAGTAATAGTAATAATAATAATAATAATAATAATAATAATAATAATAATAATAATAATTTTTAAAAATTGCTATAGATTAAAAAGGCTTGCTTATTTGAATATTTGAAAGAACATCTTAATTTACAGAAGTCTGAAACCGAGACTAAAATGTTATGTAAATTTAAAGGTACATAGAATTGTACATATTTTTCTCATGAAAGGTATGAGAAAAAAGTCCTTAGGAAGAATTCAGAAAGGGGTATTTCTAATAACTATCATGACAGTAGAAGCCACCTTTTGTTTCATTTTATAGGAGTTTTCCTATACATATTTCCAAGCTACAGCCTTATTTATATATTAAATATCTACGTTGTTGAAGTTAAACTATGTAGAAATTGTGAAATTAAATTAATCTTTCTTTTCCATGTGTAGAACTCTTGCCGAAAGAAAGAAGAATATCATACTTTATAAAGGCTTAGACATAGGAGGTTGAGGATTTTTTTCCTTTATGTTGTCTTATTTAGAAACTATTGCAAATTATTTCTTTAAGAAATTATAAGGAAGGCAGAGATGAGGAATAAGAGAAAATTCTGTGCCTGACCCAAACTGTAATAAATACTGGCTTACTTACAATTACCTCTGGTATAAGCTGACCAGTAGGTGAAGTCAGAGTTGAAGGTCCTCCAACCAAGGAAACTACTCCATTGCAATCCACAGTGCTGTGCATCTTCCCATTCACTGGAAGGGCTGGTATCATTCTAGACGACACACTGGCCTGACTAATGTTACTGTTGCGCCTCTCTCCATGTCGATTTGGAACAAAGAGAGAATCTCTTCTGCTCTCATTGTCTTCAAGAGTGCTGTGTTCATCATCAGCAAAGTCATTTTCAGATCCTATATCCTTTGCATGACCTCTGAAACTGAAAATGCTGGTTTTGCTGTTGCGTCTTGGTGAGAACAGAGAACCACGAATGCTTAACAAAGACTGTAAAAGATTTAAAACAAACCAAACAAAACAGCATTAGAACTAAAGTTGTAAGTTCTTGGCTTTTCAAAGAATAGTTACAGTGCTGGAGGAAGGATAGTCACTTTTTTCTTCCATGGTATAAGTGTGTCCACTAGGGGAATGTGTTCACCAGGGGACCTGAAGCAGAGGGGAAAAATTCTTTTAAGGTAATGTAGCAGGACTGAGGAAGAGTTGTGCAGAAGACATAAGCAAGGTTGAACAGTTCTGAGTGAAGAAGGTGCATTGAACTGGCATGGACTGTGCTAGAGACAGTTTTCAATATCACTATCAAGATTTTGAAGGTACTTGTCTTTTATTCCTTCAATTACAGTACAGAGCTAAAAGTCTTTTACTTCTCTTCTTCATCCCATGGATTCCTAGGGATAACAACTAATAATGCTCACCCATCACTTTATTCTGTTTTAATTGGTAGATGCAGAAGTGATCTTAAGTTTGCCATTGAAATCCTTCTAAACTGATGTAAGGAACTTGACTGACCTCTTCCCAATAGGCTCCAGAGTGGGGGAACAATACCTAGAAGACAGAGAGGGCAGCCTGGGGAAGCTGTGGAGATACAGCAGCAGCACTCTTAGGCATAGCTCTCTGGGGACCATAGCAGGCCATACCACACCTGCCAGAAGGTATCACTTTGCTATCAGGCAGCTCAAAGAAAGTATTCACCAGGGACATTGTTACCTAAAGATATTCCGTTACAAGTGAGAAAAAGAAATCAGTGGTTGTTGGTAATTCATCTTTTAATTACAGAAGAAGCCAGTTAATGAAGTGTTCTTCTCCCTTGCTACATATTTTATTAACAGCATTCATGAATAAATAAAATGAGTACTAATTCTGGAGAAAAGTAAACTGGCATTCAGCCTTCTTCAGTTGTGCATTTTTGCAAATCTTCACATCTTGGTTCATCAAAAACCTAGTTTGAGACTATTGTCACTTTTTCACTATTTCTGCAGGTGGAAAGTCCTTATATATCATAGCAATGGGTTTGATCCCAGGATAATTAAAGTGAAAGTGAAAACTATCCTATATTATATAAACCTATGTTAATATTTCAAAAATCAAACACTGCATATATACATTTATCAACCCATATGTATCTCTGTATATGCATCAGATGTATAAATTCGTATATTATATGTGTGCTGCACTGGTAGAAGTGCCTGTTACAAGGTCTGGCAGGTGTTTACCATTAAGAGATGTGGTTTTTTCTGCTCTTACAGCTACACCAAATTTTAATAGTTTGGGCTGAAATTTTCTATGCTGGCTGTCAGACTCAGGCTGAGTTACTTGAAAAATACCAGCCAAATGATTTTGCTAACCCATTTATGTAAACTTGGCTGGAGAAAAAGTGCTGTTTTGCTTAGACTGAAAGATAATTTTATTAAGAAAAACCCCTAGCTTCTATGGAACATGACACTGACTTCTGATAAAGCAGTAAACTAAATACTACACCCTTTTTACATGTCCTTTTAAATATATCTGGGCAACGTACAGTCCTTCAAAAAATGACATGCTCACCAGGGTTTCATCTGACTACCAGTGATAGCCTTGTTCTTTTAGAGAATGTTCCCATGGCTGCTATGTTTTATTTGCAGGCCAATCTTTCCAATATGTGTTGCCACATTTTGAGTATAGCTAATTGGATCAGCCCCCTCAGGGATTTGGGAGAAGTTATGTCTGTTCTGCAAGTCCCTGCTGCATTGAGACAAAAGATATAAGCCAAAATGGCTGCAATTCTAACACATGTAGAGGCAGAAATATACGTGTCTAAATGCTATCAGAAAGTAAGGACTGAAAGGAAGGTTTGATTTTTCTGGCAAACTGCATCGTTCATCTGCATATGGAATATGGTATCAAAGGACAAAGCCTCTTACAGGGCCCAGCTGAGCAGATTATCTCCCCTTACCATTCTGCCTTGCTGTTTCATGCTCTGGACCCTATCTCACCAGGGAGATTCTCCATGGCTAACAAAACAAATGAGCTCTTCCTTTACCAATTCTACTGTTTGCAATTCTTTCGCTCTTGGGGCACCCAAGTTGTAGTTGTATGCTGTCAACTTTTGCCCCAAAGCTTTGTTACAACTGAAAAAAACCCAACAAACCTTTCAAGAGCATCTTTAATGAAGAAGTTATTCCTAACCTGGGTGGTATTCATAGGTAAAAGTCATCTATTTGTTCAAACCACACATTATCATTTTGAAGAGATGCATTTTGAGTGATTTTTTCTAGAAATGCCATAACAGTTTGTAGCCTTGAAATAAGCCAAGATAGCACAGAATCATTTTGGCTGGAAAAGAACCCCAAGATCATCAAGCCCAACCTTTTGACTGATCATCACCTTGTCAACTAAACCATGGCACTGAATGCTATGTCCAGTCATTTCTTGAGCACTTCAAAGGACACTGACTCCACCACCTCCCTGGGTAGTCCATTCCGATTTTTTACAATCCTTTCCATGAAGGAATTTTTCCTTCAAGGAGGAATTCCTCAAATTCCCCTGGCCATCTTGAGGCTATTTTCTCTTATCCTGTCACTGGTTGCCTGGGAGAAAAGGCTGACCTCCACCCAGCCACAATCTTTCAGGGAGTTGTAGAGTGATAAAGCGCCCCCCAAGCCTCTTCCAGGTTAAACACCCTCAGCTTCCTCAGCTTCTCCTCATAATTCACTCTCTAGACCTTCACCTTTCCTTCTCTGGACCTGCTCCAGCACCTCCATGACTGTCTTATACTGAGGGACCCAGGACTGGATGCAGGATTCAGGGTGCAGCCTCACCAGTGCCAAGTGCAGAGGGCATACCTTTGGGTGACAGAAGTGACCCTTTGATTTATGGAAGTAGAGATAGAACTTTGTATTAAATTATTTCCAGAGGTCCTTCATAAACTACTTGTTTTCCTATGATGGAAATTATTCTCCTGGATGCAAGGAGAATGATGAAATCATGATTTCTAATGAAAAAGATCAGTATGACTAAATTGCTACACATACAGGCCCAGAAGATCCCTGTGTAATTTGTCCTTATTGTGTCCTTATAGTGCTAGTTTTCTCATTATTTCACATTAAAGAAGCTAATTAAGGAAAATAATAGAAATTAACAGTAATGTGGGATTTCCTGTGCAGAGTATTTTGATGTTGCAGCCTGCTAAAAAGCCCACATATTTGTATAGTTTTGAAATGGATCCAGAACAGAAAATGTATGGTTCATTAATGGATATATATGAATACTAATCTTTCTTTCTCCAGTCTACTAGACACATCCTCAGAAATACATTTTCATAAGTGTGTTAATTAAGTTTATAAGTATTCTTGGTATGTTTTTTTAATCCCTTTGCTAATAGAATGGGTCAAACTATCTCAGACTTACACTGTGAATGGTACTACCACCTCCTTCCCTTTACATAACTTCCAATACTTGCTGTAATATCAGTGAAAAAAAAAGTAGAGTGGACACATGTGATTTAGTAAAATAGAGTGATGTACCTGGTGAGGAGAAGTGAGCCTTTTTTCATATGTCAGTTGACTTCCTTCTGTGGAGAAGCGGAAACTTTTCCTTCTGATACTGTCTTCTGACTCAGACTTGGGGAACTTATCAATATCTCCTTTGTCCTCTGCTTCAGACATTTCTTTCTGTCTTCTTTTCTTCCTTCTGTTTCTTCTTTCTTTAGCACTCTTTGAGCTCAACTTTGATGCTTCTGAAGAGCTTTCCAGGAGTTCTCCTAATCCCCCTACACCACTGAAATCTCTTGATGCCACTGATGCCGCTGCTACTGCTGCTGTTGTCTGTCAGGTTACAAAGCAAAGTATTCTTAGTAGCCCAAAAAAGAATAATTTTATAGTCTTTTATCCACTGGTTTTTACTATCACTGTGATAATAATGCTCTTCATACACTCTTGAATGTGTAAATATACCCAAACAAATTGTACTGAAGATAAACTATTGAGTTGTACAGTTCCTCACTGTTTTGCAGCATGAGTTATTTGAAGCACCAACTTTGGCAGAACAACAGCTACACTATAAGTGAAAGAATTGCTGCACAAGACACTTGTCTGAAATAAAAGGAGTCAGAAAACTGTTAACAATAGTGCTTTTTCATGTATTTCAGACATGGTTTTCCATTTTTATTGAGAAAAGTCCCACATCATGGTCTAATTTGGCTGATCCCTTCTGAGCTCTCACAGAGAAAACTAAGGCCTAACATTCATCCTGTGAGTTAATGTATCAAATCCAGCTAGCACCCTGAAAGCAGTTGAATCCAGCCTTTCCTCACTGTCCTCACAGCAAGAACATTCTCTTTACTTTCCTTCCACCTTTGCTGGTACCAGGCACAACCTCTAGACACATCTTCAAGTCCTTCCTCCCTCTTCACATTTCCCCTCGACATGTCCCACTGTATCTGCACTCTAGGTCTTTTTTACAGATATGCAAAGATACATTTATTTTCTGTGGTGCTACAGCCTGAGAGAAGAAAATAAGGAAAGGGGTGAGATGACTTACTGGAGCAGAGTCATCCCAAAATTCAGGACCAGTATCTTTAACTACAGTGGTCAGCCTACTTGTTTGGGTTCATTAGAGAAAGGTTCTTTTCGTCATGAAAAAAAAGAAGAATTGAGAGTATATCCAGTGCTGTTCTCAAAAGAATTGTGGGAGATTGCAATGAAATTCTGTAGTGGAAATATCTTTAGGGGGATGATAGGCTGCTCATAGCTTACAAAAAAGGGTGGTGTGATAAATGGCAAGAGACGAGGGTTATATAACAAAGATGACTAGTAATTATCCAGCAAAACATATTATATTCAATGCCAAGTATTTCAGGAATGATGACATATCTCTTTACAGCAGGAAAGGATAGTTTGAAAGCTCATAGTATGAATTAATGTCTTTGCCACAATATACAACCCATGCTATACAAGTTGACTTGATACAGACTTTTTCTGCTAAATGGAGTATTAAAAGGATTCTGAAGTGTTTATAAAATAAAAAAACAATACTCAAAATTTTGTCATACTGGTTCCAGTATATCATCCTTCAAAGACTCTAATAGAAACAAAGGCAGCAGATGCCAAGTCATCACCCATCTACTTCATATAGTAGAAGTAAAGATCTAACAACTGGATCAATCTAAAGCCCACTGTGATGACTTAAGTTTGTAGATGAATAAGTTCAGTGTCAAGGGGATGAAGAGATGGGTCCCAAACTAATTTCTGCCTTAGCAACTAATTCAACACTTCAGTGGTCCACCTTGTACTGCCTACTTTCTGCTAATGTTTTCACAAACAAAAGAGATCCTGACTGTAATAATGCTTTACTTATAATGAATGTAGTGGTTTCTCATTTAAAAAAATATGACTTTCAGGGTGTTTATTCAACCTTATTATAGTCTCTGTTTCTCAATCTATTCTAAGTCTGGATCAGCTTCATTTCCCCCCACTCTCAGATACACAAACATCTAGATGTGCCTGCTGATATCTTTTAGTATAATGTGATTTAGTGCCTTTAAGGCATTGAAACACCAGATTTAAGAAAAACCCAGCAATATACACTTTGCTGACATTCAACCTTTCTAAATTTGATTTTTGCAGGATTCTACTCTTTCTTTAGTAATTTGGAAGGGATAAAGTTTACTGACTAAAATAAAGATATGCTAATGAGATTTCACAAGTCATACATAAAGGTTTCTTTTCAAGCAAAAGACAGAGAGTTTGTCTTTTTGTTAGCACTTTATGAAGTCATTCTAACTCAGTGAAAGTACCTGTAAAGTATTACCAAAAATAGAGGTTCATAGGAGTTTCAAATTTGCTAACATTTTATAAACACTGTCCTGTTGAAAATGACTAAATGCCATTTGAAAAGCAGTGGAAAATCAGCCCAGAAATTAAACAGATGGCTGACTCACAGACCTGAACTCCTGCATATATTTTATTTTCAGATAAGAAAAGCTTTCACAAAAGTATCTATTAAAATGCCTCTTCTCATAAAACTTTAAATGATTTTCTTCTCTTTTCAAAGGAAACAAAGATTACTTGAGAAGAATTCTGAAGGAATATCTTTGTTATGAATATTGCTCATCTGGTTTTGAACATTGCTTGTCTGTTCTTAGAATACATAAACTTCTAATTTACTATAGTGTCAATTAGGGATATTTTTTATTATCTTGCTGGATAGAAACCTAGAAGAACACTGATTACAATCCTTCTCTCTATTTGATGAATATTTGGGGAGAATTATTAAGTACATAAAGCTTGGCAGTTTTGACTGAGATGTAAACAAGAAGTAACATCACTAGGCTTTTTTCAAGCTATATATAAGATCTGTAACATAAAAGGACCATTATTTATGACTACTTAAATCAGGTTTCTAGAGCCCTCTTCTAAAAACATTTTACTTTTACAGTCTTTTGGTGAATGAAGTAACATCCTTTTCTGTACCATCAGCTTGCTTTTTTTACTCTTTGGTTCGTTCCTGGTTTTCATTGGCTATTTCCACTTTTATAACTTGCATGGTAAACATGCAAGATCTTTTATTTTCTTAAATTCATGGCACAATTTGTTCATGTTCTTAATCATAAAAGATTTTTTCCCTTGCCTTAGGAACAAGGTTGTTCAGAAAGTACAATTTCCATTATTACCTGAGCTTCTTCTTGTTGCTTCTTCAGTTGTTCCAGCATTTGCTGAAATTCTGCCTCTTTCTGCTCTGCTTCTTCCATTGTTGCTTGGTTCTGTTCTTCGTAGGCCATGGCCACCACAGCCAGGATCAGGTTTATCAGATAGAAAGAGCCCAGAAAAATCACCAGAACAAAAAATATCATGTATGTCTTCCCAGCAGCACGCAGTGTCTAGGGAGTAGAAAGCATATTTATATATTATCCCATAACTTATCTTTTTCAGCTCATGCAAAAATAAGCCTATTTATGTGCTTTTGGAAATCACCAACAATTTACTATTTATGTCATAATAATTTCTTACCAGCTGATAGAGGTTTTCCCAGAAGTCCTGAGTCATTAGCCGAAACAGGGACAAAAAAGCCCAGCTGAATGTGTCAAAACTTGTGTAGCCATAATTGGGGTTTCTGCCAGCTTTCACACATATATATCCTTCTGGGCATTGCCTATGTGAAAATCAAACATGAGGACTTGTCAAAACTTTTATTCCCTTCTAGAAAATAGGTATTAGCTTTTGGAAGACTATGCATTATTTTTCAACAGAAAACCCATAAATTACAATTAAATTAATTCAGAAAAAAAAAATTCCCAAGAATTTAACTAATAGCATAGTAAATGAAAAATATCCTTTTCATCCACTCACTGGTTGAAATTACCTTAATATTAAAATTCTCCTCAATTACATTTTGCAAATAGAATCTTTATTCCAAATAAATTATTTCCTGGCAGAAATAATTGCTAAAATGTTGTTAAGGTTACAGACAGATTAAAAAATATTATTAGCTAAATCCAATTGTAGTATTAGGGATTTCCCTCATAATGCTGATATATATATTTTTAGTAAACCTCTTCACTGCTGCCAGTCAGGCATCCAAGTTCAGCTAACAATTCTAGGCATATAATTTGGCACATGTAAATGGCAGAATTTGCCAGAAGTGAAAGAGTTAGGCTTGAAAAATAGATTCAATCTTGAACTATGAAGTCACTGCTGTGCTTTCTTTATATTTTCCATGTTCTCTTTCTCACTTTTAATTTTTGTTTCCTCCTACTTTCTTCAATCAGTAAACCATCAAAGGAAACTTTAAAAAAATTCTGATCTTATCAATAAAAACAACTTAATTTTCCAATCAAGCAGAAAAAAGTCAGTTAATTGCTATTTTTAGCCAGAGTGTAAAAAATTTTGACTCCAGTAAGAAATTCTCACTTAGCTGCAAAACTCCATAAGTTCTGTAACCCTGCTAAATATGGAGTTGCAACTAGATCTCATGTTACTTCTTTTCCTACAGAGCATAACACAGAAAGTTTGAAAGGGTCTTACCCTGCATCAGAGCTATTACCACAAAGTAGGGCATCTCTTTGTCCTTCCAAAATGTAAAAATGAGCTGTGTAGAAAGCATTAGAAATATATATGAATAGATCAAATAAACCTGAAAGCAATACAAAGTAAAATAAAAATAAATTGTGTTTAATCATAGTAACTATGATTTGTAGCTTTTTTAGGAGCCTTCCTGGTTGTTGTATTTTTTATTGTATGTATTTGATCTCTGTAAATCAGAGAACTGTAGGCAGTTCTACATAAGTCAGAAATATAAACCCCTCAATGTTCTTTACTTGGTCACAAAGAATTACATATTTTAGCCACAAATATATAAAATAGTTATATCAGATATTCTTACTTTCATCCTCAATGTAATCCTTCCAGTTAAACGTGCTCACTGTCAGGTTAACAAAAGTACCGTTTTCATTCATTGTGCTGTTAAAGTAGGAAATAATGTTTATCTCAAAAGTAGAATTGTCTGGAGGCCACTGCAGGCATTTATTCCTCAGGTTGCCCATGAACAGCTGCAGCCCTATCAGTGCAAATACACTCAGACAAAATACAGTCAGGATCATGACATCTGAGAGCTTCTTCACAGACTGAATCAGGGCTCCTACAATAGTCTTCAGGCCTGCAAAGAGAAAAGGTCCATAGAATTATCAAAGAGTATCTTTACCTTTCCCATATAATTAAGAGGCCATGCAGACACTTAAATATTTTTTATTTCTCAAAAGGTAAAGCTTCATGAGCAGCCTCAGAGCTTGTGAAGATGAATGAAAGAAAAATATTCCTTTTTATGAATATGTAATGTACATATATTCCAATAAATCGAATATATAATAATCTCAAGCAGGAAACTTTATCAATCATGCTTTCTGGGTACAGATTTGATTGCATTTACTAATTTTTCTCTACATTGAATATACTGCGAATAATTCAGTTGCCAGTTAATTCTAGACTTGACTTCACGACAGTGCAAAGCAGCATGAGATAGAATTGCTGGTAATTTTGAATGAAAAAATAGTTTGCATTTGATAAATTTTCCTGTGCATCATTTCTTTCCTTTTTGGTATCTTCTTTTGTTGTTAATTGCTTATTTTTAAGACTAATGTCAATTTTAAGTGGTTAAAAAAAGGAAAAATTTCATAACCAAGAACACCATAGCACTAAGCTTTTGTAATGTAGAGACAATTTGTCACAATAAAATGCAGAAAAACAAAGCAAAATAACCCATAGGCCTCATATTTTGTGTTTCATGCAAGACTGTTAAACTCAAAGGCTGATTTTGCAAAATAAAAGAAGCTAATGCTGAAAAGGCAAAGAATCATAAACCAGGTTAATGATCCACGCCTTTTTATTTCTTTTTTTTTTTTTTTGGCAACATGAGCAGCAAACAGCAAGACTTATGCTCACAGGAAGTGAATTCAATGGAACGAAAGTCAGCCTCGGTGTTTAACCTCGCTCTCACCTGGAATGACTGATATTGTTTTCAAAGCTCGGAGAACTCTGAATGTTCTCAACGCTGAGACATTGCCCAGGTCCACAAACTCTGTCACATATCTGTAATAGGGGAGTTCACACACAAACACAATGACAGCACACAAATAACAGTTGGAGATACGAGGGGCCTAACACCTGACACCAACTACTTCTTACCTGGAATTACAGAAATAGTTTTCAAAGCTCTCAATACTCTGAAAGTTCGAAGAGCTGAAACATTGCCTAGGTTTACAAATTCTGTTACATACCTGTAGGATTAAATCACAGTTATTCAGAATTGAGGCAGAGCTTATACTAATTATGTGGGTCTTCAAAACCTCTGTGGCAATACTAGCAATCGTACTTCAAAATTTACCTGTCTCTTCAGTACATTTCACTTTAATAATTGTTTTGATCAATTTTGCTTAAATGTCATTGGAGTGAAACTCACTGATTTGTATTTGAACATCTAGTTAAACTAATTAGCTGTAATGGGACGGTAACATGAAGTCAAAGGGATGGCTTCATTTCTGGTGAGCAGAAAAATGTAGGCCATGAAATTAGTGTCCCTCAGCAGTAATTACACTAGTGGCTGACACTCCATTTCAGTTTCTGCTGTATTTTACTTTGATTTATGAATACTAAAATGTGTTATACAGTGTCTAAGCTTCAAAGGTTGCAAAAATTAAATATATTTAAGTAAATACATTTATTACAATAATATTTACCACTAATTTCATGCCCTAAAAGCTTAAAAAGTTCTTGAACCACTTACGCCATTAAAATGACACTGAAGTCAAGCCAGTTCCATGGATCTCGCAGAAAAGTAAAACCTTCTAAGCAGAAGCCCCTTGCAAGAATTTTGATAAGTGATTCAAAGGTATAAATTCCAGTGAAAGTGTACCTGAAAATCATCAGAGCAGGAATAATGGATTTTTGCATACTTACAGACAGTACCATTCTTTAGCAAAGATTACTCAGAAGAAAAAGTATTTCAAAGTGAAAGGAGTAAATTATTAACTTCACTTGCCCTAAATATTGTAGTTGCTGTTCAGTCTTTGTTGAAATTTGAACATGATACATATGCTACTAATTTTCTAAAAGGTTGGTTTAATCTCAGTTCTTATACTTACAAATAATTTCTGATTCTAGTATTTATGGAAACATTTCAGACTTTGATATTTATATGTACATTCTTTGGCACTCACAGGGTTGCCTCTTTGCTTGCATTCATAAATCAGGTAGATGTCTAAGTGTTACAAAAACTGAAGAATTTTTTTATGTCTAAATCAGAGAGTTTTGTAAAAATCAATTCTGGATAATAACTATACTAATGCCTGTATTACATGTTTATTTCATAAATAATCATCAAATACAAGAAAGCATCCCCATACTGCTATTCTCAAACGTGGGGAGCATGATTACCAGCTTACCTGGTGTGGGAACAGCTATTAACAACATAGAATAGTCAGTTATAACCAGCATAATGCAGGCACTTCCTGAGACCCACATGGATCTCTGTGGACCTCCAGAATAAAGGAGCTCTACCTACAGACCCTACAGCTCTCCTTTCAGACTCTCTGCAACTCTAACAAGCCATCATCACTGTTGACTGGGAATGGGTTAAGGGCAGTGGTTTCTAAACAGGGTTCAGTGCAAGGTTCATTAGTGCAGAGAAATAAATAAATAATAACCAGTAATGGCTTTTTGAGAAAAGGAGGGAATGAAAGAAGCAACAAGTGATTAGAAGCAGGTTTTCCATGAGTAGTATTATTTCAAATAAAAACATAAAGGGCTTTGAGGAACATGACCTAGTGGAAGATGTCCCTGCATGCCAGGGGTTTGGAACTGTATGATCTCTAAGATCCCTTCCAACCCAAACCATTCTATGATTCTACAGTATTTCAGAGGAAAACATGTATCTGTATTTGTTACAGAATAAATATGCATTTATAACCATGAACAAGAAAGAGAAATATTCCTTATTTAGGTCAGCTCTTTGTTACTCTTTCATAGGTATGGCCCCTTCCTCAGCAGTTTGAGTTTCTTGCAGTTTGTGGATTATGTGTCCTTGTTGTGGCAGGCACTTATGAGGTCAAACCAGTAGGGCGCAATAAAAGTCCTGCTGTGATGAGATCATGGATACTCAAGCAAGGTATGGCAACAATTTTACATGCACAATTTTACATGCACATCTGTAGCTCCCTGTCTGATTTACAGCTCAGAATATCCAAGGACAAGACCTCCTGTTTTTACTACACAGCAGAAGTTCAGATATTCCTCAGGCATAATTTTAGCAAACATGGTGTTACCCTTAAACCATTTAAGTTGTTTGGGAGGAAACGGGAAAGATATTGATGATCTCATGGAATCTGATTCTTCCTGACTCTGGACAAGTCCATTCTGGCATTCACATTTTAATAAATGCTTCTTATTTGGAGTCACACAAAAACAAAGATCTAAAAATAAAGAAGTAAAAATGTTCAACTTACTCTACATTCTTTGTCCAGTCTGGAGGGTTACTCATGGTCATAAATACGCAGTTGGTCAAAATAGTGCACATGATAAGCATGCTGAATAATGTAGGTTATAGTTAAGGCACATAAGTCAAAAAAGTAGGACAGCTTTGTAACACTGAAATAACTTAAAAATATTAGGTGTTTACAAATGTGTACAAATAACATCACACTCCAATTAAAGCCTAAAACCAAAGCATTGCACATAAATTTATGTATTTTAAATGGTATGTCATCTGGCATATAGTGCGCTTCCATAAAAAAAATGCAATACTTTTGTAATTATAGCAGGTTTTAAATGAAGTTTAAACATATCTTTAACTCTGTAAATCATGAAATGACTACCCAAATGTACTCATTTAATACAGCTGGATGGATCAGTCTAAAAGATCTTTAGTCAGAGGTTGGTTGTTTAGGCCTGAGTTTTTCTTTGAACGCTATTGAAGTATATTTGAAAATACTCTCCTTTGTCCCAAATCCTTTATAGGACACCTATCCCAATGCTGAAAACACAATGCTGAAAAAGCTGCTCTTTACCCATGCTCTTTTGTCCTTGCTAAGTGAGTCTAGTTCATGAATAGTACTACTGGTCTTGCTAAAAGTGTGACCTTAGATATGTTCAAGTGCAATGGTTTGTTACTAATGTGGCCTTAGCTGCGGGGCTCAGTATGGGATCAGGTCTCCTTTCAGATATAAAGCCTGATATTTAAACTCTGACAGATTTAGGTGGTTCAGTAGAGAATTCTCTCAGCAGGGATGAAGATCATACTGCAATTCACATGTGATATTGCTCCTTTTTCAAATGTGAGCAACATATATTTTTTTAGAATAGTTCACTCCCATGGACACAATTTGTACATCCACATGAAAAGTATTATTTCAGTCATTAAGTATTTTTAAATAGCAACACTTAAATCAACATTTAGAAAAAAGGATATGAATGTACCAAAATCTTGATAGCAATTTTTCTGATGGGATTAAAAGGAGTTAAAATATACAAGGCAGACGTGGCACTGAATCGGAAAATTGCTTTTCCTTTATTCAATACTATGAAAGTCTGCAAAAAAAAAAAAAGAAATACAAAAATTAAAATACAGTGTTGACTACATATATATCTTTACCTCCTACTAAAAATTTCCATTTACCACCTGAGAGGTACAAGTTCCATTCTAATGTCTACCTGTGGTATATAAATAACTTATTTCTATTAATGCAATGGAGTAAATCTTCCACAGCCAATTCTCAAATTTGTAAAATTTTCCAGCATGTGAACTAAATTATGATGTAATTAAAATTTGTGGAAATTACAAAAAACAATACCACTTTATCAATAAAAGCAAAATGAAGGATTTTGCCACTAAAATATTTCAATTTTATTTCTTATGAAGTCTTTGATTACAGTGATTCAAATTTATCAAATGTATTCCACCTTGTGAGCAAACACAAACAAAATTAAAATAGCAAAAGGACAATGCCAGTTTGTACTTGGAACAAATACTTGACAGAATTATATACACACATATGTATAGTGATAAGGAGAAATTGTCATTACAAATCATTCACAATTTAAAAATTTGGTTTCATTTTCTATTTTAAATACTACCAATATCAATTATATGCATCTTCTAAAATAGATATATGTGAAAAATTTAAAATTATTAATATATTGCCAGCTAACATAGTTCTGAGCAGTGTGAGACAGATGCCAGGGTTTGGCATCCTATGACAACAAAATTAAAAAAAAAAATTAAAAATCTGGTTTTCTTGTTAACAATGTGCTCTTACTTTCCCTACATGTGAGCAGAAAATTTAACTAGTGATTATCTTTTAAAACTTGGTCGAATAAACCTATCGTTTGTGTTCAGTTTATTCTGTTTCTGTGGGCAGTCGTTGCCTAAGTGTATTTGTCTATGAATGAGGTTTACTTGCATCTTTGGTTCTGCTTGAAATTTCTTCAGGACATAACTATTCTTCATTTCTTTTGCTCTTCGTCGATGGTAATGGCTCTACTTTGTGTTAACATAATAGAGTCTTTGTTACACTCTCAGCAGAGCTATAAAGTATCACTGTTCTCCATGTTGATTTCCATTCTCTGTAAAAACTTGGCTGTGATCAGAAAAATTCTGTCCTCTCTGTGGCCTTTACTGCCTGCTTGGACAGTAATCTCAGGGAAGGAAAGTAAACCACTCCACGCAGGAAAGAAAATAGGTAAAGGAGTGTTGCTGGTGCCTGCTCACAGAAAAACCTCAAGCTAACACTGAGGGTGGCAGAGAAGGGACACACACTCCTTGGCATTTCTCCCTGCCCTAGAGTCCTTCACCCAGCTGGAAATGCTAGAAAGATGTTGCCTGTCCCAAGGTCACTGCTGCAGCTGAGCCTGAAGACAGACTAAATTCACATATGATTTCCTCTGCACTGACGAGTCAATGATTAAGGGTAGTTTCTACTATATACCAGAGGGATGACTAATTCCAGACCATGATTTAAAATGTCCATTTGTTTTCTGTTGAGCATAATTATACTGCTAGGTAATATAAACACAGGTGTCACGCACCTGTGACTAAAGATCCTACAGTTTACTAATTGTTCTCAGATACTAAGAAATCCATCATTAGTGTGAGCTTTTACACTTTTGTTCCAAAAAAATCTGACTACTTTTTCTGATCAATGGAGGTTAGAAACTGTACTTCAGAACTTCTCAGGCTTTCTGAAACTTCACTTGTTCAGACAACTTTATCCCTGAACTTACTTATGCAACTTTATTCCTGAAGTTTTGCAGGTAGTCGACAAAAGGGTTTCGTACTGACATTATATTGTAAGAATTGCCATGGAACTGTTGTCATAACCCAAACCATATAAATTTAAATAACCCTTGGCAATGCTACTTCTTTGAACTTTAATTTCTTTACATTTACTTAATAATGTATTTACTTGCATTATCTACAGCATTGTTTATTTAACTTTGGCAACTATTAGGTTTTGCAGTTACATATAGATTCTGCTTTATTTTCTGTTCCCATTAATGAGGCCATAATTTTTAAACCTGTTTTACAAACCAAAGGCAACCACAAATTTAGCCACAAAAGTGGCAGTATTATTTGCATAATTTTTTTCTAGCAAAAAAGTGTTTCCTTGGAGTTTAAAGTATTTTATGCCTTGATTTTTTTATAGTGGCTCAAGATCAAATTTCTTATCTTGATGACAGCGTGGAAAGCTTCAAGCCATCAAGAGAGCAGCTGTGTCCAGTTCTTTCTGTTTCAGAGAGGGAAAAGATAGTCCCAAGTACTTCTCCATAAAACACCTGCATTTTTTAATTTAGGGATGCTCATCTTCCTTCACTCTCCTCACCCACAACACTTTGCAGTCTATCAGAAACTGAGAGAACCTCTTGATGCTGCTAAAGGAGCACACAGAAATAAACAAGAGCATAGAGGAAAACTGGCTTTAACTGCCACCCGTACTTTCTCTAATCAATGCAGGACCTAAGGTACTTTTACTTGTTCCCAGGTTGGACTATTTCAGACCCTGGAAGATTTTAAAACAGACTACAACTAATCCCAGCTGTGGAAATATACTTGTTTTTTCCTTGTCTTTCTCTTAACTCAAATAACACCCGTCCGCTTCCAATTGTAAGCATCATTGCTACAAGACCAAAGCCCATACACTCTACTGCAGATCCTGACTTGTAAAAAGTCAAACTTTTTACTTGAATGGATCTGTTTGAACTACCTTTTCTATCTCTGAGTCCCTGATTTGGGGATGACGTGAAAAGGAAGATTGTGTATGTCTGTGCAAATTGGAAGGGAAAATGCACCTCTATTAGGAGTTTGCATATGTTGCATTCACACATGTAACTTAGATACATTGCTTTAATTTCATAACTCTTTGATCTGGTCTTTCTGTATGAAAACTCTTCAGAACACCAAAAATATCTTTTTTTCAATTCATTTCTCAAAAACGAACTTTTCCATGTTCTTCTGGAGACTTCTAATTGACAGCTCTGCAGTAGAGATCTATCATAGAAAACCCAAGCACCTCAAGCAATAGTTTGCATTGTGGTAGTTTCATATGAGCCAACATTTACAGAATCTCTATATGCTACATGTATAGAGATAAAAATATTTCATATGTATGTTTGCATATGTTCTATAGCTATACAGATACAAACAATATGGTTACAGTCCTCTATTTCACTAACTTGAGTGGATGCTATCTTGTTATCTACAACTATTTCCATTGCAAAACCAAGCTTAGAACATCTCTTTTGTCATATCCAGTCTTACTATTACATTGTAATAAAACAAATTCATTCTGTGCTCAAGTTCAGGCAAGATCAAGGAAGACACATCTTCCTTACAATGAAGTAAATAGCAAGTAACTCAAGAGAATTTAAGCAGTCACAATATGGAAGAGCATAAATCAGTTCTGTTAAATAAAAGGATGGTTCTGGATATTTAGCAGATTGATAGTTCTAACCATCATATTTTGTGATTAAGCTTTTCTAGTGTATAAAGTTATATTCTATTTTGTGCAAAACTTAATTCACTCACTTTTTTATTGATATAATATGGGTCCAGGTCTTCCAAAGGTTCAGACACCATTCCTGGAGGTATGTCACCATAAATAAATGGCAGTGTCTTTCCTGCCTCCAAGTCACTGTTTGGTTTTGGACCATTTTCATCATCACCATCTGTATGTTCTTGCTTGGGCTTTTTAGCTTTTTCTTCTGCAGAACGCTTTTCAATAGCTGCGAGAGAATCTCTAGTAAAATAGCGGAAGCTTTCAGGTCCAGGTGGTACCAGCAGTGCCTGTGCCATGTTTTCATCCTGCAAATTTAATTACTTTTAGCTTCTTGCATAAGAATGACCTATAAAAGAAAATTAAATAATTTAGGCAAGCTAGATTGTACCAATACGAAAAACCCCAACATTTGGTCAGAAACTCTTTCCAGGCTTAAATAGAAATAGAAGCAGCATATTTCAAGGCTGAATGGCAGTTAAAAGCAAATGCTCAGAATTTGTTTTGATATTTAATAAATTATTTTTCAGCTTTTTCCTGCTGATCCAGAAAAAGACATTTCTTTTTCTGCCCACAGATACTGCTTTGCCTGTGTCCTTGGACACTCCCACTTAGAGAAAATTGCTGATAAAAGTGTTTTAACAGTACAGCTTATTTTTTTAAATGCAAGTATTAAAGCATATTCTGTGAGATACTGCTGAAAATTGTAAACCGACATTCTACAACTTAATAAATTTTATCTCTCCATATTTTTTCAAGCATCAGTTATACAACTTTACAAACATCAATACTTTCATTAAACTAAAACATTTTGCACAACTGGTTTGCACAACTGTTTAAATGACAGGAACTGAATTATGGGAGGAACAAGCATAATTCTTTCTTACTGACACTTAACTGTGGTGAAGGCTAATATTAGATCCCAGAGCAGCTTAGGTTGCATTTATTGACTGTTAGCTGTGAATCAAAACCACAGGCCTTTTAAGTAAAAGTAAACAGCATGTATAATTAAGGCTATATGGGAAGAGACGCTGCTTCTGATTCTTTGCAAGGCAAGTGTCATAGTACTATTTCAGACTGAAACTCATCCGAAACAAAAGACTGGTTCACTGTGAATGGCTTTAGTACCAGTGGTGGATGATGCTGTTTTTTCCTGCTCTCTGCATTGAACTCTCTACTGTACAGCAGGTCTCTTTATGAAGTCCTGCAGTGCATCAACTGAAAGCAGTGTTATTTTTCGCTCTTCCAAGTCCTTCTGCAGCAGGATCAGTTATTTAAAGTGATGTGCTGTACAGCATAGTTGAGAGGTTTGAATAGCTGGAGGGAGAGAATGGCAAAATGAAGGCAGATATGGTTAAAGAGTCCTGCCACCAGGGAATAAATTAAAGCCTTACTTGGTGTCTACTTTGAAACAGTTTACAGCATACTGTTGTAAAAATGTTAGTTATGAGAACTAATTTTAATAGTGAGTTTCAATACTTAACTAATGAGCTTTAATTATGTTTTCTGTTACATGAAGCCATGTAGCCTTTGCTGCATTACTTCATGGATGTGCAACATATGTATCCTGGAGGTGCCACATCTAAATTTGAATTATAATATTCTGCTCATTTGCACTCATTCAATAGTCCTTCTCCTAAAGCTTCTTGCCTGTCTGAAGCAGTTTGTAGAAATCCACACACACAGAGATACACAAAGTGCTATGGTAATGATCTTATGAAATAAGATATGTGAAGGCTGAAGGGGATGTTAAAAGTGCTTGAAAAACCCAGAGTAAGAAACTAGAGGAGAGAAATAAAACAGCATACTCCTAAATCTGAATTACCAATCCAATGATTGGTAAGGACTCATGTTCCTATGCCACCTCAAGTCTAAATCTCCGGAGTGGGTTCACAACACAGCATCCATCAGTGTGTATGACCAGCACTGAGGTCACTAAAATAATTCGGTCAGTAGATTATAGCACCAAGCAGATAAGTAATACAAGACCAGAACCAAGATATCTGACCATAAATTCAGAATTAAAATACTCTGTACTCTAGACGCGAAGAAGAAAATTTCTCTAAAGGAATATCTGGAGAACTATGAGTTAATGTAATGTGCAGAATGAAAGACACCTTGGAGTGGCCATACAGATGCAATATAAAAGGAAAAAGTAAATTATAACATCAGCCAGAGTCTCCAGCATGCAACCTTATCATAGGTTTCTATGATGAAATTTCCACTACTATTTTTTTCTTTGTACAAGATGGATGCCTTTGCTAATCCCTTTTTTAAATTAATGTAACTCCCAATTAAAAGGATCCTAAACTCAAAATTGTCCCTTTTTAGAATTAAAAGCACACTCATTTTCTGGATACAGTCCTTCGATTACTACTTTTGCTCATGCAGGATTAATGAACTATGAAGATGCCTGAGGTTTCTCCTTGGTCTTTCTGAATAATTCATTTATTTATTCCCCATTTTACAGGTCTGTGATTCAACTTGTCACTCTAGGTGCTTTTTCTATGAAACTGGTCTCAAAAGATGCATCCAAATCAAGTAATCAGTGTGTATTTCTTGTCTTTATAACGCAATGCATTTGTTTACTTTTCCACCATTAATAGTTACAGCTATGAATACTGTAACAAAATGCATTGTCCTCACTTAAAGGATATGCATTTGTATTTCTAGAAATCCACAAAGGAGCCAATGACTGACTGGGGAAAGTATTGGCAGACTTAGGGATTCACTGTATTTTTCAGGGAAAAAAACATACCCTAAAAAAAAGTTTTCCTGACGAGTTAAAAACATTACTTGAGACCTGCCTCCACTACTGTCTAGTGCAATTATATCTTTTCTTTGCTGCTGCTATTACACAAGAAGGTTTTCCCTATACTAAATATGCCCCAAGCATTTTAATTTAAGTTACAAAGCTTAACAGAACAACACAGAAATATGTATCTGATTACAGTTTCTTTACATGCTTTAATTTAATAGAACAATTAAACAGAAGTTGTGCTGTTGCCTGTACTGAGCCCTAAACAAGCTCTTTGCAATCCTTGATTCATAAACTGCTCATTTTTTAGTGATAGCTTCCCTCTCCTTCCTTCAGTAGTTTTAAAATTGCTTGTTATCTGGTAAATAAACTGCCAAGACATGAATTATATTAGGCAGAATTCAGATATTCTGTATATCTAATAATTCAGAAAAACTGTCATTAAAAAAACAATTTTTAGAGAAAGAGTCTCAAAACTACATGTGGTCCAGGCCCCTCAGTACCTTCTGCTGATCAGCAAAGAGAGTTTCAAGTCTTTGAAATGCAATTCTGGTTTATATATCATATATGTAATGCTCTATAATTTAATACATTTCATTAGAAAAATGAAGTTCCCCTTTATTAAAGACGCGCTTTTGCAATTTAGTTGTAATTGAGCATTGCATTCTGTAAGTCCTTCTCCAGTCTTCCTTCAGCCCCTACCTTTAAATAATAAGATGGAGCAATAAACAGTACATATATGTTCTTAATTTTATACATATTTCAGCTAGTTATATTGTGGACATATATATATGTCCACATATATATAACAACTAGTTATCTGTGGACATGTAATATATATTCACAGATAACTTGTTAAATTTTATTTTTAATATAGTAATCTTCTCTTCATTTACAGAAGATGAGTCAGAAAGTAAGTAAAATGTCTTTGCTAACAATGTCAAATTAATTTTTCTGTATCTCTGAAAAAGCCAGAAGAAGTGGCCTGAAGGTATCTATTTTTATGATTTCTTAAATAGGGCAAATGGTAAAAGTGAAAGTACCAGTAGAAGTACCAGGTAGATACCATGATTGTTTATTCAAATCTTCAGGTTATCTAACAGGTTATCTGCATTTTGCATGAAACTGCACATACACCCTTCAAGGTTTTCAAGGTGGAGAAATAGCAAATCTTGCTGGGGTTTTTTCCCTTTAAAGTACTGCCTGCTAAAACCTTGAAAAAGCTGACTACTGAGATTTTCATTCTATAAAAACTGTAACAGTTGATTAGGCTTGGAGCAAGTGCATGAATAGCAAATGGAATCTGTAAAATGACCAGCTATCCTAATTGTCTTATGCTAATCTTTTATTTGAGAAACTGTAATTTGGAACTAGTATCTTCCCCTGTGCCAAGCCTTGCAACAACCTCTCAGATGCTAAAGCCTGGATTAAAAACTTTACTCTAAATCACTAGTGTTAATAAGGGCAGCTGTCTCAATGGAAGCAAAGCTATTAGTCCAAATCAAAGGGTGGGTCTCCCAGAGTGGGACAGACAGAAACAGCAGGGCTATTGGCACCACCTCTAGCATCAGCTAGAGATTGCTTTCTGCTGTTTAGAAATTAAAAGTGTAGCTCTTATGTGCTGATACCAGAAAAATACCTCAACTCAAGCTCCTACTCTCCCAAGGAGGAAAGAGATACAAGAGAGCATATGCTGGGACAGTCTGAAAAAATGAATCATCTTAGCTCCCTCTCATAGTGTTTGGGACGTTGCTTTACAAAATTCAGGTATTGATTTTTCTGGAAGTGAAGGTAAATTACAGTTAAATTACTGTTCTCTGATCAAATTCCAAATCAGGAAATGCTGCCTTCAGTTTGTTCAAGAAAGAAAAGGATAGGTAAATATTAGTTTCTTGTGAGAAGAACTAAAATTAAATATTTTTATTGAAATTTTTCATGGCTTTTGTATACAGAGAATAATTTCATGAAGAAAAATGTGGTCTGAAATACTTTTTTAAGTTACAGATCATTATCTTTTCATAATTGACATTTACCATTGTTTACCATTTATCTTGGCATATTTACCCTATTTTTTACTGCTTTAAAATATTCTAGTAAAAAATGGAATGACAAAAAAGATCAAAAGAGACTCAAAATGTCACTGCTGTATTTCACAGTGGTAAATGCAATGCAATGCAGATTTCTTTGAGATATCTGAAGAGACATTCAGTTAAAATTAGCCGTGGGTCCTAAGGCAAGGAATACATGAAAGTTGGCTTCATAAAAATAGGTATTTCAAGGAAAGGAGTGATTTCCTCAAAGGTGAAAACAGCTTCAGAACTTAGCACCTGGTCAGAACCTGCCTCTTTAAACTCTAATCTAGTAATTAAAACTTTGACAATTTGTTTTTATAGGTCCTCCCTGATGAATACATAGGATTTGTTTTCCTTTTTTCCATTAAGTTCAACATTTATTATTGATCCATTGTGTAAATTTTTAGATTATAATTTATCTGTGGCAATGACTGTATTTGTATTTTGTATTTTTGTCTGTAATTTTGCAGTCAGCCTCAGTAGCCTATAGGCATTAGTGTTACATAACTATTCAAAATAAAAATTAAAAATAATTAAATCTATGCCAGGTGTTTATTAATAAAATTAATAAATACCAGAAGACAAAAAATACTTGTTATGAGAATATGAAATCAATTAATATTCCTTAAAAAAAACTTGCTTTAAAATAATTTAGAATGGGGTGATTTAAAATAGGTGGAAACCTGGCAAAGAATAGTATATGTAGTAAAAGCTTCAATTGCTTCAGGGGTACTACATGCAATCTTATTTCATGTTCTCAGTAATGACTTGAAATTAGGTGTGAAAGTGCATTAACTAAACCTTAAGAACCCCACCCTCAGCCAAAGAAAACACTTCCTGCGACCTCTCTCCAACATTTGCTTTTGAATTAATTAGTTCTTACTTCTTATCTTAGTTCTTAATAATCAAAAATTGATAGATTATGTAAAGGAATAAATCTGAATTCCTTTAGATACCTACCTGCAAGTTGTAGAACTCCCAAAATAAAATATCTGACCCATTTATCTTATAGATAAAGTTGACCGAAACCTCTAGGAATTTTTTAAATGTAAGCCTGCCTTGTATTTTCTTTAACATCATGAGTTGCCTCCGAGAATGTGTGAAAAGAGATCAAGTGTCGATACTTGAAGTATTGGAGAAGGACAATTGAAAACCATATGCAATTAAAGAGGAAGAGGAAGGGTCTTCGTCCATCAGTCTAAATGGAATACTTTACTCTAATCCACATTTTGCAAATACCTTCCCACATCAGAGATCCTTAAATTCCAACAAAAAATAGATACAATATATTTAACACAAATTTCTATAGCTGAACCTCATAAAGGTGTTAATTTCATTTTCCCACTGGTATTTTAGTGAAGATATGTAGCAGAATATCAACTAGCCATTTTTGGCAGTGAAACATTATTTCTGGCAGAGAAGAAAAGACAGTCTTACCTTTATTTTTCTAAGAAATGCCAAATCTCAGAATTTAACCTCTGCATGTTTTGCTAATGTGAAAAGAAAAAGGCTGCATTTCTGCCAGAAAATGAATTGGCAAGGAAGGCTTCTCCTTGGGACCTGAAGTGTCTTCAAGACTGCAGTTCCTTCAAGACTTTCTCATTCTTTGTTCCTGTGTCCAAAGCTTCTCAAAAATTAATTACAGTAGACAAGGGTAAGTCTACATATTCACATAGACATATTTTTCCAGCCTAAGAGCACTGAAAAGTAAGAAAAACAGGATTGAAAATTAGTTATGTCACAAAACCTAATACAGAACAAAAGTACTTTAAGAATATTCTTTAAGTGCGCATTTCAAAGACTCCACCTCATCTTTTACCTGCATGCTTTCAGTAAAAGGGAAAAATGGGCCTTGTTGGAATTACTACATCACTAGAACAGTTTTTGGTAGACATGGGGTAAGACATGGTAGACGGTAGTTCCCAGACCAACAGGAGTGTTCTCACCTGTCATTTTGGGAACTGAACAGTGTATCATTACTCCCAATGGATTTACTGTCTTTAAGCAAGCATGGAAGTTAATTAATTCTATATTTGCATGAACATATGGGTACTTCTTCAAGTTATCTATTATAGAGATCGTTGGTACAAATGCTTTTCTTTGTGCAACAAAATTTTTCTTCCCTGCTAAGTAATATAATACCAGAAAAACACAGTATCTTCAGGTTCTTCAGTATAAATTATTTGCATGATTACAAGAGCTGACCAAAGGTTGGCCATGTGTTCTTCAGTCTTTAATAATCTGGGTATCCAGTTCATTAAAGTGTCTACTTACATCTTACACATATTCATCTTCAGCCATTGAGATTCAGATGAGCTGTCTTTAAGACATTTATTGTCATTTAGATATGTCATCTAGATATACCTTGGCTTTTTTTTACTGTTTTATATTGTTATTTTGCTTTTACTCCTAGAGAAGAAAAGAAGAACACATCCCTCTCTTTTAGGTCTCTGCTCTTGTGAAAGCAGCTCTTAATAATACTTTTCTCCAAATACAGTGAGCATGAACAGCCACAGTAGAAACTCTGTAGATAAAATAAAGAAAATCTGAGTAGACACAGATCAGGTCGGAGAGAACATAAAAGGTGGGAAAACAAAAAGTGAAAGCTTTCTTTTAGATCACTGCTTCTTTTACTCTTAAAGACAGAGGATCTCCAAGTACTTCAAGTACAGAGAAAATATTTCAAAAACTAACCTAGAATTTTTCTGGTACTATTTCCTATCAATCTAGAATTGCATTTTCCCAAATATACAATTAGTGTTAACATAATTAGAGCTTCCATTGTTTAATAATGTAACATAAACTCATTCCAATGATGGCTAAGAGCAAATTCTCCCAATGCCTTGGTCATTTTGAGTGAAGCACTGATTCAGCACATTTTGCTGTGGTGAGTCACTGCTGGAGAGGCTCCACTGAAGACATCTGAAAGCTGTGTCTCCAGAACTGACCTCAGGGAATCATGACTCTGCCACCATTGATACTTATCCACCAACACATATTTTACACTGAATGCAGATTTCCCTAGGGGTACAGACAGGACTTCCCAATCCCTTTGACTATTGGGTGATCTGGATTCTGCCTCTCAAGCAGCACTGTGGCTGAAATTTGATCTCATGGTCAGATACAACAAAATGTTTAAGTGCTTCTGCTCACAAGTTTCAAAATAATATGTAAGAGATTCTAGAGGTTCCTAATACAAGAACAATCACTAATACTAAACATTCATAAGGCATTTATTTTCAAAAAAGGGAGTGTAACTTCTCTCCAGTTGTAAAATATCTGCCAGTTTGCAAAATGCTGAGGAATTCATTTTTAATGTGAGAATTATTAATAACACTAGAAGAGCAGGTAATTTCAACAAATCTGTATTTTGAATTAAAGCACAAGTCAGTGAACCCTTTTTCACATGTGACCCCAACCTTGTCTCTAACTCTATGCATCATGGTTATACTGTACTAATAAGTGGTAGTTACAGCAAAACTTCCAAGAAGAATCATGGGTAAAATCTCAGGCCTAGTCAGAAGTGATTCCTGATTGACAAATTACATAGATTCTTTCATGTAGGGCTCTTTCCTGAACTCTTCTGCATATATAGCACAAGCATTTAATCTAAAACTGGTTAGAATATGTTTCAAATTCTGAGACATAACATTACTTCAAAGAATGTTTCAAACTATATCCTCATGTTCTTTAGCTCCCAATGTAATGATAAACTGGAAAAGAAAGAAATGGGGTTATTCAAAATGAGATTTTGCTATAAAGATCATTATAGGACAATATGCCAGTGATGATGTCCCAATAAAACTTCAGTGAGCAATATCTAAATACATCACAATATTGATTTTTCTATATAAAATAAATAGAAAGCTCTGTTTGTAATGTAGTATTCTTTTCTAAATTTTTTTAGGGAATCTTACAAAATGCACTTGCAACAGAAAACATTGTTTATGAATTTCAGAAAAAAGAAACAAACTAAACTAGGAAAATTAATTGAATTGGTAAGAACCATGCAGCTGAAACACTTGCTTTCCTAGTCTTACTATGCTGCAGAAACAAGTCAATAAAAATATGAAAGAATAAACTTCATATAACACAAGATTAATGAACTGTATTTGGAATTTGACAGTTGTCTAGGAAACCAAAGTGGAAAAATTGGAACTTCTGTTTGAGAGGCTCACACAGAGTCCTTGGCTGAATGTGATCATTACTATACCAGGAAGAAAACGCACATAAAGTCAACATGAAAATAGAGTGCTTTATACCCAAGGTTTAATACAGCATATGAAAGATGTGCATGGATTTCTCCAAGGCATTTATTCAGGTGTCATGGATCTGTCTAATAAAATATAATCAAGCCTTAATTCTGGAATGTTTTCAAATGGAGTATGGAAGCATGACTTACATCTAGTCTCTACCTGCATGTAATAAATCTAAAGGTGCAAAGCCTACAAGTTACAAGTTCTACCATCTCTCTAAAAGTTCTCTCTTATAATGTTGAAATTTCAGTATATGAACAAAATAGTATACTAATTAGAGGCCTATAGCTCTAAGTGATATGTGCTATGGAATGATAGCTAGTGCTGTAGCAGCTACTAGAATTCTAGTACTCTACCTATTATAATACTAACTAAACAGATTGATTTGTAGGAAATACACGTCAAGTAACTTAAAATGGTGTTAGCAAAATCCTTTCAGGAAGACTCCTTTAATGCTCAATTACACCTTCACTCAGTAGGTAAGACATTCCTTCATAATACTGGTTGAATTTTATTTATATTGATTTTGGTCAGAACTTTTGTCTCAGGTCAGAGACAAAAGTGTCTTCATGCGAGCATTTTGGCTTTAAATATCAGTGACAGGCTTTTCTTTAGACATTTCATTTAAATGACAGTAAACATTAGGACTGCCCTCCTTCAGTTCAATCTGACCTTGGACTCTTGGGACCTTTTGAAATTGCCTACTTATTTCTGTCATCAAGTTTACACCACTCAGATATTAAAGTATCGTTACTGATTGCCTTTCTAACTGTAAAGCCTAGTACTTTTGCCTTCTTCTTGCCACAAACAAGTTTTGAAGATTATTGAGCTATTAAGTAAGAATAAACATAAAGAAATTTTTTTTAAATATTCAAAGCTGTTTGTGATGAGGGAAATTTATTTTGCTCCTTGATAAGGTGCAAGAGTGTAAGTTAGGTGTATACCTTCACTCATCATTTAGAAGTGCCCTCTATGTAATGTAAAAGTTATCACACATCTAAGATGGAGAGCATTATTTTTCTTTAAAGTGTGCTTTTCAATGGAATATCTACTGAAAATAAGAATAATTTTCTATCTGTCTATCCCTGAGTGCCACTGTGGAGTTAGGTCAACTTTGCTAAAATGTATAGGGAGCCTTCATTCCTTTGGCTTAATATCTTAAGTTTGTAGTCTAGCAGTTTTATCCTTACTATTTAGCCACTGCACAAGAACACATGCATTCAAAAGTAAATGTTCTTGATAGTAATAATTGTGGAGAAATTAATGGAATTTAAGGAAGTCAAGTTGGTAACATGTTAATTGCATCTGAGAAAAAAAGCCTGCATTTTTAGATGGGACACAGATGAATACACATTCAGGTTTCCAAGACTGTCACACATATATCTCAAATATTTATAAAAAGGGATAAAAATATTTTTGTATCAGAGTCTTGTTACAGTTACACAGTTGTCCTCTGTCACTGGCTTTTGAGAAGGCAATGAGAGTTGTTTGTCAAGAAAGCACATTCATTTAACATCTGAAAACTTTGTGTTTGGACGTATTTAAAACTGGACCAAGAAATTTAGATTCCTATGAGTATATTTTTAACCAACACAAATTTGGAATTTCTTAGTGTGTCCAAACATTAAAAGATAGTACAATAATGCTTAAGAAAGGACAGAGTTTTCAGGATATGCAAATCTAGGCAGGCAAGAAATGGGGACATGTGGCCCCAAATTCAGGCTACATGGACTAAAAAAATTTCTGCTTCTATTCCCAGACTACCAGGCAGTGAAAGGACATAATTTATGAGAAATGGTGACAGACTTTCCCTTCATTAATACAGTAGCCAGGTCACACAGTGCTATGTTGCCCTACATAAAAGGATCTATTTTTCCTGTGAACATTTCATTTCCTCGTTTACTTTTTCATCTGCATTTCTATAATGATTTCAACACAAACTTGCAACTTCCTAGAATCCTATATAATCATACATAATAATATTTTATAGTTAAGCAGATAAAGGAAGTTTCTTGCTTCACATTGTTCTTAAAATAAATTATGCTAAAAGATCATGAACGTTGATCCTCTCCACACTGAAAAGGAGGGCTTTAAAATTAAATAAGCAACATCTAATTTAGGTATAAATAATCTATAAATGGAAATTTCCTGCAATGTATACTTATCCCAAGATCCTCCTGTTGTGTGGTTACAATGGGTATGTGTGGTAAAGGAGATCACAGAACCAGTAGTCCTGATGCTCATCCCAGCCATTTTCCTTTATGGAATCTGTGATATCCTCTCAGATTTACCAGTGTGCCTCATTGCATTCATTGAGGAAATCCTGTAGAGAAATGTGAGGATGTGCCTGACGTGTCTCACGGACAGAGAGTCAGCTGTCTGTTCTCCTCAGCTGATCTATACACACGCACAGTAACTTCAGCACCTGTGAAACTGCAGCCCTGCTGAGCAGGTACATCATCTGTGCAATTGATACATCTGGCATGTGCCAGATCCATGCATATGGACTATACACTCAATATATGCATATTCAAAATGGGACCATATGATAAGGGTATATTACATCCACAACTTTGACCCAAAGAAGTAGCAGGAAAAACAATTCCAGCTTGAAAAAGGGACCTGTGCACATGGGTAGCTCCATGATTGCACTTACCTAAGTAAAACTACTCAGTCAAAAAAAGAGCAATAGCAATAAAGAATTTTTAACTATACAAATAATTAATCGTATCATAAATAACCTTTTCCTTAAGCTTTTACATGGGAAAAAGCCTCATAAGCTCTTTAATTAAAGATTAACTTTTTTAGTTGTATTTTTTACTGTAAAACATATTCTGTGATCTGTCTTAATTGATAGAGTAAGTCAGCAGCAATTTTTTGTAAGAAGATGTTACCAAGATGGGGATTGTTAGCAACAATTTGAGATCACTGTTTTGGGGTGGATTATCTGATCCTTTTTGTTTGAGATTTGGATCTTCGGGGCTTTTTGCTTTTGTTAGTTGATTTGTTGTGTTTGTTTGTTTGTAATGTGAAGAAATAATTTGGGGCTGCATAATGAAAAAAAGAGAAACTGGATACTTTTGTGACCTAGAATTTAACTTGCTTACTCCTATTTTGGATTACAGTGGTAGTACATTAGTAGTACATGGTTACTCAAGAGCATATGCTGTACCTACTCTATATTTATATTTGCAAGTATCGCAGTCCCTGCCTGAGCTGCTCGTATCCCTGTTCCCGGCTTTACCTCATCATAAGGCAAGGAAAGTCAAGCAATAACACTATCACAGTCATATACTGGAGATTCCAGCTCTTCATAAAGACAATTTTGATTTAAAAGCAGATGAACAGGTTGTATGATGCCAGCTCCAGTGTCAAGGTCCTATGGGAGTCCTATTGGTGAAATATCAAACTTAGACATGCCATTGCAAGGTGCTTCACAGATTTTAATCAGGAGTAGATGTAATGCATAATATCAGGTTTCCAGTCAAGAGGATGCCTTTTTCCTACAGGTGGTTTTTAGGGTGGTTGGCAGTTGATTTGATGGACTGATTGACACCACAGCTCAGACCATGTACAAGTGTTGTGTAAGCAGGGCATCAATTTTACTATGATGCTTTAAACCATTTATTTATTCAAGTGAGGATGAAAAACCAATATATCTTGCAAATGGCAACAGTATATATTACTGATTAACAGCTGTAAGATAAAAAAACAAAACAGAAGAGTTATGCTGAGTGGAAAATAAGCTAACTAGAATTTTGTAAATTAAATTTCTAACTTCTAAATATAATTTTGTGATAAAGAAGAGAGTAAATGCAACTTTCTGAAACTTACTTTCAATTATCACTGTCAGAATTCAGAAAATATACAAATAAAGTACCAAATATCAGAAACTTGCATTTATTCTCCTTAGGTTTAACTGAAGCAGAGTTCAAGCAATTCTTTTCCTTTGTCACCTTATGGCAAGAAGAGCATATAGATAAAAGGGGCCAAGATTTGTACTTTAGAGAACAAGGTCACAACTTGCTTGCCTTGTACATAGCTCTCTTTTAGTATCTGCTCTTCACTGATTCATCAAAAGTTGTGGGACTCCAGTAATGTCATTAGTACATAGCATACACACAACAAATTATATCAGGCTGAGATGGGAGCAGCAGAAGGAAATGGGTATCATCAGTCAGAAAGTTCCATCTCACATCCCGCTATTTTTTTTTCTTCAAAAATCCTTGCTCTTTTGAGGGCAAATAAATTTCTCTCCAGGCCTAATCTTCATAAGGCAAAAGCTAACTCATCTAATGCCATCTGTGAAGAAAAAGAGGTGAAAGCATGAAAGGTGTCACCAGTATATTGATTAAACACACCCTACTTTTTATGATTTTTTCTTTCTCTTGATACTTCCCACTCCAGGTTACCTGATAATATACAGAAATGACCAAACTACCACTCTGACAGCCTTAGAGAGCACAGGGGAATTGTTTCATGTTCTTCACTAAAAATGTAAAATTGTCTTTCTTTGCTAACATCTAGTATTACCTATACAGAATTTTGCAATACTGACCTTTATGAACAGAGCTCATAAAATCAGACCTAACGTCTGCTCATTGAGAGAAAAATTGTAAACTGACAACACAAGCATCATTTCTGTAAATATCACAGCCTATTAAACAACATATCTGTTTAACAGGTGCTATGAAGCTTCAAATTACTGCAGCAACTCACATTCTTGTCTTTAACAACCTTCCATTCCAAAATGGAGATGTGCAAGAGAGTAAATATTAAATATTAAACTGTTAGAGTTTAAAAGTCCCCTCTGAAACTGTTTTCTTGACAAGTCAATTATGAAAGCACAAACGTGATGTATTTCTAAAACAAGCATCATTATTACTGATTATTTATCTTGGAGTTAAACAAGGATACCCCCAAGCACCATAAAGAATACAAATTAAAAACTTCTTTCTTTCACATCATTACTTCAGGTACAGGCCTTGCTTGCTACTCTGAATACCACCTGAGAGCCAATCTTGCTTTTTTTATATATATGCATTGAGGAGGTGATTTATAAATTGTGGGCTCCTTATTCTGCTGTATGGGCTTTTTTTTAAGGCAATTTTTTTCCTACTGTTTTCTTTTGGAATAATTTCCAAATCAATACTAATATAAATATGCATCTCTAATGTCTATATGTATCTGTAGAACCACTATTCAAAAAAAGAATTCACGTATCAAAGTGATCTTCAGGAGATATTTTCCTTTTACCTTAAATAACTGACAGCTTTAATTATTATGGTAACAATGAATGAGACAATAGATGAATGGACAATGAAATGAAGAAATATAATAATACTTGTGTTGATATCTTCAAACAGCCCTATTAAGTATATATTAAGCTTGACAGTAATAATACAGACAAAATGTGAACTACACATTTGTTGTGGACCTCTGCTTAATAAACAGTCGGTGAGTCCATTCTCTCCTACACACAACCATGAAAAAAAATGGCACAGAAAGAAAATATTTCCCTGTATTTTTTTACAAAATTTAGCTAATAAGGGAATTTATTCAAATACCACCATATATAAACCACATATATATAAAACAGCGTAGATTTTATCCCTGAATCATCAGAATCGTGAGTCTGAATATCACCAGATTTTTCTTCCTAGGAAACAAGGTCACTTCTATAAAATGCTTGGAATTAATGCTGTACACCTTGATTACAAAATGATCTGATTTTGTGAGGAAGGCTACGGCATTACAACATCACATTAAGAGACCAGATATCAGATTTAACGGGGTTAAAAAGAAAAAAAATCACACCATCATCACAATCAGTCAGTACAAAATGGCTTTGAATTCCCTGTTCCATCTTTGACTCTATCTTAACAGCAAACCAGAGGGAAAAATCCAATTCCAAAATGTGGAAAAGACCATGTTGCCATGATTGATTATGGGTAAAATTAAACGTTTTGCCAGCTTACCTGATTGAAAGAGAATGAAAAATCACTGCAAAGCCCAGCATCCAAAAATAGTGTAATACATGTCTCCTCCTGAAACAGTCCAGATTTCCATCCACAAAGCCTTACTAATTGATCACAATTTCTGTATTCTCGATGGAAAACACAGAGACCTTTCCAGAATGCTCTCTGCTTCTGCCTCCGCTTCCTGTTCTCAGTCACTCTATGGTACCCAACATATATGAGAAAACAGCTTATTCTGCGCAGGGGGGCCGGGGAGGGGATGCAGGGGCGCAGTGACGAGCCCAGCCCGCAGCACCTGACGTGGCAGCTCCACCTACTGGTGGCGAGCCCGAGCGCGGCGAGCGCAGCCGCCCGGCCTGGAGCCTCCGCTCTGCCGCCTTCCAGCCGGCCGCCTCCCTCTGCTCTGACCGGCGCTGCCAGCAGGCAAGGAGCAGAGCAGACCCACGGAACCACACTAACTATTGAATAACCCTTCCAAATAGCTTTTACATAAAATAATTAAATTTTGAAGCCGTTGGCCTTATACATTGAACAGAGCATTTGGTTTTAAACGTGCTGTTTCCTTTAAAATGCATGGGAACAGAGGAATGTGTAAATAACAGACTCCCTAACTGCCTCCCTAACTGGTGTATGCAGAACTTGCTAATTATCTTGATACTTTCTTATTCATTAAAAACTACCAGGTACTTTTGGCACCATGTTCATGTCTTTCACATGTGTAAAATGTACTATGCTTATGTAAAATCAAAGCTCAAAGTCTTCCCCTTAGACAGGCTTCCTGAGCATGTGCAGATTTACATCTGCTTACCTAGAATACCTCTGGCCATCCTGGGAAGAATTATTAGAGCACTGGCTCCAGCACCACCTCCTCCACGAGCAGCAGTATTGAGTGAATAATATCCTTCAGGCAGCATATTGTTTTGTCCTGCCTGGCAGCTTGAGGAGCGTTGTGTCTGTGGAAAGTGAAGTGTAGAAATGCTGAGCAGTGTCAGCAAGTGTGTGCAATATAATGACTCAAAGCCTTAGGGTAGAGACTGCTGCAGATCCCACCTAATTGAAAATCAAGCTACCAGCTTTCATGTTCAGTCATGTGGGATTTAATAAACAAACACGATTCCTCAAAACAAGAATAAATGAGTATAACAAGCAATTAATATCTTGCTTTCTTGTAGCTCCTGTAGTTCCCTTAAATGCCTCTTCTGCAGAGCTTAGAAACAGCCCTGTTCTCTGGCCCCTGGTCACACAGTTTGTTTTGGAAGCAAGGACCCCAGGGCAGCCAACAGCCAGCACTGTGATGGCCCCTACCAAGTCACAACTGCACAAAGCAGCAGGAGTAGTGATAACTACCTACAACTCATGTCCCATATCCCTCATATCAACAGATATCCCCTTTGCAGTTAGCATTTATCCTAAAACATTTTGTGTCAGTTTGTGAGTAGTCCTTTTGGTTTGAGTTACGCTTGCTGTGGGCTTGACAGATATAAACACCAAATTCCTGAATCTGGCAGCAGGAAACAGGAATACATTCTCAGGGGATGTATGTATTCTGTATGTACAGAATAATCTCTGTGTACTAAGCAAAAGAGATGTACCCTTACATTCAAAACGCGTGGGTTTTGTAAACCTGGGGCATAAAGGGACACTTCTCATCATACTGCTCACACAAGTCCCCCTCTTTGCTTCAAAGAGACTTCTTTAATTTTTCATTTTTAATATTAAAAAAAAGTTCTTGGGGGTCTTTGGAAGTTTTCTTTAGAAAGTCTTTATTGTCCAAAGGTAATCATCATCTAGTAACATCAGAGAGTTAAAGGGGAGTAATACATGTTGAATGCAGTTTCTCCTGGAAAAATAAAGAAATGTGAATCTAAATAACAAACCATTTCAACTTTATTAAAAAATAAAAAGCATAGTCCTTAATACTAGCTGTGTAATTCCAACAGAAAGAGGTATATGAAAAACAGTTTTTAACCTGAGCTGGTTCAGAGGTTTGATTCTTTGTTAAGTTTTATAAGAGTTTAGTCTTAATATAGCTAATTTTTGTGAACTAATGTTCCACAAGATGGTTAGATTAAGGTCAAATTACTAGAGAACCCCCAGTCCTGCTTTTTTGTGATACTGCCCTTATATTTATTGCAATCTTCTGAGATATGCCAGTTGGCACAATGACTATACCTAATGTATTTGTCTGTACCAAGACAGGCTTCTCATGGGTGTAGGTGCGCTATTAGAGAAATGTTATGTCACTAATATAAACGCTTCAATTATCAATCTTCACACTAAAAGAAGAATCCAGAAAATCTAAGTTTTGTTTGTAGAAATGCTCATGCTGCACAAAGTCATGGTAAGTGTTCATTTACAGAATCACAGAATGGTTGTGTTGGAAGGGACCTCTGGAAATCATGTAACCCAACCTCTCTGCTGAAGCAGGCTCACCTCGAGCAAGTTGCAGGATCACAAACAGCTGGGCTTTGAGTATCTCCAGGCAAGGAGACTCCTCTCTAGGCAGTCTGCTCCAGTGCTCTGTCACACTCAAACTAGAAAAGTTTCTCCTCATGTTCAGATAGAACTTCCTGTGTTTCAGTTTGTGTCCACTGTCTCTTGTTCTGTCTGGGCACCACCTGGGCACCATCTGGTCTCATCTTCTTGAGATTTGTCCTTAAGTTATTGTATGCATTGATAAAATCTCCTCTTGGCCATCTCCTCTCCAGGCTAACCAGGCCCAGGTCATACATAGCTCATGTACGGCCTATATTCTTCTTTATTCATGTACAGACTTTGAATAATGTTCCTAAGAACTTCAAAATCTATCGGTGGCACAAACAAATAGTTGTATACATTTATAATATAAATGCATCAAACCATCTATATGGAACAACTCCTCCCAAACCCCTGAATGTTTAAATATGAAAATTTCATTTAAAAAACCCACTATATTAAATGTATATATGTGATAAATTGTAGATACACAAAATCTCTCTCCTCCCTTTGTTCTGCCTCACTAGATCCCACTGCCAGATCTGAAAATCAGAAGTGACCATTCAAAGGACAACAACAAATAGGCTGCCTTGGCAAAAGTAATTTATAACAATTCCAGCGTGACACTTGTTTCAATTTAAATTATGATTACAACTTTTAATGAATCATCACTGAAAGTTCAACTCAGAAATTACATTTAAAAATGTAACTTGAAAACCCCTGACATTTCTAAATAATCTTCCTGGGAATCCTGCCCCAGGTGCAGTTTTGCTCCCAGTAAAGACTGAATACATGCAAAGCTATCCAGTCACTTTTAACTAAACAGCTCAAGTACAAATGTTGAAATATCTTAGTTCCAAAGAGGAAAATAATTTTGAAGCGTTAAATATGAATGAGTACATCCCCTGTATGGGGTTTCATAAGGGCAATCCCTGTACATAGCTCACATGTAAGTTTTCAGCAGTTAAGTTATCAAATATTTATTTTATGAATACAATTATTTTTTGTCAACAATTCTCCTTAGTAATTCTCAGGCACTGTTGTGAACTAATATACTTAAAGGCACCAAAATATAAAATTATATTATCTCTAGTCCTTCAACTACTTACCAATGTTACCTGTTGAAAGAAATCAAAATTGCAGTATTTAGCTAAGTGTAATGAACATGACTTTAATTCAAGTTCAACGTTTACCTGTTTAATTATTCCTAACATTGTAATAAAGATATATGATCAGCAATCTGTACTTCAATGGTTATAGATTTTAATAATAACAAAATTATTTTAACATTATGTTATTAAATAATAGTTAAACCCCTCCAAATCTTGTAGAACCAATAAGAAGGCCATATGCAAGTGGACTCTGTTGTGATAATTCCATTCATTCAGTAAAAATCAACTAAAAATAATTCACAAAGCATAAAACACCCCAACCACCTTTCATACTGGCCTAAGTGCTTCCAAAATATTGATCTCAGTTTACAAGTTTCCTGTCATTTAGATGAACTGCAATCACAATCATAAAGTTATCATGAGCTGAACAAAATGTACACAACAATCACTGCTTAGAGATATCTTAAAATGTTCACTTATAAATCCACATACTCTGTTCATATATTTAGAAAGAGTAGGACTCTTGTGTATCTACATTTTGAAAAAATAAAATCATTGTATGAAACTGATGTCTAAGTTCAAGATAATTACCAGCAAACAATAATAAAATGACTGGTCAATAAAAAAAAAATTCTTATGCCAGTGATCCTCAAGGTAGAGGTGGGCCTAACTGCATCTTCAGGAGCTTTGCAGCCAACCTCACTTGGCATTGTTCACTACTCAGTGGGAGATTTGGTGAAAAGTTCCACAGGTTAACTGGAAAGATGTAGCTTTCCCACCATATATGTTCTAAATGTTTCTATCCTCTAGTATGTAATAGGCGCTGCATCTGCTGCCACTGCAGAAGTAGTTTACAAATTTCCAAGTGGTAGAAGCAATATTTATACTAATCTTGCTAATCTTGCTTGATAAGTTTTTTTTAAATTTTATGTCTATTCAATCACAACACAGGAGAATCACAGAATGCAACTTATTTATTAGTAAATATGTTTTTTGCATGTCATATGCCTCAAGAACTTACAGGGATACAGGCAAACAAGTTAGGAGAATTTTGAGAAATATTAGCTATGTATGTGAGTAATAAAAGTTAGAACAGGGGACAGGCACTGACTCAGATAACAAGGGGTCAATATCTAAGGCTTGCACTCTTCTTGTATAACTTTCAGAAATTAATGTATGTATGTGTCTTAGTTCCTCTCCTATGAAATGGAGATAATTCCTGATGTCAGAAGGGGCTATAGCATAAATTAATTTTGTTAGACAACAAAGCTGTAGAGATCAAGAGTGAAGAAATATTTTGTTATTCCTTGTAAAGTCCAAAGTGGCCAACCAGGCCTAGGAAGCTATTATTTCAAGCACCATATGTTCACAGGACATGGACAATGTTCAAAAGGATCTAACATATATATGACAAGACCAATAAACAAAGATGAAATGAAAGCAATCGATTTCAGAGTGAACAAATACAATTTAAGGTAGGCAGATTTTAAGAGGTGGGGAAATGAATTAAATGATACCTCAGCAACAAGTGCACTAGTGTGCTCTCAGAGCTAGTAACAAAATCTAATAATGTTCTCCCAGGACACCTATAAACAGAGAGATTGCATTCATATGTTTTCATTCCATTTATTGCTACTGAGTCATGTGGTTTAATTGGTCAGATGAAGGGTAATCATCACTTGGAGAGAGGGGAGGTTTTGTTAAGCAAACCTCAAGTTATGATTTATTTATTTGCTAGTCTTTAAAAGCTGGAATGCCTAGAATAATTGCTCTGTTTAATAACATATGCTTGCCAAGTTGATCTTGCTGTTGATCTTGCTTTAGAAAGTTTCTCTGTCTCTTATACTACATGTAGCAGTTATCTATACTAAAAATAGTCCCTTTATAACTAAACTATGAAAATATATTACACTGAGAGAGAAACATTTGAAACAATTTACTCCAGCATGTTAAAGAAAAATAATTGTACTATGATCTGCTTTTGGCCAAGAATGATACGGATAGAGAACATGTAAGCTGCTGCACTGAATTGTAAAGTACAGGTACACAATGTCACAGAGAGAAAAGATGGAAGTGATATGTTCTTTCAAAAACCATTGTACTTATTCCTTTTCAAATCTTAATCCATCATTGGTCATTAAAAAATACTTCAGTGTTAGCCTCAGGCAGCAAAGAAATTACTGGCTTCAAAGTTTGAAAATATTGCAAATGTGATGTAAAATAGTCCCTTCTTCAAAAGTAGATACCAAGACCAGAGAATTTTTATTATGTAGAAAAATTTTCAGAAATCTTTTAAATTCCAAAGCTTTTTTTTTTTTTTCAGGCAGAGGTAAAATGTGGTAGCCTGCACTAATACATCTCACATGCAAATATTTTAGATCTGAAAGAAATGTAAAAAAATTCTAAGATTGTTAATGATTAATAGTCACCAAAGCAGTTTCTCTTAAAGTAACTGGAACTGGGAAGAGAATATTCTTCATATTTAGAATAACATTAAATTTCAGTTTCACTTCAATGAGTAATTTGCAAAGGTGATTCTCAGATGTTAAAGGCAAGAATAATAGGCTTTATGATTTCATAAGAACTAAACAAAGGCCAATAACTTTTGATTGAGATTCATTTATATCTTTTTAAAAGATGACACATCAATAAACCACTGTTCAATCTGCAGACCTGTCTTTTGCCTGAGCAGTTTCCAGATTTAGGTCTAGAGTTTGAGAGTTAAGAGATTTGTGGATTAAAAAAAAAGATAAAAAGGAAAAGAAAGGGTTCTACATATGTGAAGCAGCTATTTCTTTGAGGCATGTAAACGACAGGCGTAGATAAGTGTCTGTTGGCCAGAACAGCTCCAAGCATTGCTCCTTAAGCTTAACATCCCATGCGCTGTGGAAACTGGAGTTTGACCTTTTGCTCCGTCTCTTCTGGGCAAATGTTTTTGCATGATTTAGAAGAATGGTTATTTTTTATGCAGATGACTGTTAGCCATGCTCTAAGAGGCAAAGAGAGATTTCTGGTAGAAATGAGCTCTATCAGCATGGCTGAATAAGCAGAGAGATTCTTCCAGCTATCCTAGTTTTAGGAGACTTGAAAAAAAATCAGAAAATGAGATTTATTCAATGCATATTTGTTTTCATTCCTATGGAGTTCCTATAAGTGCTATTAAAATGGTTAATAAAACCAGGAATAAATCATGTTTGTAGGTGTTCAATAGCTTTAGGAGATTTAGATTCAGCTATGAGAGATTTGCTAGGATCTCTTTGGATCTCTTCTTAAGTTTTCATAGAGAAACTCTTTACTTTCTCACTGTAACTGCTTGAAAGTTTGTGCCACTTTGTGAAAAATCCAGTTTTTATGGGAAAATAAAACCTTAGAAAACTCCAGAGAATCTCAGCAGTTAAGTCTATTTAATTACTGTGGCACTTTATTGTGGTATATCAGAGATCTTATAATATCTTACTTTAATTTTACTTCTCATGAAGATACAGAAAATCAAATCTCACTTTGCCAGTGAGCTTTAGCACTAAGATGTAATTGCCATATACCTACAGATTTTAGAAGTGAGAAGTGAGTAGAAGGATTAAGGTTACATAATAAAAGCTTTTCTGAGTTTGTGTATATTTTTTATAATGCAACTGAAATTCATATTTATTACCAGTACACCTTTAACTAAATTGCTCCTCTACTGCAAAGAATTACATATTAGTAGTATTCTAAATAATAAAGATTCATATAATTTTCAAATTTCTTGCATAAGTTTTATCTCGCTTTTAATAGCACAGATGTTATTAATTCAAATGATATTTTTTCTTAGATAGCATAGAAGTTCCTGTTTAGTTTATGAAGTTGAATTAATATTCAAATCTTTAATATTACATACTCCAATGAAATTATAATTTTCAAAAAAATACATTCAAAAAGTGACTTTAGAATTAGGCTTTTGAATATGAGCTTCAGCATTTTTGATCTCAAGTAGGCCTATATGCATTTATGACGTATTTCAACATTTATACAAGGTTGTCAAAGTATATTCCAAAGGAAGGTGCTGGGAGATGCGGGCACTACGGAGCAGAGCCCGTGGAGCAGGGCCGCGCTCCAGCACCGCGGACAGCGCCGGCTGAGAGTAACAGCGGCGGCACTTCGCGGGGAGACCCCTCACAAGTACGAGTAGGTCTGCATAAAGGAGTATTTTAAGGAAAAAGTTCCTTAAAGCCAAACTAGAGCGCATTTTTTGGTGCCAACAGGATTTCTAAGGGATTTCAGTCCATGCTCGCACAGTAGGTATTTTGAACTATTATTATCACTGCTTGCACTATTTTAGTATTTTGGAGTCCTTTCAGGGTCCAAGATCCCATAGCAGAGCTTGAACAAGCATGAAAATGGATCATTTTCCTGGGACACTCCAAGGCTTTGGAATAACTGTGATGAGTGGTTTAAGCTGACAAAAATATCCGTCATTACTCAAATGGACTGTCTCTTCAGCTACTACCTTGTGTTGACAACACTGATTTTTGTGATGAGTTAGATCATGGATCCCAATTCTAAGTCCATGGTTTTCATCTAGATCCATTCCTAGTTAACTCTGCACTTTTTTTCTCCCCCAGGCCCCATGTTTTGGTATGATTAAATTTTCCTCCACAGCTGAGAATTGCTGAGCCAACCCCACATGCAGGTGGCTGCTAGCTGTGTGATGTGACAGAGCAGGTGTATGTGATAGAAATAGAAGATAAAAGTAGAAACAGTCAGCTACACAGCATTCCAGTGTAAGGTATCCTTTAGTAACACTAAATCCAACACTGCTATTATAGGAATTGTGGCTAGAGACAACTGGGGTGAGGCAGCCAATTTGTACATTAGTCTTTTACAACTAATAGTATTCAGAATACCAAAGATCAGTTCTAAGATGCTATAAAATGCAATGGAGCCTTGGATTAAAATAAGTAAAACAGATCACCCTAAACACTCTTTATTGAGCAATAATATAATAGTTCTTGCTACATCCAAACATTCATTCCTTCTGTCTTACTTAACAACTTTATTTTTCTTCTGGCTTTCAATAAATATATAGATGTCATTTGTGTTTTGCAGGATCAATAATCAAAGGAAAAAACCCAACACATTTACTTGCTACTATATCTGTAGTGGGGAGTTGTGCACAAAGAATGATTTATTTCTAAACAGAACGTGCATTACTACATAGTAAAATAAAGATATCTGGCAGTACCTTGAGTTTTCTGCAGTTATGTGTATACTGATGCATTCATATATTTACCTCATTGTAAAAAAAAAAAAAAAAAAAAAAAAAAAAAAAAAAAAAAAAGAAAAAATCGTGTTGTGTACTTTAAATGTCAAGGCAGTTGTCAAGAATTTGTAAGCATTGCTCAGTGCTCCCGTTCCTGTATTTAAAGCTGTGTACTCGAGGGTAACAAGCTGTGCGGGCAGGGTGTGCGGGCTCCAGCGCGTTCGGTCCTGCCAGGAGGTGGAGCCAGCACGGAATCCGCTGCCGCTTCGTTTCCTCCCTCTCCGCTCTCCCCCCTCCTTTTTTTCCCCCACAACCAATTTTCTGATCGATGCTGGGATTCAAGGAGTGAATCTCAGAACAGGAAGCAGGCGAAGAGACTACAGAATACTGCAGAGGCTCCTTTGTTGCTTTTATGGGGAGGTTCTTTATTTCTTTCCTTTTTCATTTCAGTGAAATCAGGAGTTTACAAGCTTCTTTGCCCAGGAACCTGTACCTGCAGTAGAAGGAGCCTCTCATCATCTATCTACAAGTGTATGGATATTTCTTATGCTATGATTTTTAATCCTCCTTTAATCAGGTAAGACAACATTATATTTAATTATAATGCTAAAAGCCAACAAATTCTAGCTGGTTTTTACCAAGATTCTTCTATTCTGGTGCCACACCTAGTTTTCAATTAATATTAATAGAGCAAGAGGAGAGGAAATAATAGCCATCTTTGCCACTGCATGGATTTTTCATAGCATTCAATCAGGTCTTAGCACAATAATGAAAAATGATGTTGCTCTTTGCAGCTTTCTGATCCTATGTTTTTTAAGCACGCATGTTCATAATAAGAATTATTTTTGAGTTTGTGTTTTTCATCTTAATTGTGGTAATTTGTTGCTGCTGTTTTAAGGTAGTCATCCACAAGTGTTTTCTTTTTCTGTGGGAGGCTATATTGGTGCTGTATTCTGAATACAAATTGGAGGGTCTTTTAAAGCACACAACTGCATCTCTGGGATTGCACAATTTTGATGCAGAGATGTACTGTTGCTTCTTTATAGCATTTTCAGTGTGAGGCTGTCTTTACTTAATAAATTCATCTATTTTTTTTTCTGTGAGGCATAGGAGATTTATAGGATTCTCCCCTCCCTCATCTCCCAAAACAGCCTCTCCCTGATGGAAGACAGAATGGAGGACTTGTCTGTGACTAAACATGGTTTTGCACTGCTGCATATACCATATGAAACACATCTGTTTTGTGACTTGTTTTTTATATATAAGAATGAATTTTTTATTTTGAAACTTCATTCCATATTGCATGAGAGAGAAAAAAATATTCCTTTCATTATTTTTTTAGAAGCATGATACCCACTGGGAGAGACAGCAGAATGACTCAGGAGGTGGGAAGCTCATGCAGCACCCCCTGACTCTTCTTTCAAACCTTCTGGTCTTTTTTCTACCTTCTCTTCATTACAGCAATAATGGTTTTAGTTGGTAAAAACAACACAGAAATGCATTGACTTACAAAGTCATAGATCAGAGAAGGGTCTCAATAACCAGGTTGTGAAAAATACAGAGAATGTGCAATCAGTTTTTTCCCTGTTGCTTTCTATTATAAGGTGTTAAGTAGCACTTCATCAAAATTTTCACACACCTGTGAAAAGGCAAACTTTTTTCTTTTTGTGGTGATTAGTGAAGCAACAGAAAATTGCCTGTTGGGATTTGAATGCTCGATGCTGTGTTGGCTTTAGGTGATTCCATAGATACAAGTAAAACATTAAGAAGGTTCACATACATTCTCGCCATCTCTGCAGGTTGCCTGCTTAGCTGCGTTTTTCTGATCAATGTTTTCAATATGCGTTATTTGGTTATGGCTGAGCCATTGCAATGTCTGAAGGTCTCTTCACTAGATGGTAAAGGTTCCTTCATTATTGAACAGATCTGGAGAAATGATGAATGATCATGTCCAAATGATCTGCTATTTCCTCTGGTGACAAATGCATTAAATAATTATGCTCTCATATGTCTATAGGCCCCATTTCAACAACAAACAGACATGTCAATGGGATGACTCACATTCTCAATATTAGGCAAGTGGATAAATACCTGGCTCTGTTCTCTTGATTTTTAGACTGCACGAATTTTCAAAGAAAAAATATTTGTAATAACAGAAATATTGCAGTGTTCATAAAATGCAGTTAGTAGGTCAAATGGGCATTTAGCTTCAAAGGTAATCTTTAGATGAACTCTTCTGTTTAAAAAAATAAAAAGAAAATCAATTGAGTTATCATAAGCCTTAAAAGAAAATATTGAAGCAAGATTCTTACAGATTTTGAATATATTTATTGTGAACATTAGGTCTTGGGAAATAGAGGCGCATAAATGGCTGTATCATATCAAAGCCTGATCCAGATATCTTTTGCTAGGAATAAAGTTGGATATTTCTGAAGGAGTTCAAGCAAAACTTGACCCTAAGAGAAAGCTATGCTGTGTGAAACTTAAGTATAGGGGCTATTAAAGCCTACTTGTTACTTCTGAATACTGAATTACTCTAAATGAAGTGTACTTTGTACTCATGTAAGCATCAGATCTCAACAGCAGAGACCATTGTACCCACCCTGCAGCAAGAGCAAGAACAGCATCAGTTATGCTGCCAGGGCTGCTTCCTTGATTTCATCTCAGATCTGGACGAATAGATTTGTGTGGTCACTACCTGCAGCCCTGCTCCACCCCCAAGGAGCCCTAAAAACTCTCCCACCCAAGGGTTGGAGAGAACACTGAAATCTAATATAGTCTATCTGCTTGACTCATACCTGGTAGCAAGAAATGCAACCGTAATCCCGTTATGCACTCAGCTCTCAGCTGGAGTACAAAAAATCTCAAGCAAGATTTTCACTGTGTTGCTTCCAATGTTTTAAGGCCATAGACATGCTCCCACTGGCTTCTCCAAACCACAGTGGATCCTTTGCAGCTGCAGACCCTGGTCCTGTACTCCCCCTGAGTGGAAGCAGCCTCTTGCCCATCAGAGCCTTCCTGTTCCTCTCTCGGTCCTGCCCTCGGTCCCAGCCTGCCAAGCAGGCATCAGGAATCCCAGGGCCTCCTTTCTAGAGGCTTCCTGAAGTCACTCGAATAAATTCATTTCTTGTACCTTCTCTCATTTCATGGACGCCTACCAGTCTTAGAAATACTGGGTTAGAAGACATTTCTGCCAATGGTCACTTGTATCTCCTGTTCCTCTGTTACTGTCTTTGAAAGACAAATAATGTACCTCATTTCCTAGAGGTGGGAAGGAGGAGAGGCAAATGATGTTGTGAATTACTAAATGACTTAAGAATTAAAAAAAAAAAAAAAAAAAAAAAAGCTGAGGAAATAATCATCCTGTACTTAATGCCTACTTGGGAAGATATCCTGTAAAGAAGGTTTGGGATCAAAATACTGACAGAGAACAATTTAAAGAAACATTGAATAACTATATTCACACTCTTCAGTTCAAATTGCAAGTTTGCAACTTTACCTCTCTTATTTTTGCCTCTGAACCTACTATTGTTCCTTTTCTGACCCTTACCTCCGACTGAAGTTCAGCTGCTGCCTCTTTCTGCCTCTGACTGGTCTGGGACCAATAGAAGGGCTCTGCTTCCACTCCAGTTTTCAGTGCTGGGTGCCTCAGAAGTTCTCAGTATTAACTGTGCTGAAGGGGCTGCTAATGTAGAAACACAGCCAACACATGGCAATTCTCTAAGTATTTATTACAAGCTGCTAAGAAGCTTTTTCTGAGCATATCTAGAAATTATTTTAGAGACATGTTAAATGGCCAGATTTCAATAAATTTAAACAGGAGCAACAAGACTCAAACTCATATATTGCCTGAGCAGCCTACCTGACACAATCCAGAATAAACAGATTGTAGCAAAAGCTCTCAAAAAAGCTGGCTGGAAATACATTTTAATGTTGCAGTATTACCACAATGCTTATTAAATAGACAAAAACCAGTTTTTAATCTTCCTATTAAAAAACCCAACAGCATAGATTCATCATTCTTGCCTGTTGTTTTTTAAACTTGTAGATTAGGGAAATAATACTGTCAAACTTTTTCCAATAAGCAGACTAAAAATGTATTTTTTCTATTTAATGGTGAAGTTTTTGTTATAAGCATTCAGATGGAAAGAGGATAGATGAATCTGCATTGTGAAGTTGATATTTACTTTCTATTTTCATTGAAGGAAATATTTTGCCATTTAAACTGCCATTAAAGAAATAAATCAAGTATCAACAATCAATATTTGGCAAAGCTGAAAGCATTATGAAGTGATTCACATAATGGAAACATTAAGCAAATGAAACTCTGTCAGGTTGTCCATACTATATGGAAAAAAAAACTTAAAAAAATTAGCAATATTACTTTTTATGTCTCTCAAGATGAAGTTCAGTGATTGTTCTATATGAAATTTTCTTAGGCTTTGTGCAATTGTGCTCCTTCTTGCTGCTTGATTCTTTGCTTGGTTTCTGCTGATTTTGGCCAGATGAATTGTTGTAGCTAATGCTAGTTGGTCCTCACCATCTTTCTGGAGCTCCTCACAGGTGGTTGCCATTATGCATTAAAAATGCAAACTTCCTTCACCAAGGAAGAGGCTCATGTTCAATAAGATAATGATTGCTCCATGCAGGGTGCAGCTATCTTACCTGCACAAACTGATGACAGACAGCACGAGCAGGCACGCATTTTGAGATGATGGATGTCCGGGTTTTGAATGTACAGCAAGGGATTTTCTGATGTGGCCTTGTCATATGAGAGGGGGTGCCTTTGTTTTATGCCATAAGGTGCTGATTTCTGGTCTTAAATGGAGTTGCGACATACAGCTTTTGAGTAATTCAGATGCCAAACCACCTGCTCTAGCCAAAATATTGGGTACCATTCAAGACTGCAGTAAAAAGCAGGATGGCAGCAGGTCTGGCCAGCCTTTAGCTTAGCACTTTGGTTTCAAAGGCAGCATTTGTGCTGTATGGAACTGTACAAGCCTACCTGATTATTTTGGCCTGTTAACTTCTGGCTCCATAGCTTTCTGGTTGCCGATATGGAGCTAACTTAGTTAAAGCTACAATGTTTCCCCATCTACTGCTGTCATTCCTCTCACATCATGGTGAATGTTGCTTTAGTTGAATTATTACCAGCAGGCTTTCAGAGTGGGGCAGAAACAGTCCTCCTATCTGAATGGGAGGTAATTATGCATCATTTTTTTTCGATACCATCTTCACCATGTCTCACCAACCTCAGTGTAACTGCAAAATCCTCCACAGACTTTGATCCCAATGTAGTTTTGTTTGATGATAAATGTAAATGACTCACTCTGAAATTAGAATTCTGACTCAAGTTCTCTAAAGCAATACACTGTGTTCTAGACTCACCCGTTTGTCTCAGTAGGATAACAGATATATTAGGAGCTGGATTCCATACATGTATACAAAATGGAGATAGATACAGGCAAAAAAAATTGACAGTCTGTGATCTCAAGAAAAACAGAGTTTCATGATCATAAACTGTGGGGAGCAAGGTTAGAAAAAAGTGTCCTTTGCCTAGACACTGGGATTTGCAGTTAAAAATCAGTTCCATAAACAGGTGCCAGCACCTGAGTATCTAAACACACCATGTGCTTAAAGGCAAGTATATGGCAAACTTCTAGACAAGCACTATAAAGAAACAAGGTCTCTGACCAGGATAGTTGAAATTTGACAGCCTATCTCTATAAGTATGCTAGTTGTATCTTGTGTAAAACTAAACATTTGTACCAAAGCCAAATGAGTGGAAAATCCTACTTCTTGGGCCACAAGGCAAGCTTTGTTAGATAAATCTTCCCTCCTGGAAGTCTCTGGCAAAGTTATTTTAACTGGCACTGTAGCACACAAGGTTGTATCTAAAGAGTTTAACAGGTGTATTTGTAGAGTGTGTGAGCTCCATGTGTTTTCTCCTTGCTGAAAGTCAATAATGCAACCATGGAAACTACAAGATAAGTACTGACACAAGGCAGGATGAAAAAATCTTCCATCTGTAGTTGTGTTAACCTGAAAGCAGACATGGGGCAAACACTGCACAATTGTTTGCAGATTGAGGCTTTGGTGATGGCTGCACAAACACCCTGTGCAAATGCGTTCACACAGGTTAGATTTTTGAGTGCAGAACCTGGTTTCCATTTTGTGATGGGTAGCACTACAAAAGTGTTGACAGTAAACAGTCCCACAAGTACCGCGATAATACTGCTGAAAAGTTCTCCTGGTGAGGCAATGACAATATGCTTTGAAAATACAGGGGTGCAGGTTGAGTTCTGCTTTCATTTGGCTTCTGGAAAAATACTAATAGATAAAATGAAAAGCACCAAATTTTACTCTCAGAAGCAATGGGAAGATGGAAACCTTTAAGGAAGTCAATTTTATTAGAAAGAAATAGACAGTACATATTACTGGGCCACACTTAAAAGAGTCACTTTGCAACAGAATAACATTTTACATCTGGCAAAGAGTTTGCTTTTGTAGTTATGTTGGCTAAACATATGCAACAGTTATAACATTTTCAAGACTTATTGTTTCAAAATTTTTTATGTTATTTTCAGTAATAGTTAACATTTAAAGTGCTTCACGGCCTTTAAGTTTGTGACCATAAAAAGATATTTGTGCTTTTGCCAGATGAAATTTTTGGATCTTTTTGGATCTGAAGCAAAGCTTTGGCCCTCAAAGCTAAGCCCGAAGGCAGGCTACTCTCACACAGAGAAATCTGGTACTTTACTCCAGTAGTATTCTTCAGGGGAAAAAAAACTGAACATAAGCCTCAGGGAATGATGATGGTGATGATGACCTTTAATGTTATATGGGACACTTGGGTGTTATTACTCATGCTGATATCTTGCTCTTTGGAGTGGCAGAGGCTGGGAACTCTGGAGAAGTGTTCTCCATTGCTGGGAAAGGGATTATATAGCTTTTCTCAGTATTGACCTCACTTCCAAATTAGTTCATGGATTCACACATTCTCAAAATAAGCTGTCCTTAGTGAGAAAGATGAAGGATATGATGCAGAAATTGAGTGAGCTGGTGAGCTGGTATAAATATTGTGAGGATGGGAAAATGGCTCTGGAATTGTGGTAAGAGGAAATATCATGTGGGAATCTAGAGAAGAGCGACTGATGGGCAAAACACAGTCAAATGTAGGGTGGGGGAAATAGAAATTTTAGAAGGGTATACAAATTGAGTTTATATGAAAAAAAGTTGAATACATTGCAAAGGAAATATTGACTTGTGTATCCATGTTTCTGTATGGAAATAAGCAGCATGGTATGCACAGCTCCTGTGGGAACACGTCCTTGCAGTGGTACAGCTCCAAGTTGCAGGTGCTGCTGTGAGCAAGGAATTCTTCTAAGAAATCTTTGGGGAGCTCCTGCATTCCCTCTAATCAGAACCTGTTTTGCTGGCTCAAACATAGTGGGAATGGAAAAACTCTCCTGAGGAGGTTTTCAGCATCTGCTCTGTTGTTTTATTCACACGTACCAACAAATGCAAATTCAGTACATAAAAAACCCCTGTACATTTAGGAAATTATTCTGAACTGGAAAAAAATTATTAAACTCCACTGAACAAATTTCAGTTTCAAATAGTCCAGTTACAATTGGCTGCAGTTTTATTTTAGCCTAGAATTTTGTAGATTGTCCTCAGCAAGCCTTCTTTTCCCCATAGTTATAAAATATTATAATGAGCAAGCCTCCACTCCTTTTTTTTAATAAAGTTACCTTGAAACTGAATCTGCATTTTTTAAAAAAAGAGACTAAACTTTAAAGCTGTTAATTGTTTTCTCCCTCTTATGAAGACAACCAGGAGCTATGAAAAATTAGTTTTGGGCAGCTATATGATGTAAGTACTCAGCTTTCCATTTCTGGCACATTTCCATACTTCTGTGGCACTTCTTCTTTTCCTAACATCACTACCCAGGAAAGTGATGTCCGAGTATGAAACAAGGCACCCATGTTATTGCAATAATACTTTGCCACAAGGTAACTTACTAAGGGTTTCTCATGAATTTGGTGTGTTTCAGCTGAGACACTTTTTAAATCAAGAGACTGGTATAATCCACACTGGGCAGAATATCAGAGTAAGCACTCATAACCATTCCCTCTGATCCTGCACTTATGAATCTGCATTGCTCCCTCAGGCCTTTCAAGTTTCTTGATGCAATAGTGATAGTACCTTCCTGCTCTTACTTAACTGCATGTGTCGGCCATAGGCACATTGTCCCTCAGGATAAATTGATCCATAAAGATGTTTTCATAGCGTTCAGAATATTTTCAGTTTATGTCTTGATATGACAGGGTTTGAGAACACTATAAAAGGCAAACAGAAACTGGGCCTGGCAAACTGTTTCAGGATTTTTTTAATGGCATTTCTATTTAATTGTGGGCCAATTAACTACTCTGTTTCCTTTCAGAGCAAAAAGCAAATCTTCTAAATTTAATAGAGACTTGTTTAATGCTTTTTAATGTTATATATCTGACTGGGCTTTTCATTACCCAGGGAAACAAGCATGCAGGTCACTGGGGAGTAGTGATGATATTTGCTCTCTGCCTTTGCTTGGGACATGGAGGGGATGAAGGGGCAGCTCTTAAGCTTTCTAACAGTTCCTGTATGATGGTCTGGCAATCCTATATAACCATTTGGCTGCATTCTGCACAAATCAACAACCATATTACTCATCATAGGATGTAATTTCATGCTGTTTGGTTTAATTTTTCCCTTTTGGTTGCCAAATTTTGAATACGCATCCAGTCTTATGTGTCTCCCACTGATGACATCTTCATTTAAAAGACATAGTTACTCAGCTGTAGAGATGCCTGTAGTGTGAAGCTTTGGACAGTTGGCAGAACTGTAATACATAATAACCATTAAAATTACAGTAATTAATACATATTTTTCAGTACTACAACAGGAATATACAATTTTCCCTCGTCTCTGTCAATGTGTATCAGAATGCAGACCCTATATATTTTCATATGTTATTCTGGTTCCCAAAACACATGTGGTTCTGCTTCCTAAAACACAAAATGGGAACAATGGTAATGGGCACAAAATAAGTGGCTGATATTTAGTAAGGAGGTGTGGAAGTAAAAGGATCTACTAAATATTTCACACTTAAAAAGTCACATTAAAAGTATGCTGTGGAGCACTGAATTAAGGCTGTCTTTACATTCTAGAAATCATGATTTGTAGCTAGTTGTGAAAACAGCAGTTTGAGTGAATTGCCTACCATCAGGCAGTGCTGAGTACTCATCTCTTGCCCCTTTTCTAGTCAGTCCAGAGAGACAGACACTTCTTGATGTGGGCACAACTTGCCTCATCTTAGGGTAGATATCTGAAATAGGTCAGAAGAATTGCCTTTTACAAGACCTACTTTTCTCCAGAAATATGAAAGGAGTTCAGATTGGCTTAGATGCAGATGCCAATAGATACAGGCACCCAATGCCAGAGAAGGCAAACCCTACTTGTGGCATGGCCAGTTCTCCAAAACAGCATACAGACCTTGCATGAAGGACACAGAGTTATCATCCTTCTTTTCCCCTTCCCAGTAGTCACTTCTCCTGATCCCTGTGCAGCACCAACAAATCAAGGAAGTCTCCTCCAAAACAAATCTCACTGCTTTTAAGAGCTCATCCATATTGTATACTACATCAGACAGTGAACATTGCATTACAGTATCTACTGACAAATGCACTAAAACTAAAGCAGACCTCAATTCTATGCTGTCATTTCAGTCCTTTTTCCTATAGTAATAGGGGCCTTTTATGGGCGTGTTCATACACAGTTTTAGGGAGGCCATGTTGATACACATATGAATGAGTTATTGAATACATGTTTACACATACTTCACAGAGATCCTGTCACATTTATAAACTCATTTTTACATTTTTTTGTCCATCCGTCCAATTAATTCCAGTCCAGTTATCTCAGTATTCCCTCTCTTGCTCATTCATCCCAAGTTTTTTTTCCTTTCTCCTATGTCTGCTTTCTCCATTATACTGCTTCCTCCTCTGCTTCTGTTCCCCAGCCTGGTCTCCTTTGTATTCAAATTGATCAACCTAGATGAAGTTTATGACCATAATAATCTACAAGTCTTTGAAATTTTCACGTCTCTGCAGCCAGCCTGCAGGACTACTGCAGCCAATTTTGAGACAGTTGCTTTATCCAGGCAGACAGTTCTTACACGTATCATTTCCCTGGAGGTTTCTTATGCTGCCGGTCTTCAATCTGAGATATGTCTCCCTTTTCTCCTAAATGCCCCCTTTTCCTTCTATATTTCCTTCTGGGCTTTTATGGTTTTTTTTTTCCTTGTTTGTTTGGTTTGGTTTCTTTAATAATGAACATAACAAAATGATCTAGAACAAAAAGATGAAAGCATTCCCACTCCTGGATCAGCAGAGTCCACAAAGACAGACTTCAGTTGAAGGAAAATGCCTTCAGATGGACAATGAAACATAAACAGAAAAATGCATTATCTCTGTAATTCACCCTTGTAAATCTCTGGGGTGTTCTTTCAAATACGTGCAAACTAATTTTTCAAAAATTTTAACTCTAAGCAAGTATTAAAGATACTATTCAAAAAGAAAAAGTCCCAAAGAATGTGACTTATTCATGCTTTGAAAATTGGTAGCTATAAAATTTAAGGGTAAATACATATACATTGCCTTTTTCTTAGAAATAGTTTCATTTGATTTGAAGCTTCCCTCTAAAAATTGGTCCGAGGCAAAAATGTAAAATTTTAGCCCCAGCACTTCAAGTTTGGCATAAGTGATCAAGAGAGGAAGAAGAAAAAAATAAAAGGAAAACGGATAGGTCAATGTCAAGTCTCTCAGTAATAAACAGTACCATCAGCCCCATCTGCAATTAGCATGAGACATCACAACTTGTAACTAGTAGCTGGCTTGGACCCATCTGCACTCTGTCCCTAAGGATATAGTAAGAACCGCTAACCATAAACCATCCTAAGACTAAAAGAATATTTAAAAGTAAATATGGGACCGCATCTGTGATTTAATTTCCAGAATCACTGAAACCACTTTGCTTCTAGTTTATTTGAAGTGGCACTTTACTGAAACAAAGCCAGCTCTTCCATTCCAGTGGCAAAGGGAATCTGGTGGGGACCATGAATGAGAAAGGAAGTTGTACTGTGCACTTGTGCTTTTTTTGTAGCTGCGGTTTTTTGTGCATGTGATTCTATCTCCTTTAGAGACCTTGATGTGTTTCCAGGTGCAGCTACGTAGTGGAGGCATGAGTAGTGCTTATGAGGAAACATTTTGTGGCATCCTGCCCTTGAAGGTTGATAGATATCCAAGGAGTTAATGCTTCTTTCAAGCTGCATTAACTCCTGCAGGAGCCCCTTGGCAGCTGGTGCTGTGCAGCTGCAGGGAACCTGTCAGCGTCAGTACAGTTCCCGGGGGAGAAATTCTCATCTGTTATCCATGGAGATATTTGTTTCCCCCACGTGGGATGGTCCTCAAGCTTTCTGTGCCTATTGTGTTTTGGGTTTGGAAGTTTCTCAACAGGCAGTTTTGTTTCTCACTAGTCAGCTATCTTTGCAAATGCAAGCCTATTTAGACAATGCTCCGTTCAGATCCAGGTTCTCTTTAATTTGCAAAGTTACAAATAGGACATGTACGCCCGCACGTCCTCTCATATACACCAAGTCAAAACTCAGGGGTTCTGGCATGTAGCGGATGAGGTTAATTTTTTTATCAAAAACAGCTTGAAAAGAGTGGAGATGATGTAAAAACTGTCCCAGCACCCCACTCCCTAGGTCCGTTTCTATGGTTTTACAGTCACCGTTTCCTATTTAAAAAAGCCCCACAACACCCGCCCACCCGGAGCAGGGGAATTGGCTGGCTGCAGGCAGTAGGCAGCATGGCTGACTCTGTATCCAATACAGACAGTACGCAAAGCTAACTGAAGGAGGGATGGTGATCCCCCGGTTTCTTCCCGCCCTGATGCCAAAGCCTGAATTTTGCTCCATTGCTGCTCAGCTCGGTTCCTGGGACAGCGGGGAGGGACCTCGCCCGGCGGGGCTCCGCTCTCCTTCGCCGGTGGCTCTGGAGGGCGGGTTCCCCTCAGCAACCCCCTCTACTTCTGCCTCTCCTGCCGTTGTCTGCCCGAAACACCTGCTCCCTCCCGCCCCTCCTGCTGCTCCCGTGTGAGCGGGCCCTGCTGAAGCCGCCGGGGGCAGCTGTCCCCCTGGAGCAGGCCGTGTGGCAGCGGAGGCTTTGCGGGAGTCCCCGGGCCCGCGGGCGGCGGCGCTCCCCCTGCGCAGCGCGGTGCCGCAGCCGCCGGACCGGTTGCCTGGCAACCTCCCCTGGGCGCCGCGCCATTGCGGAGCCCGGCCGCTCCCCGCCGCCTCCCCGGCCGCCTTCTCACTCGGCCTCGACGCTTCCAGAGACACCGGGCTGCCCGGCTCCCCTGGCTGTGCCCACGGCGGGTGCCGAGGCTCAGGGCGGCGGCTCGGTGCCGCACCTGCAGCACCCGCCGGCGGGGCGGGCTGGGCGGTGGCGCCCGGCGGGCTCCACCCTGCTCCCCCTGCCTTACTCCCCTGCCTGCTTCGCGCTGCGCCCTGTCGGCGGTGCCGGGTTACGAGGAGAGGGTGGAAATGTTTTGCGTGGAAGTGGAGGCTGCTCGCGGCAGCTCATGGAGATGGAGGGCTCGGTCCGTGCCTCTTTGTCCCTGGCTCGAGGGAAGCTTCGCCCGGCTTCCCTGTCGGAGCCTGGCCTGGGCTTACGTAAGCGATAACTGATAAGGCACAGGCTTATTCATGGGGTGTGTTTGCAACAGAATACACTAAGAGGCGATAAAAGTAGCATCACAGAATATTTCCCACAATAATTTGTCAGTAGGTTCAGAATAATGATTTATGTTGTTCATCCAAAACTTCTAGACAGATGTTTGGGAGATGTTAGAATCTCCCATCTACCTGGTGCCTTGTATCCTGAGGATATAAATTATATATGAATTTTCTGTAGCCATGCTGTGGTTAAGATTAATTAGAGATTTAATTCTAAACATCTTTGCATAATGCCCATACTGGGAATGCTAAATTCTGAGTTCTGGTTTGTTAGGAAAGAAATCACAGCATGTTTTATTAACAGCATAAGTAGTCAGCACATTCTCCTATTCTGGCATCTGGAAATATCTAGCTCATCCCATACATATGGCACTTCTGTTATCATTACATCTTTGAATTGTATATTCACTCTCCCCACACAAACACACTAAAAATGGATATATCTCTAGCCTGACACACAAGACTCTACTTGTGGGGATAGTTTCTCATGATGTGTATCAGGGCAAAGATTGATTTGAAGAAGAGCCCACTGAAGCTAGATAGCTGAAAGGCTGTAATCACTTAATCAGCTTCATTAGGGATTTGGTGAATACTCTTGCATTGTCTTCCCACATTGCTCTTTGATTTGGAGACAGTATTTCTCTTTTTGTCAAGGGAAACTTGAACTGTTGTTTTGAACCTTTCTTGGATTTAAGTCAGCCTTTGTTTTTCCCTGTGGTCAAGGAGCACTGGAGGAGATCATTACAGTCCGGCAGAAAGCTTATCTCACTGTAGTAAATAAAAAAGAATGGTATTTTCATCAAGTGAAAAATCCAGATTGTCTAATTGTCTAACTAGAAGGAAGGATTTAAGGGCCTCTCATCTGGAAAGACAAGTAGCTTTTTTGTTCGTGCTCTGACATTTGATTGAAAAGCAGCAATTTTTCAAAGGCTATTTCTGATAAAAGAGGAAAATGGTTTAACAAATGCAAGTAATTTCCAATTATTGGTTAACAGTAATTAAAGATAACAAGTAACTGATTTTCACCAATTTTTAGAAAATAATTCTTTGAAGTACATCTTGTCAGAGACCTATGGATAGTTGCCTGAAATAAGTTTTAAAGAGAGTAAGAAAATTGATTTGAAGGACCCCCAAACTTTCTCAGTATGGATCTTTCTATATCTGCTTTCACATTATATGATCCTTGCTACACATTTTTCTTAAAATGCTGTCCTGATGTCCATGTTGAAAGGAAACAGGTGATCCTGGTCACTTTCTGATCTTGGAAGAGCAGTCCTGTGGCTGCTGTAACTCAGTGGTAGCCTAATTTGATCTTTAGATTTGCTAGCATTTAGGCATTTTAGTGACTCTTTTTGCCTCTTTATTCTACTTATACTGGGTTCTATACCAGGTAAAGGATCTGTGCCAATATTTGTTAGGGCCCTGTTCTGCTCCACTGTTCAGGCTCTGGAGATCCATTTGTTCATATTCTGGTGCCTTAAGCCTTTTGAGCTTGCACTTAGGTGAAGCACTATGATTTGGTAGACGCTGAAGGTAGCCAGCTAGTCCTTTTCACTCTAAAGTGAGAGGACATCTTGAGACATTAAGATTCCTGATTCCTTTTCTGAAGTGTGATGGATCAGCTCTTTGATCTTTCTGAAATCTGCCCAGTTATTTACAGTTTTCAGCCAGACTAGTGGGCTGATCTGGCTAAAATGCAGAGGTGCAGAAAAGCTCAGGCCAACACAGTGGGAAATGAGCAGGGTAAGAGTGGGTGGAAAATGCATCTGTCCTTTCTGACAGAACTATCTCATATTGGCTTAAGTTTTCAAGTAACTGCATTTTCAAAGGTAACTTGCTGGTTATACATCCATCTAAAATGTTGGAAATGTGTAGGAAGCTGTGTTTTTATATAGCTCTTGTAGAGCCATTTGGAAAGATTTGTTTTGCAGGAACACCTACTGCTCAAAGTGCACAGTTCAGTACACGATATTGTATGAAGGGGCCTCTGTCTCAGCTATGGCTACTGAACAGACAGTGGAGTGTTGTATGAGACACACAAACCTCAGGCACAGGAGGACTGATGTTTATTTGCTGTCTAATTTCAGTAGTGAAGCAGTGAAAACATAAATTTTAGCAGAGGTACTGCACCAGCTCTAAACCTTCCACCTTCCAACAGGGCAATCCCATTTTATGCAATCTTTCATGCAGTTCCGTGGAGTGCTGACAGCTTCCTCTAGGCCTGGGGAAAAACATAACAGATGAAGCAGCACAAAACAATGAGAAACCTACACTTACTAAGACCCTAAAACAGTAAGGCCTGTTACAAGTTTCTTGATTCTCATCCTGATCAGTTTTGCTACAAAACTCACACTTACTACTGATCTTTTCCTTCTGAGTTCTAGATTTTCTTAAAGTCCTTGAAAAATTGTCATATGTCTACTCTGTTAATTCCCTTTTTTCACTGGTAAAAAGTTTTTCTAACAAACCTTCTTGCTGCAGTTTAATGCCACAACCTGTTTATCTGTATGTTAGATAAAACGAAAACAAATTCCTTTGCTTCTTTGGAAAAGCTTTTCGGACATATAAAGACAGTCATTGTGTCTTCAATCGATCTTTTCAATGTAAAATTAAGACAGAAAGAGCTCAAATTTTCTATCTCCCTGGAAGCTTTCAGATGTAGGGTCTCATGGACCCTACATTTCCTTGGATGTTTTATTTCTGTGGCCTGAATTCTTTCCATATTGTCTAAGTATAAAATGTAGAACTTCCATTTCTTCAATTGCATTTCTTTTTGAGTCCATTTTGTTGTTTGTCAGGACATTTGAAATTCTAATACTATCCTCCAGTTTACTTGTAGCCCTCCCAGTTTCATGTCATCTCAAAGCTAGCAAACATGTTTTTCAGTTACCTAGATCACCATGATTAATTTAGTAGTATAGTAAGAATTGTAAGTATCACGGGGGAAGAGGTGACAGGAATTCTTTAGATTCAATGTTTTCAATTAAATGCATATATTTACAAGAAGAAAAAGCTCTGCTTAGGTAGGTCTCTTTTGCTCTTTCAATTAAAATACTATTTTATTTTAGAGCATAAAATTAATGGTGTTGAGTTTTTTTAAGATTGAAGGTCTTAGAGTAGTATTAACGTATTTTGCAAACTACAGTAAGTATCACAGTAACCTATGCTTTGGTCAAAGTTGCTTGCCACTGTTTTAATTTTGGGACAGATTTTATTTAAAGTTTAATTTATTGTTTCAGCAAAGAAATGGAAATATGCCAATGTAATTTGCTCCTATCACAAAGTTGTAAGGCGTTGTCAAAGACTGAGCAAGCTATTATACAGAAAGGACTAGATGAGCTTGATGACTGGTGTTAGTGGAACGAAATGAAATTCAGAACTATAAATGAAAAGTCATGCAATTAGGGACAATCTAATATCGTACAGGGACACACAGCTGGAGAGTAAAACGATCACAGAACCACAGAGAATGATGGCCAGTTGCCAATTGTGCATTTTAATGCTTTGCTTTGCCATTGAACAAAGACAGTTTTTTACACGTTTCTGAGGAAAAACTGGTAATCTATTTCCCTTCTAATTTTATTAATCAGGATTGTTTATTAATCAGAATTCTAAATGTCTCTTAGGACATCAGGAAAAGATTAGGAGGTTTCTCTTGGCTCTGTCCTGTCAAAAATCATTCACCCTCATGTGGAGTTTCTTTACACATGACACTGAACACCTCTTCATCTCTACCCTCTCTGTGGGCCTTGTATTTTACCAGATGAGTAAATGACAAGGTCCATTTCAAGCTTTCACACATGCCACAGTAGAGGGAAGATGGATACCGTCAGTGATAAAACTGTTCATAAAATGTACCCATGGCTGTAGGTGGGAAGCTAGACAGCAGTTGGAATGACTTATTACCAGAATTGCTATTCTTATTTCATGTTTATGTTTTAGGCAATTTTTTACCATGTTCACACAATAGTTCTTAAACATAGGCTATGTTGAATTGGGTTTTCATTGATATTTTCTATTTGATTTAATAATTTTCCCTTTTAGCTCTAATAATTTTATCTGTTAGATTTACTATAGCTATGTATATTAGCTAATATATTTTAAGGATTGTTACAAGCTTCTCTAGATGTATTACTGTTGTCTCCTCTTTAGAAGTATATATATTTTTCTTTTAGACTGCAAAGCTGATATTGCATTTCCTGTGTAGTCTGCCTCTCCAAAATACTTGTTCATTTTTCCTTACAGCCTGGTAAGACTGTAGACCCAAGCCTTTAATGCAATGGGATACAATGTCCCCTGGCTATTGTTTTTTAGTCTTCTCTTTTTGCTGTCCTTCCTCACACTGTGCTTGTAGATTGTATAGCACTGGTGGAATCAAAATGAGATCTCTGGTAATTTCAGACTCTTACAATAAGAAACAAATAATCAGATGCTTTCATTTAATTTACTGTTAATGGAAGAATGAGGCACCTTTTCCATATTGTGTGAATTAGCCCAGCTTTTCAGGTACTTGGTTTACTGTAACTTTCATACAAAAGCAGTTGCCTATGCATACAAACAAATATTCAAAATGCTTTTGTAGGTAGAAGCTCTTCTACTCCTTCTGTGAATCTGTGCTGCCTCATAATCCTCTTATTCTGAGAGTTCAAAACAGCCACAAGTAAACTGTAGTCCTAATTAGAGACAGCCAGGAGTTTTCATCCAAAGCTTCTTAACCAAAAACTTGGTTTCATGGAATTATTTGTAAACTTTTTGTTTATTTCTTTGAATCATCTGTGAAAATAGAAAGCCCTATAGAATGAAACACTTTTCTAAAAAGGCTTTTAACATTATTTTAAAATATTGTGTAATATTTAAATTAATGAAAACCAAATCAATACTTTTGATGTGGTTCAATTATAGTTCTGATTTGGCACATTTTGTCTTAGTTGCTGAAAATTTTAAAAATCTTATTTTGACCAAGTCAAACTCTTCACCATTCTGTCACCATAATTACAAAAGGAAAAAAATTATCAGTATTTTCTCCCCTCTTCAGTGTCTGTTTTTCAAAGCCACAGTGATGTCTCTTCAGTCACTCTCTTAATTCCTTCTCCAACATCTCTCACTTTAGACTGACCTTTTGCTTTTTATTAGTTTTCGCACCTTTTTTTTTTTGTCCTCTTTGTGGCTGAAGGAAAGGAGACAGCAGAGAGTAAATGACTGCCAGAAGATCTGAACGTATGGATACAGCAATGTGTCTTGCTTGAAAAGTTTGGAAGAAGGAAGGAAGTGTGAAAAGTGTGAACGAAGGAGGGAAGGGCACAAGTTTGATGGTGAGGCAGGAGAGAGATAAAAAAGTTTTATTGGTGCAGCAGGAGGAAAAAGTATGAAAATTGGTAGGCATGGAAAATACAGAGCAAGCAGAAGGGTGGAAAGAAGTAGGATGGTGTTTTGGTGGAGTGGGGCCCAAAGGGGGTGTTTTACTGATTTGCCACGGAGAGTGGCTTACTGTGCTCCCAACCACCTGCTGCAGCAGGGAGCAAGAATAGCTGACTTCTGTCCAGGAACTCTCTGCTGCAGGAAACACTCAGAAGTGCCCTCCTTCCCTCCCTTTGCTGGCCATTCTGCATCAGAAAGAATGCACAGTGAACATATTGCATGCATTTATTTTAGAATATTTGCACTACCTGTAGTTTAAAATAATCCAGACTGCTGATAATACAGTTTCAGCAATTGCTTAGGTTATACTCTGCCTGTGTAACCTCCATTTTTTGATTTCTCTTACTTCGCTATCCCTCCTACTTTCTTTCTTTCACACTTTCACAGTTTTAACAGCTATGGTCATATCAGCAGTAGCTGCTATGTATTCAAAAGAATTTTTGAGAATCTTGAGACTTGACTGGTTATATAAAATCATATATTTTAGTGCAAGAGTCTCAGTTTAAGCAAACTCAAGCATGCAAAAATTCTTTACCATTTCTAAGAATTTATGAGTATATATCAGTACCATCTACTGGCAGTAAGAGTTACAGCACTTAGTAGGCTCACACAGGAAATGCCAGACTTTACTTCAATAACCAGGATCCTTCAGCAGGAAGTTAGGTGTGGTCTGTAAAAGGAGAATTTAAAAAAAAATAAAAAAGAAGAAGAAAGGAAAAAAAAAAAAAAAGGAAAAGGCATGATGGAATTTTAACTGCAGTCTTCTCTGGTGCCATTCCAAACCCACATAGCTGCAAGATTCTTCACTGGTAATGAATTTTTAATTGTTTCCTGCAGTATTAAAACAGAATTATGCTTTTTCTTTTTCTTTTTTTTTCCCTTCTGTAATTAGAAATAAAATCTAACAGGATCCTGCTGTAGGACCACTTTCATTTTCCTAGTGAACCTTTCTGCTGCTGGTAGTGAGAGCAGCTTCCAGCAGCAGTTTGGTACAGACCGTCCATGACAGAATGCACCAGGTGCATTTGCCTGCAGTGGAAGAGCATGCTCACAGGGAGACCTGCAGGAGTTGGGATCTGTGTGGATTGTGTAGGTGTAAGTGGCTGTGTGCATATGGTTGAAAAGGAGGAGAAAGCATCATGTTGCAGCTTATTTAACAGCCTTCAAAAATATTAATTTGTTGCGGCTGTGCCGGGGTATGTGTGCTAAGTGAGACAGTAAAATAGGATCAGGCTGATTGTATTCAAACTTTTGTATCATTTTAATCTGATTATTGTTTCTGGGTATATTGTCTTACTCAGAATTTGTTATTTTATTGCATTTGCTATATTTTTAATATGCTTACTCAGAAGGATGCTTGAGAAAAATTCTTGTAGGCTACAGCAGATAGCCTGTTTGCAAATTCAGATCAAAGTATTTGCATTGGGAATATTTTCCACTGTTCTTTTTAACTGAACTGCCTGCCTCTTCTTCATTAAGAAGAGATGACCCTGCTCTTGCTGGTGAAATTTGTGAAATATATGTACAATTGATATGATATCAGATGTAAAAGATCTAAGTGCAGGATGTAATGATTAGAATCAGTTTTGTTTAATTCAGCAATTCTTCCAGTGCACAGTGTGTTGCCAAGCAGGGGATCTGAATACAGGTGCTTATGCCTGAACCTTGTTTCCTGAGCTGGCAGTTCAGCAAAGGCAGCATATTTGTACTCAAAGAGAAGCATCTTGTACTATTTTCAACTGATCCTTCTGGCCTTACGTGGCAATAGTGGATTCTAAGAGTCATTTCTGGTCCATATAGCTAGAGGGAGGACTGGTCCAAGATGTAGCTTTCAGGGTAATAAGGAGCTACATTGTCTGGAGTCTCACTCAACACTGAACCAAATACTTCAGAACTGTTGATTCCTCACACTGAATGTAATGGAAAATATCTCCTACTTTATTCATGGGAATGGATAACATGACCCTTGATAAAGGCAAAAGATGTTATTGTATTGTATGTGACTTTTTTTTATCAGCCTGTAGAATTGACAATCTATTGGTGCAAAGCACTAAGTGAATTTTAAACTAAATGCTTTAAGAATCGATACCTCTGTGACAACACTTAGAGGCAAGCTGCAAAGGAAGATGGTTTGTCTTGAAATAAAAACAAATTTAAAAATTCATTTCAGAGCAGCCTCCTCTTGGATGATAATTACTGAATTTAACAAGATGTCCCTCACAAAATTCTGTGATGGTATATTACTTTACATTGTTGGTAGATGTGTTGTTCTAAATTTTTTCTGTGTTTTTTTGTTTTTGTTTTGTTTTGTTTTGTTTTAATTTTTAGCACTTTTTTTATGAGAGAGGCTAAACAGTAATTAAGAGGTGCAGGATGAAAAGATGGCACAATCAGTGCTGGTACCACCAGGACCCGACAGCTTCCGCTTCTTCACAAGAGAATCCCTTGCAGCTATTGAACAGCGTATCAATGAAGAGAAAGCTCAAAAATCCAAACAAGAACGCAAAGATGATGATGATGAAGATGGCCCGAAGCCAAACAGTGACTTGGAGGCAGGAAAGACCCTGCCATTTATTTACGGCGACATACCTCCAGGAATGGTGTCCGAGCCCTTGGAAGACCTGGACCCATATTATATCAATAAAAAAGTGAGTGTAAAAGTATTTCCATCGGACTTTAAGAAAATGAAATAATAAACAACCCTTCAAAGACATAGTATTTCTATTCTTTTTGATCTAGAGCTTCCATATAATAATTCCCCTGACAGCTGATGTGATTGGCAGAAATCTCCACTCTTAGAACAGAAATTAGTAATGCTTGTGGGACCTTATAGATAAGTAGAGATGCACTTTTTTTTTTTTTTTAATAAACCTGGGATTTTATAAAAACCTGTAACTTTCAGTGTTTTACACACAGGAGAATTGAAGTAGCAGCACAGGGTTTATCATTAGAATAATTACTAATTGCTGTGTTGTAGTTGTGAAAGGAGCAGATCTTCAATATGAAATCCATCTCACAGATAGCTACACATCCTACTACTAGATTTCTTCACTGTTGTGAAAAGTTTAGGTTGCATTCTCTTGTCACTGGGAAGGATTGGGAAGTATGTAAAGATAATTTCTCAGGATATGATGATCATCCTGATCCGTATTTACTCTGTAGAGGCATCATATATCCAACTTAGTCTGGGTGCAAAAATTTTCTTATCCAGTTCTATTTTGTACTAGGATTGTTTTCAAAGAGGAGGTGTTCAAAAGAGGGACATAAAGTGGAGGTAGCAATTGCACTTGGAGTGTTGACAGAATGTTACATAATTAAAAAATTATTTTTATAGAGATGTTACTTAAAAAAAAAAAACAAAAGAACAGCAACAATCCTCATATTTGCTTTGATTTAAAGTAACAACAACTGCTGTGGCCAGCGCAAAAGTGTTGAACTTTAGACTAGTGTCCAGATGGCCTTGGGTTTCCTCCAGATTTTCAGTTCCTTTGATTTTGGCATCATACGTATTGCAGTCTCATTATTCTACTAGTAAAGAAGAAATGATTTTTTTTCCCTTGTTTTCATATTTTTTTCTCCTGCTTTCTTTTCTTTCCTGTGGAAACTAGCTAACTAACAAAAACAAGTGAATTAAAAAACAAAACCCATGAAAGTGAAGAAACTGCTTCAAAGAAAAATGAAGAAAGATTCCAAGAATTGTTATGATTCAAACTCAGACTAAGGGAAAAAATGCAAATGAAGATATTTCCTGCAGGAATTAGGGGTATGCCTCATCAGTAGTATGTTGAAATAATACCAATATAGGCATACCATGAATAACTAAGCAGAATAGCTCAAAAAATCGATTGTGCCTTAATTAATCCTTCATTGCAGGATTTCTAAAACTGAATTCATGTATGGAGAATCATGAGTTAAATCTGAAAACAAGGTTTTCAATAGTTATCATGTTTTGCTCCCTTTACTCAAGTGATTTACCCTATTGAAGTCTGGAAGGCAAATAGAATTTGGGTCAAAGTACCGATTCCTTTCCTTAATTCTTTCCACATTCTGTAGTAGTAAAAATCTAAATTCAATGCCAGAAATCCTAAAGTTAGAGCATGTATCATCATGCTTTCCAAACTAGAAGAGTAATTCTGCAATTAAGTGTGGATGTGAAGTAAAATCCTGCTGAATTTCTTGTTCTTGATTGAGAAATGCATAGCAGTTTTCGTGATCTTTTCATTACAAGCATTGTGGTTTCCAGTAGGCAAAGCAAGACTTCAAGCTGTATGTTGCAATCATAATTTCTCCTATTATTTTTCTTAGCATTCTTTGCATATTTTGAACATCATTTTTGGGTCAGGCTCCATTTTCATTTTTTAGCATAACTTGATGAGTCAGCATAACACAAATGCTACTTCATCAGAGGTTTGACAGAGTAAAGGGAACAGAAAACATAAGAGCTCTGATTATTAGGAGTCCTGTTTTTGTTAACTCCAGGACCAATAGGAAGAGAGTTGAAAAATCTTCATAGTAAAGAGCATGTTACAGACTCCAGTACAATAAATGATCAAAGTACAGCTTGAGAATCACTAAGTATGGGAGACCGCAAACATGTTAAGTTTGGAACCACTGATTTTTATAATTTATAATTTATTATTTCAGGCAGGGAGAGGCATTGTGGTTTTAGCTGCTCTATTTGCCACACCTGCTCAGAAAGTAGAGCATAATCTTGACAAATGCTGCCCTCTAATTTCAGTTCAGTTAGATCATGGCTGCTGGCACTGTTCCAGGTCTGCATGGCTTATGTGCCCTTTGGGCTTCCTAGGACTGCCACAATGCTATCTAGATCCATTTCCTTTCAAAAGCATGAAAGTCATCCATGTGTAGAAAGAGGGCATTATGGAAATAGACAGGACTTTCCTCAGATGTGGGGGAATCAACATAATTAAAAAAAAAAAAAAGTACAGGTTTTATTCTTTATCGCTTGGATTTTAAAAGCACTGTTACATTTAAAAATGTTTTTTTAAACGTTGATAATATACATGAGTTATTGCCTAAACTGGAGAGAGTGAAAATACCTGGATACAGTGAATAGAGTGAATTCTGTATTAGGTGAAAGTAAAATATGACAAGGAAAATAGATTTGCAGGTACAGAACTATCACAAGCAATAGTTGAAAAGGGGAGTAATACATTTCTCTCAGAGTACAGCAAAAATTGAGTACATTAGTTTTATGTTCAAAAATGGTTATTGAACCCTCTTGATTTCCATATTTGCATGATCACTTAAAACTTAGATCACTTTGAGTTACTTTTGTCTTAGTACTTTGATTTGATAATTTAAGCTGGTTATTTGATTTAGAGATTGAAGTTGAAGTTTTGATGGCTCTCATTTTGGTTACAGTTACACACCTCAGTGTATATATTATACTGTACAAAAAGTATGCTAATTCTTCAAATATTGCCTACATTACTTTCATACTTGTCTCTGTTTACTAGCTAGCAATATCAGGATTACTTATGATTTCTTTATTGATGCATTTAAGTGTTCATTTAATTGTATATATAGTAATTTGGCTGGATGCTACAATGTGTGAACTGGACAAGGGGATTGTGTCAATGCAAAAAGAGCATATTGAACAAATATGATTAATGATGAAATGAAAATGATTCAGGGTTTGTAACTTGGTATCTTCTAAATGCATTTTTTCATTCTCTTTTTCTTTTTCCAGACCTTTATAGTATTAAATAAAGGGAAGGCAATATTCCGATTCAGTGCCACCTCTGCCCTGTACATGTTAACTCCTTTCAATCCTCTTAGAAAAATAGCTATTAAGATTTTGGTACATTCATATCCTTTTCAAGTGGTTAGTCTAAAACTGTAATGAATTAGATGTTACTTAGTATTTAAATCATTCTCTGGCACATGTCCCAGGATCAATGTGATCGGTAGTGCTTTGTCCCTCTTCTCTCTACTATTTCTGTCTTCTGTTCTTTTTCTCATTCTCCTTTTTCATTTCTGTTCATTGCTGGATCCTAATATAGTAATACCAGAAGCCAGACAACCAGTCATCATCCTTTACAATTTCTGTATCTTCTTTCTTCCCCCACATAATTTTTCCTTCCCTCTTATTTTTTTCTGTAATCTTCATGTCTTTTTTTCATCTTTCCCCTCCTCCACATTTTTCATCTGCAGCTATATTGCTTGGAATACTTTCAGTTCTTCCCTGACACTGTATATTAAATCAAATCTTTGATCCCAGATCTGTGTTTGCATGAGTATTTAGTGAAAATATGGTTTCATTATTCCTTTTCATTTTCTGATTCAGATAACACTTACAGAAAGATAGATTCATAACACAGCTTAGATTTTTTGTTTTGTTATTCATTCTCAATCTTGTATGTATCTCACCTGTCTGTTTTATTTCTTGATCATTATTGCATTATACACTTGTAAGCCTATTGATGTTTTAATTTCAGTCTTCAAGAAGGTCATGAGATTTCCAATTGCAGGTAGAGATTTGAAAAGCTAAATTATTATAATTACTTAACTATTATTTTGCCTTTTTCTGTGTTTTAATAGCAGACTATAGTAGGCATCCCACTGGTCTGATCCCAAATACCAATATGAGCAATGAGGTCATTGACATCAGAAAGCGAGCTTACTTAATAAGGAAAGAATACAAATGTTTGCACACTTGTATTTACAGAAGTCTAACATAAGCACACTGAAAGTAGCTTTGTGTTAGCATTGCATATAGGGATCCTAAGATTATGTAGACTAAATTTTGAAAGGACTTTTTTCAGTCTTGGTATACTGGAAGACTGACAATTACAATGCTTGGTGTGTGCTAGACATTGTTATCAATGCCTAGCCTACAAATGACTTCCAAAACAATCATGATACTACATAGCCTATTTTCAATTTTTTTGCTACAGGTGCCACTACAAATAATTATTTTTAAATTATGTGACACTCTTTACCATATTCTGAAGCATTATTATATTGAGTTATGGGGAATAATAGAAGATTGTGGGACTGAGGTGGTGGTGAAGGGCTAGTCACCAAAGTCAGAATTCTAAAACATGTTGTTTAAATTTATGGTAAGGTATATTATAATTATTTTTCCACTAATGAAAGCATAGTGAGGATCTGCAACTCCAAGTGGACATTTCATCAAAAAGGATTTTGAAAGCCTACGTAAAGTACGGGCAGGTGAAACACTTGTACCATGGGTTTTTAATATTTAAAAAATATATATTTATTTCTCTTTTGCTCTGTTCATATGTGAATTCCATAAAGGGAAGCTGGGTTCTCATAAAGGATTTAAAATATATTCATTGCACAGAAAACCCAAAGGACTGTTGAATATAATGCCAGAGTTTTTTGACAGCTCAGAAGGTAGAGATATCATTATCACTTAAAGGTGTTTTTATTAGCATAGACATGCAAAGAAAAGTTTTCGAGGGGAACCTCACAATACTTCTCACCCCATTGTATTTGGATTTCTATTTAGGAGCACCACATGAAGAACCTGCAGCTGTTCTCAAACTCGAGCTTTGTCCTGTCTGTAGCTTTAGGTGTTGGTGCCATCATGTGGGCATTTCGTGGTTCATCTGCATGGTTTTCATTTTGATGGTTGTGGTTTTTTTGTATATTAGAAGAATGTCAGCAGTTCTGAGAATAAAAGGTTGTAGATTTAGAGTGATAAGGACCTGTTCTGGAATTCTATTTGGATTTATTTTTTTGAGAATCACATGTGCCTTCCCCTCCCAAAAGCATTTATATTATGAAAGTCATATATAAAATAACAGCAAGAAAATACTTTTCTCGCTAAGATTTCCCTGTGTTCTCTCCTACTATGTGGCAGCTAGCTTTCAGTGTATCATAGTGATAAGGAAAAATGTTGATACATGCCTAATTTTATGATAAAACATTAAAGTGAAGAAAATGTATTTTCATTTCTTTGAATGCATGAAGCAGTTCAGATTTTTCTAGATAATCTAAAAGAAATAGTTTTTGTGTTATTCCATGAAATTAGAAACTAATACTTCAAAGGGTGACATTTCTGTTCAATAAGAAAAAATATTTTAGACTTGGGGTGCTTTTTAAAATACCTTTCAGATTTTCAAATTTTTAGTATATGATTGTTCTCTTGTGGCTATAAAACAGGGAATGAAAGCTTTAACATATTCAGGGCTTTTCCCTGGCTATTAAAAGAGCAGTAGAGGAATAGATAGCTCCTGATAGTGAAAATCTACCAAAGCAGTGTGTTATTTGATATTCTTTTTATGACATTTTCTGGCTTACGTTCCTTAACTCTTAGCCTACATTATTCAGCATGCTTATCATGTGCACTATTTTGACCAACTGCGTATTTATGACCATGAGTAACCCTCCAGACTGGACAAAGAATGTAGAGTAAGTCAAATGGATTTTCTCTGAATAATATCCAATAATCAGAAATAAACTGCTGTAAATTATATTAGGATGGCTTCCCCTGGCAACAGCTACCTTGTTTGGGATATCCTATCAACAGGTGTTGTGATGCTATTTCCCTTGCTGTAACATTAAATACATATAATTGTGTCATGACAAGTTCTTTAATGTCCTTCTTCTGTTTGCAGTACTAGAAGGAAAATGTAAGAAAAGCTATTCTTATGATCATACAGAAAAAAGGGATTATAAATATTTTTGACTGTGTTCTATATCACATCTGTGCAAGAATGCAGGGAAATGCAGTCTTTCATCTCTGTTGCAATAACTGTTACACATAAAGGAATCATCGTATGGATGGCTGTGTTGATCACAGTGCAGCTTTCTCTTACGAAACCAATCTAACAGTGGAAAACTTGTATGCAGAGTGAGCCATTAAAAAAGTATTGAAATGGTTAGTTAATCATTGGTGCAAAATGATGACTGCTTGGCTAATTGGTCCAATTAGCTTCGAGGTGTCAATACACAATGACAGTTCCAAAGCCGCAGGCCACTGTGTGAAACACTGTTCTTGGTGCTTCATTTCTGCTGCTTCTTTCACATTCCCACTGCTCGGGCTGATCCATACCTGTTTAATCTTCAGAAATCAAAACACCATAGGGCTATTAAGGTTTCAACAAAGACATTCTCATTTTGAGTGCAGTGTAAGTCTCTATGTATTCAGGATGCCTAGCATTTAGTAAATATTTATGACGAAAATTCATTGCTTGACTATTTCTTCATGTCTGTATATTGTGCCAGTTAGAGTTACAATGGATGTCCTCATCTGTGGAGTAAAGTTCTGCAGGAAATAAATATTTTAGTAATTGAATGGAAAAATTTCATATTGGAAAATTGTTTTCAGGCTAGCTCAGTTAGAGTAAGCTTTTTGATCAGTTTAATTTGAATTCCTTTTCGTTAAAGATAGAAATTAAACTAAATTTCAGGATGACATCACTTGGACACAAAAGATTAAAACTACTCAGAATGCCAGAATTAAATTACATTTCAACCACATTTAGTAGTCAAAATTTTATTGGCATTCATAAATATTTTTGGTTGTTCTTGCACTTGTTTGATTCCAGTACTACATCTCTCTTGCTGAAGGTAAAGTACTGGATATATCTACTCCACAGCACAGTTACAGAGCAATGAAGACATGAGGGTTGGCACTTGCCAACTTTTGGGAGTAAGCAACATTTCAGCATTAAAAAAAAACATTGAAGAAAGGAATTTTTAGCCTGAAAGTAACTTCTAAAATCCTAAGATAATACATCTGTGTGTTTTGTTATAACATGGACTCAGACTGGTCATAAACATGCACCAATGAAGTAACTGGGAATTTTGCATCTGACTTATTGCATAGAATGTAGAAGTGGAATTTAAGATGTGGGTTATCAGACTTTTAATCCTAATTTCATTTCTCTTTCCTTATGGTATAAATTATGCAGATGTTAAAGTTGGTTGTAACTGCCATTATTTCTTATGCTACTTAATGAGAAGAAAATGAGAATAAAGCAACTAGAGAGAAGAAACTGCAAAAATAACATGATCTATAAACTCTGTCTTGCATATTTTCCTCAGATACACATTCACTGGAATTTATACCTTTGAATCACTTATTAAAATTCTTGCAAGGGGCTTCTGTTTAGAAGATTTTACGTTTCTCCGTGACCCATGGAATTGGCTAGATTTCACTGTCATTACATTTGCGTAAGTCTTCTACTTATTTTTTTTAATTAAAAATTCTTTCTGGTAGCATGAGATTAGTGACTAAAAATTGCCTCATATCTTGTCAGCCAGAATATTTGGAGCCTGGACTTCCTGCAGTTTCAATATGTTTCTTCTACTCTTTTACACATTTTAGTATTTCTAGCCAAGCATGTGCTGCGGAGGCCAGCACGGTGTGCCAGCCCATTAGGATTGTGAATGCCGTCACCCTGAACTGTTCATATCCTGTCTCCTTTCTGCATACCAGAATTAAAGGAATCCTTTTGACTTCCTGCTAATAGCTGACCAGATTAGTTTTCAAACATCGAGTCAATGCGGTTTATTATGATAAAACTTAATTTAATTTTATGGCCAGAAGTATATTTATAACGCAGGCAAAATACGGTGAACGGTGAAAAGGTCTTGCTCAAAGACCCAAGCAAATAGAATAAAATCTGCCTCAATTCTGAGTAATTGTGATTTAATCCTACAGGTATGTAACAGAATTTGTAAACCTAGGCAATGTTTCAGCTCTTCGAACTTTCAGAGTATTGAGAGCTTTGAAAACTATTTCTGTAATTCCAGGTAAGAAGTAGTTGGTGTAAGGTGTTAGGCCCCTCGTATCTCCAACTGTTATTTGTGTGCTGTCATTGTGTTTGTGTGTGAACTCCCCTATTACAGATATGTGACAGAGTTTGTGGACCTGGGCAATGTCTCAGCGTTGAGAACATTCAGAGTTCTCCGAGCTTTGAAAACAATATCAGTCATTCCAGGTGAGAGCGAGGTTAAACACTGAGGCTGACTTTTGTTCTACAAAGGCTGTACTCACATTTTCAAAGCATAAGCCTTCTTTGCTACACATTGTCAACAAATCAAAAAAGCAGGAATCAAGATGTAATTTATTTAAATTGATTCATGCTTGTATTAATTGTATTTTCTTCTCAAAAAAAATCAGCCTTTGAGTTTAACAAATTCTTGCATGAGATATTTGCAGTAAACAGCCTATGTGATTTGCATCTTATGACATCAAGCTTTCCTTTATATGTTTTAAATATAAGTTAATTTTAAGCTTTCATACTGATGCAAATTTTCTCATTTATTGGAGGCACTCGATACAGCAACTTAATTCAGTTTTAAGTTATGTCAAAAAAAAAAATAAACTCTAAAGGATAGCATGGGCCATGCATGGGCTATCGTTCCAAAGATGTCTTTCTTCTCCAAACCATCACCCCTCATATACTGTAACAAGATTATTATGATATCATTTCAATGTGCACATATTTTGTCTTTACAATGGTGTTACATTAATATAGAATACATTGCAAAAGTTCATAAAAGAAAGGTTTGGGCAAGAAGCATCAGCAAAAGCAAAAAATGCTATTTTATGTAGGGTTGAGATATAGCATGAATAATAAAATCACTTGTTCTGGCAAAAACAATGTGTTTGGTATTATCTAATTTTTATTTTTTTACACTATAAAATAAGTATAAATTTACATATTCTCATTCATTTTTCCAAATAATAGGGCTTTTCTTTAAAATTATTGTGTCACAAATTACTAGTCTTTTTGCATGATATCTTTATCAGGAAAAAAGTCACATGATTTTTTGTGAGTGTTTATTATCTATTTAACATCATAATAAAAACCTTTTCTCTTTGCAGGCCTGAAGACTATTGTAGGAGCCCTGATTCAGTCTGTGAAGAAGCTCTCAGATGTCATGATCCTGACTGTGTTTTGTCTGAGTGTATTTGCACTGATAGGGCTGCAGCTGTTCATGGGCAACCTGAGGAACAAATGCCTGCAGTGGCCTCCAGACAATTCTACTTTTGAAACAACTGTTATTTCCATCTTTAATAGCTCTATAGGTGAAAATGGAACATTTATTAATGCAACAATGACAATATTTAACTGGGATGAATACATCGAAGACAAAAGTAAGAGTTAATTATATTATCTACTGCATTGATATTCTGGTATTGATTTAATCAGATTTGAGAACATCAGTATCTTTCTCTTGCCTTTAAAAGTGTGTAACATGGCCAAGAAACATAAAAGCACTCATTTCTCTCTAATAAATTAAAGCATTGTCATTATATAATTTAGCATTCATAACATTATATTAGGTAGCAAAATATCATTTTCTTTCACTGAATATGACTTTTAGAGTAAAATCACATTGCAGCATAAACCAGAAATTTCCATGCTAGCTTCAAGCCTCTTGAAATAGTGTGACAGCCCTAACATGGGATCTGAAATGTAACAGCTAGGTTAGTGCAAGGTAGTGCCCAGTCTCATAAGCCCACATCTGAACATCAGCTAGCCCAGGAATCTTGCCAGAGCACATAAATGTAGAATTAAAGGAATTGTTGTTCCTTCTGGAGTTGGGTGAGTGGCTTTGCACCACATGCCCTTGCACAGCATAGACACTCCTTTAAGAGAATGCCAGTGATTTACCCCAAGATTCTTTCTTGCAAAATAAGAACTAGATTCCATATTGCTGTCTTTTAAGTTGTTTCTTCTCTTTGGAAAATCAAGAAATGAGCACTTTTTTCTCTTTTGTACCTCATAATACACTATTTCCACCATTTTAGGTAGTTAATGTTAGTACTGTGTTAACAAAACATCTTTAAAAATTCAGATAGAACAACTCTGAACATATCTATAGTAGATTGCTATTCTGTCTTTCATATTGTTAATCTCTCCTATTTATCTGTTAGCCCCTTCTATTTATTTTAGTGTTTTTAGTATATTTAATGTATTCATAATTAGGTATAATAGGTTTTTAATAAAGTCTGTATGTATATTTTAACTGGTGACTATATCAATGAAAGTTAGGAAAGCTCAGTTAAGAACTAAATGCTTTTAGATCCAAGTCTTATTGCTTTATAATCTTTTAATATACTTATCATCTCAGCATGCTTGAAATATACAAATGTCATGCAGAAGTTTTGGATGATAACCTATTCTTAAAGCCATCTGAAGAACAGATTCCATTCCATTCCCCTTTAGTTGTTTCTGGTACTATGTCACACAAATAGAAAAGGTTTTTTTCTAAATATCTGACCTACATTTTCCTAATTTCTGATTGAATATATTACTACATCTGCTGTGGACTAAGATAATCATAGACTACTTTATATTAGTCTTTATACAGTTTAAAAACTCTTATTCTCTGCATTTCTGGTCTTTCCTAAGGCAAGTAATCCTATTTGCTGTTTTGCATTTTCTATACCTATTTTCATTTTTTATTCTTTTTTTCAATCTTTGCAGTTAGTCTGGTTTTTTTTTCTTCTTATTGTTTTTATTTTGCCTCTTTTTTTGTTACATTTTTTGTTTGCATGGGGTTTTTTTATGAGATCCTTAAATTGGGTGCTAACTCCTCTAGCAATTACTTCTGATTTTTATCTTTACCTCATGCCATACATGCAACATTCCTATTATCACATTTCAAAATTAAGTCATTTTTATATCAGCACTGTATTTGTTGATTCACAAACAGTTTGTATTTTGTGACAGTTACTGCATCATTTTGAACAGTGTGGCTGCACCACATCGTGATATTTTGTATTTCCCTATTTGATTTTGCCCTGTCAAGTGTAGCATTTTCCACTTGTCTCTATTGGAATAAATCCAATTGCTTTTGGACAAACTTGTCAATTTGTAAAGGTCGTTCTAAATTTCAAATACCTTTTCTCCTAGCCTTATGTCTTCAGAATACTTGATGCATTATTTTTCTATTGTTTCGTGTCTTGAGTTGGTAATGAAACTTGTTAGAAAACCATGTCTACCACAGATAGCTGGGAGATCTTCTGAGAGGTTCCTTAATGAATTGACATTGTATCACTGGCAAAATCTCTCTAAGAACTTTTTTCAAGTGTTTTGTGATATTTCCAGCCAGAATACATTTCCTTTATTTGTATCTGGAAGTGTCAGACTTGTACCCATGACTGTTCTGTTATAAAGTTGGCGGGAGACAGGAATAGTTTTGTATATGGCATATTTTCTACAAACTCATATTTACTGTTTTTATTAATTTAGCATTATTATTTTTGTATTAAAAGAATCTTGTTTGTTTTCCAAAGAAGTGGACTGAAAGTGGAGCTGTGCTACAAAACAATGTGAGTTAGGCCCACAGAGGGTTTTGCAAGTTCTGCTTGGAGCCTGCAGGCATTTTTAAACTTCTTTTTAAGTAGGGGTCAGATGTCTCACAGGCTCTGACTCTGTCATCACCAGAATGTCTGAAAATGCATTGATTTCTTATATGATATCTGGGACTAGAATTGCAGATATATAAATTATGGACATAATTTCTCTCTCTCTTTAAAATAAGCAGATTTTATGCTGCCTCTATCGTATACTGGTGGTAACAGAGTAGAAGCAGTCAGTAGGAACTGGTTGCAATTCCCTGCTTGCCTGTTTAGCATTAGCCCTCAGTTAGTTCATGCCAGCTAAGTTAGTCCATGCCAGCTGGCAGTGAATCTCACGGAACCATCTGCTTCCTGAGAACAGCCAGAACATACCTAGTTCTGGCAACTTTAGCTTAATGTGCCACCTGACTCAAAAATCTCCATTAGAGATTCCCATTTTTACCCTAAGAGTCACAAACTAGGAATAGATGGCAAAATGTGTTTCCTTTTCTGCTACAAAGAAAGAAAAATAAAATAAAAAAGAAGAGTGTGTTGGGGGTTTTTAGGCCTTCTGTCACTTTAAATTATATTTTACCTCATCTTAATAGTTAGCCTAAATGTTCAAGTACATTCCCATGCTACAGAATTTTGTGTATTAGTTTTGTGTAAGGTACAATAAACACCTGGTTTCTCCCCCAGCTGCTCAAATCAAGATCCAATTAGAGATTTCTTGAACATGTTGTGTTATCACAGAATCAATGGGGGTGGAAAAGACCTTTGAGATCATCTAGCCCAACCTCTGACCTAACACCACCTTATCAACTAGACCATGTCACTGAGTGCCACATCCCATCTTCTTAAACACCTCCAGGGATGGTGACTCCATCACCTCCCTGGGCAGTCCATTCCAGTGCCCAGCCACCCTTTCTGTGAAGAAATTGTTCCTTATGTCCAACCTAAACTTCCCCTGGCACAGCCTAAGGCTGTGCCCTCTCATCCTGTCACTGGGTGCCTGGGAGAGGAGACCGACCCCCACCTGGGTACACCCTCCTTCTAGGGAGTTGTAGAGAGTGACAAGGCCCCCTGATCCTTCTGTTCTCCAGGCTAAATACCCCCAGCTCCCTCAGCTGCTCCTCACAGCACTTGTGCTCCACACCCTTCACCAGCTTCACTGCCCTTCTCTGGACCTGTTCCAGCACCTCAATGTCCTTTCTAAACTGAGGGGCCCAGAACTGGACACAGCACTTGAGGTGTGCCCTCACCAGTGCTGAGCACACAGAAGAAATCTCATCCCTAATAGTTCAGGTTTTTTTAAAGGAATACTTGGATAAAATAATATGTAATTGATAATTATAAATGAATAGTACTAAATGTTCTGTACCAAAAGGCACGAATGAGGTCACGGAATTGGTCTCATCCTTTGCCTTTTCTTGGTATTTTTTTATTTGCTAACATACACAATTTGATATTCCCCTTGTATCTTATAATTTGGTTAGGTTGCTAAGAATTAACTGCATAACTAACTTTTTGTTTTCTAAAGAAAGGCTAACTTGAAGATTCTGTAGAAAGTAATTTTCCTGTCAAAACAATACTTTCCATGCTTTTTTCATTCCTAACCACTATATGTTGCAGTTGAACAGTTTGTTAGCTCTGCTAGTTTCTTTCAAGTGTAAAAGTCTATATAATTGCTCAATTTTCATTACGCATAAATATTATATTTCTCATCACCTTTTTGATTTTTTTTAAAAGGTCATTTCTACTTCTTGGAAGGACAAAATGATGCACTGCTCTGTGGCAATAGCTCAGATGCAGGGTAAGAAAATGATCATCATTTTTCATTATGCATCAAAGACAAATAATAAGCTACTTAGAATAGCTCAGGTAGTCAACTTTAATATCAAATGTACTGTAGAGCTGCAAATTATCAATGTTTTGCATTTGAAGCTATACCTAAATACAACCATCTCTGTGATTTGAATTTACACAGGCACTTCCATCAGCCTCTTAGGCTACTTTTGTAAAGGTAATCACATGAATGATCTGTGCATAAGTGTTGCTGCCAACTTGCTAACAACTGTTTATCAGCCATGCTACTTGGTGTTCTTTTGTCCTGATGGAGATGTGTTATGACAAATTGTGGGGAAGGGTAGAATACTATTAGTTATATTATTAAAGTATTGAAATATTATTAGGAAGTAGAATTAAAAATTGAAAATTAATAAGCTATATATTTTTATCTTAGGTATGTAGAATAACATTTTACTTGTTCATAATTTCATTAGCAACTGGTACTCCTGAACAATTTTGTTTTACTGCAGCATATCGTAATATAGAGTAGTTGTTAAAAATAGCATTTCCTCTTCTTTTGTAGTCAATGCCCAGAAGGATATATATGTGTGAAAGCTGGTAGAAACCCCAACTATGGCTACACAAGTTTTGATACATTCAGTTGGGCATTCTTGTCACTGTTTCGATTGATGACTCAGGACTTTTGGGAGAATCTTTACCAGCTGGTGAGGACTTATTAAAATAAACAGCACCATCACCAATACCATTACTACATAGTATTTGCATAGTTATTTTCATTCACTTGTCCCTAAGGCCTTTGGAACGGAAATTGTCTTTAATTTCATATATGTAAACTGTTGTCTAAAACAATAAGGCCCTTATTCATGATTTAGGTTCCCATGTGCTTCTGAAATACATTATAGGGAATAGCTGTTATTTTATGAAGATGGTTAAGCATTATTGTTTTTTTTACCTAAATGAATAAATGAATTTAAGTTGTCAAAGTTTCTTACCCATGCATGATGTAAAGAGACGCTATGTTAATTGATTTGCAGTCTAGTAAAAATATGTTTTGTTTGAAAAGGTTACACCTTGTCCCTGAACTACAAATAACCTTACTTGAAGGACTATAATTTTCTCCACTGTAATATTTTGTATAATGCACTATTTTTGTGGCAGTGTAGTTTGTGGCATCAGTTTGGGACTGATGAGACAGGAAGGTAAGATGCTGATCAGTGGCCCCACCTACTGTTAAATTTAAAGGCTGTAATGTAGATGTATAGATTCTTACTGGTATAAGTTCTGAACTATTCAGAATCGGATTTACCTTGACACTAGTAGACACAAAACTTTTTCATATGTATCTTGGATATAATGTTATTTCTATAAGGAAAAATTAACTAAATAATCTTGTGCTAACATAAATCAATCTTATATATCTTAAGTATAACACAGAGATTAACTTATTATACAACAGTAGTTAAAGTCTTTTTAAAGAGTGTATTATCTCTTTTTCTCCAGACACTGCGTGCTGCTGGGAAGACATACATGATATTTTTTGTTTTGGTCATTTTCCTGGGTTCTTTCTACCTAATTAACTTGATCCTGGCTGTGGTTGCCATGGCCTATGAAGAACAGAATCAAGCAACAATGGAAGAAGCAGAGCAGAAAGAGGCAGAATTTCAGCAAATGCTGGAACAACTGAAAAAGCAGCAGGAAGAAGCTCAGGTATCCCTGTAAAGTAAAATTTCTTCAGTCCATGCATGACTGTTAACAGATGCTTTAGGTCCACATATGAGAAAACTTTTATTCCCCTACTTCTAACAATATATTACTTTGCCTCATCAATTTCTTCATATTGTAAGCAATCTCTAATATTTTCCATTGCACTGGTTTTGCTGGTTTGATTGAACTTGTTAATTTTGTGACAAAAATAATAACCAAAAAGCTAAAGCACTGGGTTTCCATTGGAGATGGAAATTAACTTTTTATCAGAGCACTTAAAAAGTTGCCCAGAATGCTTGTGGAGATAATCAAAAGCCATCTGGATATGGTCCTTGGGCAACCTGCTTTAGGTGACCCTGTCTGCTGGAGAGGTGGACATGATGACCTCCAGAGGTTCCTTTGCAACCTCAGCCATTCTGTGATTGTCTGAAATGGAGGTGGAGGTGTGGAAAAAAAATCTAAAGAGTAATTGTGCTTATATAAGTAACAGAAGCAAAACTATTGTAGGTGATAGTGCTTCAGCAATATTTGGCTTTTTTCTATTCCCTGCCCATCTCTCACAGCAGAAAGACATAGTTTTAAAGAGAATTGGGAAAAGTGGAGAAACCGAAGAAAACACTTCTTTGATACAAATGTAATGATTACATGCTGCTTTGAAATTACGTTTCATTTTTTGAAGGCTCTCAAATCTTTAATAGAAAAATTTATAATGTCTTCTTGGCATATGGTCTCATAAAGCAGAAGTTGAACTATGTCTTCCATATAGACACATGACTAAAGTCAGCAGTCAGCATTTTTTGTTTCATTGATCAATTGCTATATGTTCGGGGGAATTGGGAGATTTTCTTTTTCTTGTTTTTTACCACACCTTGTAAATAAATGTTAATGAAATGCTCCACATGTTTTGAAAATCAAATAGCAACAAGTTTGTAATAGTGTATAGTTTAACACAAATCTCTGATTGTTATTTGCAAAGCTGACATATCAGCATTACACAAGATCTTTAATAGACTAGGGAGTATTCAAAACCCATCAAAATGTTATAAGAAAGTGTTGGTTCCAGTTAACAGGGATTTTACCACTTGTTTGAGCCTTCATTCTTTATTTTTACATAGTGCTTCAGATGAAAAAAATCATTGCAACATATTGCTTCAATCTGAAACAGATGTTTTTAACTTGTTTTTTTGACAGCACAGTTTTCCCTTGGGTTACTCTTGCTCCTGGTTTATGGAGCAACGGCAAATTATGGTTCCTGTAGTATTTCACAAATTACACTTCTTATGATATGCTGGGTTTGGTGAAGTGAAACATTGCTTTTATTTCAAAATAATAGTTTCTTTAAGAGTGGCAATAAATTTGAAATAGTGAGCAGGGTATGTATTTGTATGAATGCTGTAAATTGCACATGTGCTTGTGTGTATAGGCGGCGGCAGCAGCTGCAGCAGCTGACTCAAGAGATTATAGTGGAGTAGGTGGAATAGGTGGATTCTCCGAAAGTTCTTCTGAGGCATCAAAGCTGAGCTCAAAGAGTGCTAAAGAGAGAAGGAATAGAAGAAAGAAAAAAAAGCAGAAAGAACAGTCTGAAGGCGAGGAGAAGGATGGGGAAGAATTTCACAAATCAGAATCAGAGGACAGCATCAAAAAGAAAGGTTTCCGATTTTCCATTGAGGGGAATAGACTGACATATGAAAAGAGATTCTCTTCCCCACACCAGGTACCATAGTATTATTACCTCTTAAACACCTTTTTTGTCTACTCATCATATAAAGAAAGCCCTGTATAGCAGTTTGGTTAATTCTTGCAAGATACTGCAGATTCATTAATATCCTAAATCAAAGACTAACCAAGTAAAAACTTGGAGCCAAATATGAAACTGTAAGAATTTGAGAGATTTTGGTTTTACTCTGAATTCCTGTGTGAAAAATCAAAATTACGTATACTAATTAATATGAGCTGTATTTCAAGCTTCTTAGTTAAAATGGACCTATCTCCCCACCAAGTTGGATGTATTCAGCATGATGAGTAGCTTCAAATCAAGGTGCATACATACAAAATGTAATGTTTCAAATGAGAAGAGTATTAAAATTTGGGATGCTTAATAGAAATTAATGCTCATGTGAAATTTAAGAAATTAATTGATGTGAGACCATTAATTGTGTTATCTTAAAGAAGATGGAAATGTGTGTGGCAATGTGTCTCTGCATGTGTTCTCTTACATTGAAACACCAGTGACTCAGAATGCCATCTGCATCTCCCATCCAGACATTTATTTCATTTGATAGTTTTGTAATGTTATCTCCTACAGTTTTCAAAGCTCCTCTTCATTTTCCCACTTCTCACTCTCCCCTTAGCACTGCAAATCCAGATCTTGCATACATTCTCTCATTTTTCCACCCCTTTTTGTGCCTCTCTATGCTTCTTCCTTTTATCTCTATCTTCTCGATTTTCCCTGGTCTTCATGACTTGCTTTCTCCCTCTTTTTAGTCATTACTACTAAACTCATTCCTGCCTTTTTAATCCTTTTCTATTTCTGTCTCTAGAAAGTTTGTTTCATCCCTTAATAGATCATGAGTGTTCATACTCTCTTCATGTATTGTTTTCTCCAGCCTCCCATTCTCAAAGAAGCTCAGACCTCTTCATCCAGTATTTTCTTACTAAGGACTGTCATCCTTAGACCAGACTGTGGTGGGAATATAATGTTTCTGGCTTTCTATTTCTGCCAATCCTTCCACTCACTTCCTAATGTATTTCCTTTCTCAATAGTAATGTATCCTTCCCTTCCCCCCACCCCACCTCCTTGGTCTGTTTTATGTTGTTAGCTGTCTAACTAATCTCTGTGAGGCTTCACTGCTGAATTTAGTTCATGATTCATTCTGTTCCTTATACAAATTTCCACACATGTCAATTGACTTCAACTTCATGTTGAAGATCCATCTGATCCCCTAGGTGCATATTATTTCCTATCTCTTCATTCAAACTGCAGCCTTATTCAACTGCAGCACAATTCATCCATCTTGTAAGAAATTAAGCATTCCTCATACAAATTCTTGTTCTAACATTTTCATCTCCAAGTTCATTTACAGTTGTTTGACTATGACAGTCTAGAAATCACCTCCCCTCTGGTTTTCCAACCCTAGTTTCTTTTCACTCTGGATTCTAACCACTTAAATGAAATTCCACTCACCAGCTTTTAATACCATTTTCCTAGAGAAAACTCAGGCTTATATATAATCTTTGACTTTTTCCTTGGCATTTCATTTTCTTTCAATGTAAATGACCATTTTATTCCTCTTGAAATCTTATTCTTCCTAACATTCATAACTTTGTCTCCTCTCAATTCTCCTGGTTTAGTTGTGCTTTAGGAGATCCTTTTACCCCTTTGACAGTTTTCCAAAGGATTTCCACAGGGCCTTTTGCTAGATCCCTTTTCTCTCTCTTTTCTTTCTTTTTTTTCAAACCCTATTCTGGACCCACAACTGTGAATCATTTTTAACTTGGACCTCTTTACTGCTGTATTCATCAAGAATGTTGTTGCAAAGAGCACTAACCTATCCCATTGCTTTTCTCTAATCTGCTAGTAAACATATTTACCTAAAGATTTTTTTTTAATATCATAAAACATACTGTACCTAAAGTTCCTCCCAACCCACCTTGTCTACTTACAGTAAACAAGTCTCAGCTTTGACTGACCCAAAGCAGCATTCATAACCTCCTGTTAAATTTTCAAACTAGTTTCTTTGAGCTCTTTCTGGTATGCTGCCCTTCATGCTTGGAAGAAGCTCCCATGATTTTTCACAGAACACTTCATTGCTTTCCTCAAATCCCTCTTTAAAACTCTCTTTTACCATGCTGCCTACAGAAACCTTGACAGGGAAGTGACTTCAGGTGAGCTAAGATGACTGTTTATCATACTCATCAATTTTGCCTCTGTGTATTCCCTTTCTTTTTGTATCCATCTGTTGTGTTACATTTAAATGATAAGTTCTTTGCAGAGTGCCTTTTTGTTCTGCATTTTGCAGTCCCTAATACAATGGGGCTCAGGTACACAAAGATAAGTTGCAGAAGTGAAACAAAGACACTGCTTCATTATGTATCATCTCTGCTGTTCATAGAGATCTTGGGTGAAATCAGGTGCTAATAGTTACCAATGAAGTCAAGGCAATTACTGATATGAATTAAAATTAAGAATGTGTATAATTAATTGTAAGGTTAGAGCATTAATTTGACTCTAATACTGGAGATCCTCCAATAGCAGAATATTTACTCCAATGAGTAAACTGATGAAGATTAGCAAACCTATTAATATAAAATTACAGGCAAATTGTTGCATATTCAGGATAGCTAAGACTTTTAAAAAGAAGAAACCTCTTTTATGGTCTACTTTAATATCTGAAAAGATATGTATGTTTTTTAAACTACTCAGTATTTGGAAGTTACTTCTGTGTGCAGACTGGGTCACAGAAAATTTGCCTAAAATTTTATTTACTCAGCCTGTCATACTAATGCCAGCCTGGGGTAAAGAGTGTCTAGATATACTTATTCAGTTTATGAACAGTTGGTAATAACATAGGCAGAAGAGCAGAGGAAACAATTCTGTCAAGCAGTTTCTTTTACTCTGATTAAACTGAATCTAAAGCAGTAGAATAACTAGTCTTTGTCTGTCACTTATGTGCTCTTTGTTTACTACCCAAAAGGGAGTGTATTAGCGGGGGGACTGTACCAGTTCATTTCTTTGTAGATGACCTTACCCTTTAAGACATTGTGGATTTTTCCTCTGTATGAAAATGTTGCATTTTAAATTATTTTCATCTGATAATAATTGTTTTTATTTGCCTGCAGTCTTTGCTGAGCATTCGTGGCTCCCTGTTTTCCCCAAGGCGCAACAGCAGAACAAGTCTTTTCAGCTTCAGAGGTCGAGCAAAGGATGTAGGATCAGAAAATGACTTTGCTGATGATGAGCACAGCACTTTTGAAGACAACGAGAGCAGAAGAGACTCTCTCTTTGTTCCTCATAGACACGGAGAAAGGCGCAACAGCAACATCAGCCAGGCCAGTAGGTCATCCAGAACAGTCCCTGCACTTCCAGCAAACGGGAAGATGCACAGCACTGTGGACTGCAATGGAGTGGTGTCGTTAGTTGGGGGGCCGCCAGCTTTGACATCGCCTACAGGACAGCTTCTGCCAGAGGTGATGATTGATAAAGCAGCCACTGCTAGCAATGTAAGGAAGTCTGCAACAGCTCAGGCATGATGTTCTGTCCCTGTATGATCAGTCACTGTTCCCACAAATTTAGTCACATGGCAACAATGACGTTTCTGGCTAAGCTGTGAATGCTCCTCTCACATATTTCAGCTATAAGCTAAAAGAGAAATTGAAGTTGTCCAGCTCTCATTAATTAAATATGGGAAAATGCATGCAAATTGATTGGGAGTTAACAGAATAGCATAGTAAACCATTGAATAAATTTAGTTTGTGTAATCTTACACTCATTGATTCATTATGCTTAGACTTAACTGGATGGTTCTGTACTTGTATATCAGAAAGGGTATCAAAATGGAAAAAAAAATACATTTACTTAATGGAATATTTTAAATTAGTATTTAGCTTCCTGCTGTCCATACATGAAACTTTTGATGTTACCCTGGTAGTACAACTTACAAGGGTTATGACAGTGTTCCTGTAATATAGCTAATTTTTCTATGGGTTTTTTCATGTCAACATTACTAAATATTTTTTCATTTGTCTGGAAAATGTGCTAGGAAATTCATAGTTTATTCTAAATTAAGAGTTATCTTAAGAAAATTCACTTATGCTTAGTTCCTTTACTGCTAGCTGTGTGGGCTGTGCATTTTTATGTTTAGAAAAAGACTTCACTGCCTAAATAGAAAGATATTTAGAGCAGAGCTCATTGACAAGCGCTGTGAAACATTTTTTAGTCTGAAATCTGCTTTAATATCTCAGCTCTGTTTCAGCAAAATACTTAAAAACATATTCTTCAGGCACAGGAGCAATGTGCTGCAGTGTTTGATTATTTGTTCTCTGCAGAGTCAGGCATACCTTAGTCTGTTGTGAAGCCTCAGTAGAACTGGAGCATGGTGTGGGACAGCAGTGTTCTAAACCAGTAGAGCTCTACAGTAACTCACAGTGTTATTAAATGTACCATCAATTAGCTACTTCATCAGTGCTTTATTTTCAGGGCACTACTACGGAAACTGACTTAAGAAAGAGACATTCTAGCTCTTACCATGTTCCTATGGACTACCTAACAGACCCTAGTGCAAGGCAAAGAGCAATGAGTATAGCCAGCATGCTTACAAACACAATGGAAGGTACGTAGCACAGATATTTTTTTGTATTACAGTGCCTTAAAAGTGCTATTAAATGTGTGATGCATCAAGTGGTAGTGATGTTTTAAGGCAGCTACTTCAGCCTAGAGGGTACAGACAAGAAGAGATTTCTCTATGGAGTTAGGGGAGGGATTTTTTGGTGGTTTTTTTTTTTTATTTTTTATTTTTTAATTTGGGACTGATAAATTTGGAAAAAGATAAGATCTTGCAACATACTGATAGGTTTGAGGTAGAAGTAGCAAGTTTCCAATTTAAAAATGGCTATGTTTCTTGCAATAGAACAATCCCCTTCTACCAATTCAATAGACTTGCTGTTTTACAAATGAGAGATCATATTCTTCTTTCTGTAAGGGTAAATTACAATTACTCTGAATCATGGAATTAAGCAATTATTTATAAGAAAGGTTGAAACATTTTGTTGAGCCTTAAATGACGAAGCCCAAAATAGAAAATAGGAAGGTAATAAAGAGCAGTTGTGCACATGTTGACCATAATGCTGTCTAAATACTTTTCTGACTTCAGGCTTGCTCTAAATGCTTATCTTTAATGAGGATATTTTAAATTTTTTTATTGGAAGGGACCTTAAATATCATCTAGAGTTCCAATCCCCCTGCCATGGCCAGAGACACCTTTCACTGGAGCAGATTGTTCCAAGCCCCATCCAACCTGGCCTTGAGCACATCCAGGGGTAGGACATCTACATCTTCCCTGGGCAACCTCTGCCAGGGCCTCACCACTCTCACAGTAATGAATTTTTGCCTACTACCTAATCTAAACCTACTCTCTTTATGTTTAAAACTGTACACCCTCATCCTCTCACTCCACTCCCAGATAAAGGCTCCCTCTCCATCTTTCCTGCTGGCCCCTTATAAGTGCTGGAAGGCTGCAATAAGGTCTCCTTGGAGCTTTCTCTTCGCTAGATAAGTAACCCTAGGTCTCTCAGCCTGTCTTCATGGGCCATGTGCTCTGGCCTCTGAATTTCTTTGTGGCCTCCTCTGAAGCTGCTCTCATGCTGGGAACCCCAGAGCTGAACACAGCACTCCAGCTGGAGGAGGAGAACCCCTTCCCTCAGCCCTCTGGCCATGCTGCTTTTGATGCTGCCCAGGAGGATTTTGGCTCTCTGGGCTGTGACTGACACGGTTGGCTCACACGCAATTTTTCAGCCATCAATAACCCTAGGACTCTGTCTGCTGGGCTGCTTTCAATCCCCTCATCCCCAGCCTTATGGCAGGATTCTAAGACAAATTTCTCTTTTGCATTCTATCTAGCATTAGCTTGTGAATGATTCTGTTATCTATTGAAGCTTTAGTATAGTTATTTTGGGGGTGGATTTTGGTGTGTGGGGTTTTTTTAATAGATTATTTTAAACCGTAATTTCTTTTAACTGAAAGCAGTCTCAGTTTCAAAATATCAACACAGTTTACCAACAGCACCTTGGAAAACAGCATTTAGGTTTCAAAGAAATATCCAGGTGATCCTGGAATAGAGAAATATGTTTAAAATTTTATTTTCATTTTTCTCTCTAGAACTGGAAGAATCCAGACAGAAATGTCCACCATGCTGGTATAAATTTGCTAACACTTGCTTGATTTGGGACTGCTGTACTCCCTGGCTGAAAGTCAAACATATTGTAAATTTGATTGTGATGGACCCATTTGTTGATCTGGCCATTACCATCTGCATCGTCCTGAACACCCTGTTCATGGCCATGGAGCACTACCCAATGACAGAACAGTTTAGTGGTGTGCTTTCAGTAGGAAACCTTGTAAGTCTTTCATGATGTGCCATGTTTGTAAAATGCATTTTTCTTTAATTCTTTTGTGACTTATGCACATTCATGTAAAAGAAAAAGTTGACTATTTAGAGGTTTGGGATTGTTGAACTTAAATTTAAGTTGTTGACATTTGTAAATTTCACCACTCTTACTTTACAAAATCAAGATCTACTGAGTCAATATATGCGCTTTGATTTTTAAAATCTTCATCTTCTGTCATTGAAGCTCATTAAAGGAGGGGTTTTTTTTAATTTGATGAATAGTTACAAATCATAAGAACTTTCAGTTCCATTCCCACACCCGTTCTGTTCCTCACTAGCACCTCCTAAGGATCTGGGTGTTCAAGGAATTTTAGAGGGGAAAGACCCAGTAAGCATGACAGATGTAATGAAATGATGAAATGGAATGACAATGTCTTCCACAGGTCATCCTGAAGAAGAACAGTTCTGCTCAACTTTCTGTAAACCTTTTTTCTTAATAAAATAAGTTTATGATAGGAACAATTATGTTTATTCCTAGAAGTCAAAAGGTGGTCCAAGGGCAAAGATGAGTTCTAAGGAGATAAAAATTAGCATTAAAATCAGATAATATTCTGTGTATTGGCATATGTACATATTAACAGGCTAGAAAAAAACACATTTTCCCATTCTTTTTATTTGTAACCCAAACTCTATGATGCATATGTAAGTTTCAAATATTAATTTTATTCCTAACCCCAGTGTATGGAAATCTAGAGAAAATGTTCAAATTTATCATTAATTTCTTGCTGATAATATAACTTAGCATGTGTTGATGCCATTAGTTTTACTTTTTAAATATTTTCTTCCTAAACTGGAGTAAGAATCCGTATTTTCCTTGCAGGTGTTTACTGGAATTTTCACAGCAGAAATGTTTCTCAAGATAATTGCCATGGATCCTTATTATTATTTCCAAGAGGGCTGGAATATTTTTGATGGTTTTATTGTGAGTCTTAGTTTAATGGAACTTGGCCTTGCAAATGTAGAAGGATTATCTGTCCTTCGATCGTTCCGATTGGTAAATATACTATTTAAAATATGTTTCTAGATTACATTTTTGTATTTGTACATATATATTTTGTGCATTTTTCATTTGCAAATTAAATACTTGGCTGAGACAGAAGATCTTTTCAGAACTTAAAAAATGCTAAATTGCATACTCACTACATGACATGTATATATTATATCAAGTTTGTTTTGCATAATATCATAGTAACGTCTATTTCTCCTTCAAGATATTGTCAACATCAATTCTATTCTTGCCAAAAGTATGCTTAAAGGATTAACTTTTTCTAAGAGAGGTATTTCTTAGCGGCTTCTCCCTCGATGGGGGAGTAAAAAAATTCAAGAGCCACAGGGCCTACGCTACATGTGACTGAAGATTAGTGAATTGCTTGGTGAATAATGAGTTGATTAATAAAAGTTGATTGACAATTTTAGCTTATAGACTTCCATTACCAATTGCCTTTATTGGTTAGTTTTACAAGAGAGTAGTGTTAAGATTTTTCATTGTTCAGGGACTTTTCCTCCCTGCCAGCCTTCTCTGTACCATCCTCTGCAAGGGTCTATCTGCTGTCTGACAGCTTTTCTGCTCAGAAATCACTACAGCATCTCTGTCTGTTATTAGAGATCTCTTTCATGAACAGGAACTTGAAAAACCTTGGTTTTCTTGCAGACTAGGCTAGCATGCAATTCAGCGTCCAAACACTCTTCTGAAAAGACCTATACAATGAGAGACATGAAGCTGGAGTTCCTGGTCATCAAGATCAACTTCTGCCTTAAATAAAAAAAAAAAATTAACTTGAAATGAAGGTTAAATACATCCCCTTTAAAAAATAAGGGGGTTTAAATAAGTTTTTTCTGGTTATCTGCATAGCATTACATTGTACTTTGCCTGAAGTCTAAAATCTGTCTGGATTGACTTCTCTCTCAGTAGTAGATTCTTGTTTTAACTTGACATTTATGTCAAGTTGTTTTTATGTCATATTTTCTTTATGAAATAAAATCATCGCATGAAATAATATTTAGTTTTATCTTCAGTTTAGTATTCTTCTCTGTCTGAACAATTGCTGTATCTTTCCAAGAATTTAATTTTTGTCTGGTTTATGTTGTACTTTATTAATATACTTTCCCTTGTTTTTCTCAATGTTGCATGACAAGCTTTGTAAAACACATTACATTTATTTTAAAAGACAGAAAATATGTTGTTAAAGATACTTGCAAGTCACTTTTATGTCTGTCATTAACAACTCTAGCTTGTTTCTCTTTTTAGGAAAACCATTTCCTCCATCTCACTGCCTCTTAAGTTGAAAGAATCCGGAAATGACTATAATGGTCCTGTTAAATGGATCACATTTTATATGTGCTCATTTATTTTTAGTAATATTTTCTAAGAGTTTACAGGAGAAAGACTGTTTTGTCCAACTTCTTTAACAAGTAAAACTTATTTATAAATACCTAAAGTCATCCAAAGAGTCAAAGTCTGAATAGGAGTCTTTGTGATAATTTCAATGTAATTGAAATGAGCATAGAGATACTATTTTTGATTTCTAATCACTTGAATCAGGACTTAACACTGCTGATATGTAGTATTGTACAAAGAACTGGAATCAGAAATTTTGGAACTAAAACTTCAAAAGATTACAAGAGACATGATGTAGACACATGGTAACTGAAATATGCAATGTATAGCAGCAATTTCATAATAATTAGATAACAAAGAAGTATATACCATTCTTCTGTTTTGCAGCTTCGAGTTTTCAAATTGGCAAAATCTTGGCCAACCCTAAATATGCTGATTAAGATTATTGGCAACTCAGTGGGGGCTCTGGGGAATCTGACCCTGGTGCTGGCCATCATTGTGTTCATTTTCGCTGTGGTTGGGATGCAGCTCTTTGGGAAGAGCTACAAGGAATGCGTCTGCAAGATCTCCAGTGACTGTGAACTGCCTCGCTGGCACATGCACGACTTTTTCCACTCTTTCCTGATTGTATTCCGAGTGCTGTGTGGAGAATGGATTGAAACCATGTGGGACTGCATGGAGGTTGCAGGCCAAACTATGTGCCTTACAGTCTTCATGATGGTCATGGTGATTGGAAACCTAGTGGTATGTAATTAGTGGAGATTTTTTAAACTCTTAGGACATATCTCTTGTTTTTCATGATTTAGAAATCTAAAATGAAAACTAGAGAAGGACTTCAGGAAATCATGTATTTCACTTGTCCTTTCTGTACACCAGGTTCAAATATACCTTGATTATCTATGAAAAATGTTTGTCTATTTTTCTTTTAAATCTCAGTAAGTATATAACCTCTTTAATAAGGGCAGTGCTGAATTGTACTTACAGTTAAGAGTGCCTATTAAAAAACCATCTAATTTAAATCACCTTTTACAGCCAAGTGAACTAAATTATCTCAATATTGATGGAAAACTGCTGGTTTTTATGACAACATTTATAATAATTAAAAGCTTACTGTTTCCACTTTCAGTCATTTCTCTGGGAAACAAAACAAGCCTGACTCTTCCATTTTTTTCTCATAAGTGATGATTTGTAAATGGCTTATCCCTTTTGCTAGTGGCTTTTGAATTCTTCCCAAGCAACATTTTTAATAAAGACACAAGTACTGAATAATGTTGAATAGTGATACTTTCTTTTCTTACACTGAGCATTCATTGTAGTACCTCCCCAAAAGACACATGAAATTTCTGTACCAACATTGCTTTCCTGATGCAGCTTCTATACCCCTTTCTGCAGTGCTTCCACTTTGCCAGTTTTCACACTTTCTGTATATATACTTTTCATTTTTCTTAACAATCCTTTCCACAACAGTACTTCAGAATTAAACAAAATATTGATTTTGAATAATTTCACTAACTTGCCATAAACCATGATTATATTATTTGTAGTTCTTTCTCCTTGAGGGCTGGCATCCTTTTTCTTTTTAGTATGATCCACAAATTTTATAAATATGCTTATCCACAGTCATCACTACCAAGTATCACCAGAGTAATGTGAGTACTGTGGCATAACAGGAAGAACTGACAAACATAATTTAACTGCTTTTTAATTGAATTCTTTTTAATCAGTTTTGCACGTGGTCTGTCATAATTGCATGCAATCCAAATTTCTCTTGTATGTTTGTAAAATGTCATGCAAGAAAGTCTGAAATAGCTGCTTGAAACTGAGATGAAATAGTTTCTTGAAATTGAGGTGTACCACATCTGGGGACTCTATCTCTTAGCTAGTGTGCCTGCCCAGGATGAAGATAGACTCATGTATACTTGCCAAATACAAAATTTTACTATATTCTGAATTAGAGATACTAGAGCTATGGTCTGTTGCACTGTAGAGGACTGGCATTTGCCTATATTCCACTGTCCTATGAACACTACAGTGGGCATAGCTTGCATAAATCACTGCATTATGTTGTATTCTGCCTTTTTATGTCTTTCTCCATGTTGAGGAGCAGATCTGTACTACTGCAGATTGTGGAGGAGACAGTCAAGGAACAGCTCAGATTTTCACCTGTATTAGTGCAGTTAAACCAGCTAAAAGTGCTTTTGTCAAGATAATAAAATGTTGGGGACAGGGATTATAAACTGAAAAGAGTAGCAGGAAGGTGCATAGAAATAAAGTGTTACATGTGAAATAAAAATTATCTCATATTGAAAGACTTTTAATGACATATCTTTTATGACTTAAAAATAAGAGCAATTTTTTCCTTATTTTATTTTAGGTACTCAACCTATTTCTGGCCTTGCTGCTTAGCTCATTTAGTTCAGACAACCTTGCTGCTACCGACGACGATAATGAAATGAACAATCTCCAGATTGCTGTGGCAAGGATTCAGAAAGGCATAGATTATGTGAAGAGAAAAGTGCGTGAATTCATCCAAAAAGCCTTTGTTAGAAAACAGAAAGCTTTAGATGAAATCAAACCTCTTGAAGACCTAAACAATAAAAAAGACAGCTGTATTTCCAACCATACAATAGTAGACATAGGTAAAAACCTTGCCTATCTCAAGGACGGGAATGGAACCACCAGTGGCATAGGCAGCAGTGTGGAAAAATATGTTGTTGATGAAAGTGATTACATGTCATTCATAAACAACCCAAGTCTCACGGTGACAGTGCCCATTGCTGTTGGAGAATCAGATTTTGAAAATTTAAACACAGAGGAGTTCAGCAGTGAGTCAGACCTGGAAGAAAGCAAAGAGGTAAGCCTATTTCTAACTTTAAAATACTCTGATGCTTTTCTTTTTTTTTTTTTTCTCTGAGTGTTGAATTCAAATCTTTCTTTAATTCTTTTACAAAAGCATATACAAACTTGTAATGTTGTTTAAGGTAAATTGATGTAAGGTTGTGAGTTTTGAATGATGGTGATACAATATTGCACTTACAGTAACAATCAAGATACGTAAGAAAAGTTTTTAGAAAATTAATTTTTTTTTCTATTTTATTTAGTTAAATCCTTAACAAGCAAAGGAACCAGTTTAATAGTCCTGGATACCAGAAGTCATATGAAGTGTGTCTGGCTGGTGGAAATTTCTCCATGCTTATTTCATTAGAGCAGTTTATTTTTTAATCTGCTTTTTTAACAGTTCATTCTGATGTTTTAACCTTTTTTTATATAGTGAAATGTACATCCATATACATCATAGATACATTTGAATACTGGACTAGCATCACTAAACAATGTCAAATAAATCACTTATAATCCAGCTGATGGTTGCAGAACCACTGAAGTGAAGTAATGGCCTTATGGCAAAAAAGTTACAAAGCTTAATATCCTAGTATAAGATCCTTTCTTTTGATTACTCATTGTTATTTTCAAAGCTTTAAGATATTTGAATGTGTTACCTACTGTGACTAATAAAATGTACCTCTTTCTGGCACAAGGTGGTGCCAAGAGGATAAATCCAATCTAGCACTGAGAGTTATAGAGGATGCCAAGGCATTATTATTGTGTGTGTATTATTAACCCACTGCTTTGTGCTGCGCAACTGAAAGTGGTGGAGGCACATCAGCTCAAGTGGAGTAAGTCTGTGCAATGCTTAGTACTGATGCTAGTTCATTCAGCATTAGCATGGGTATTTTTGAACAGTATTGCATGCTGTGGGGTAGACATAAACTAACATAAAGGCTTTCATTAGTGATTTTTTCTTACTTGAATCTGAGAGTATAAATACGGGTAAGATTCTAGTAATCATCTGCCTGAGATCCTTTTCTGTACCAACTGCATTACACATTTAGTCATATTTTCTTGTTTCTTACCACAAATGTCTTTATTATTCTTATAAATTTTTTTTTTCAGATTCATTATATTAATATTTATCTTTCTCTTCAAAACCAGTACTTGGGTGTAGAACAAATCAGTTGAAGTTTAACTTTCAGTTGTTCTGCTCTTTATTGCACAAGAGCACTTTGTCAGTAGGAGAGGTGGAGGGTGAGCTTTACACAAACCTCTGTGCTGGTGGTTAGCAGGGCTGAGTATGACAATGGTGCATCTCTTACGTCACTGTATCACTGGATGATGTGACTGCTGACTGTATTCATCAGCCAAATCTTTCTTTTCTCTCCATGGAAGGACCCTCACTGGGTTGTTCTACAAGATGACAGAAATATTGACTTCCTATAGGAAAAGTTTTAAAGCAGATTATCTCACATTTGAGGCGTGAACTCCAGTCATTAAGCTTCCACCATAAAAGAAAGGCTTTCTACACCACCTACCATATTTAAAAGAAAACAGTGTCTTCATTGCATTCTTGGAGGCCCTTAATGCTGTTGTGCTTCAGGAACTGCAAACAGGTGATAAGACAAAGAAATGCATATTAAGTCAGGGATGAGCTAGTGCCAAGCAGCTCCAACTTGCCAAGTTTGAAACTCTGCTGAGTATATTTGGGGCCAAAATTTCTTGCTAATGCAGATGCTGAAGGTGAAAAAATGAAGAGAATGTTTATCAGTTTCAGGGATTTTCAAGAGAGACACAGCAGTAAGCAAAGATTGTGAGCATATTTCTTAGAAAAGTGCCTAAAGTTCAAGTAGGTTTGAGTCACAGAAGCATGACACAACAGCATTAAAATCTTAATCCTAGTTCCTATTCTTCACTTGATACTCTTAACCACCATGGTTTATGATATAGTGGAGTGTTGGCTTATTAGTCATATGACCAACACTCTTGTAATGAAAATGTTCCCTAGGAAAAGAAGGCATTTTTTAAATTAAAAAATTGACTACAAATGGCTTTTAATAACGTTTCCTCTTTTTTGCCATGCCATAATGTGCCTTGTATTTCTGGCCTCTCTTGTTTTCTTATTTATATGACACTGCTGTTGCCAAGTTGATCTGCCATCACTTCATTGCTTACACCACAAATGAAAAAATCTAAGTCAGGAACTGCCATCAAATTGTGTTCAATTAGCAGATTTGCAGATGAAAGGCAGCTGAGGCATCCAGGTGCTATGAAGACACTGTACAGGATAGCCGGATGCTGATGAGTGTGTGTCTGTGTGCTTCTGCTTGCTTCTGTGTCTACAACCAAGCCCATGTATTCACTGTTGTATAGAGCAATAAGCTGAATTCCAACAAAACAATTTTTATTTCTTAGCAAGTTTTAATTAAGCATGTTAATGTTTGGTGAATTCTTTATTATAGCACATGTATCTTTCCAGTAGTTTGATAGAAATGTTAACTAGATTATGCCTTTGTAGAAACAATACATAAAATGTTGTACATACTTAGTAGGTGTGAATTAACAAGGAATTTTCTAGAAAGTTACTGAAACCTAAAATAAATTTAATTATAAAAACATTGTGTCCCTAAGGATGTCAGTGGGTGAATACAGTATAATAAGGAAATTAGAGAAAAAATACTAAATAAAACTTTATCATGGAAGTAGGCCATTAATAATTGTGGGAACACTGTGCTGAGTCCATTGTCCTATAAATAAAGGTCTGTGGATCTGAGCTGCAGTACTGCTATGTAGTGTAGAAACTATATTTTTTCCATTTTAGGTTTTAAAGTACTGTGAGGATGGTTTATATGGAAAATTTTGTAGTACCTGTATGACTGTATAATAATTAGTTCAAATAATCATAATAGTGGGTAATAATAATTAATTTATGTTAAATGTACCTTATAGGCCAATAATAACTCCAAGATATACCAATGAAAAAATATTTTTCAATGCTTTGAAGAAAATGGGCTCTCCTAATGCTGTTGCAGACACATTAATAATGTATATTTTACTCTAAGCAATATTCAGTGCAAAAAACCAGAGGTGCTGTGTCCTGAACTTCATTTCCTACCGTTCTTACTTCTCACAGGAGTAGAACCAAGCTGGATCAGTCAAGCGGGCAGCTCTGGTGCCTTTTAGCGAGGCAGAGCATCGTGTCACCAGTTTTACACAGGTTACCTAAGCAAGTTATACATCTCTCTATATCCTATTTAATCACCTTTTAGCCAATATGGACTGGCCTGCATGCTCTTCAGCTATGATCCTGTCCCATTCATTGCAATAAGTACCAACATGCACAGCTGCTCCCTGCTGAGCCACAGGACTCGCATCACAGCATGGGCAGGCAAGAGCGGCAGCCCCAGGATTTCTGTGGTTCTGGTCCTCTCCATAATACTTTAATAGTATTTTGCAGTGCATGCTATGTACCTCTCCTAATCTTGATGATAAAGAATTCAGGATTCTGTGTTTGAAGGGTTTTCTTTTGCTTTGAGGGAAGGCAGGATATGTAACACATATGCCACATTTCTCATCAGAAGCTTATATTTATATATTAGTCCATCTGTAAATTGTGTTGATAATGAAAAGCTGCTAACTGTTTTAGAAAACTTTCATATTATTGTCTTTTAACTTATAATGGAGGTAACCTGCATACTCATCATAGTCATGTTTTTATTTTCACTTTTTTTTAGAAGTGCTTTTCTTTAGTACTTGTATAAGCATTTCATTATTTTGGAGATTAATATGCAGTACTCGGAGCACCATTAAGCATGAAATTAATTTAATTTCTTCAGTCAAAGCATGTGACCGTAATTTGGTTGAAAGAATTCATACAAAACTGTTATTTGGCTGGTTAAACATTCAGAGATCAGTTCTGCTCTTACTTACGCTCACACTTAGGTTTAGAGGTGCAAAGAGAAAACTGATTGAAAGATATGGCCCAAATCAATCTTATTATAGCTCTTTAATTTATGGTCAAAAAATGATTACCTCCCCAAACAGATAAAATTGTCTGCCTTGAGAAACTTATTCTCATCTCATCAGTAATAGACAAAGTTTAGCATTCAAGTAAATAAACTACTGAGTTGGATCAAAATGTGCGGAAGTTCCTCAGCTTCAGTGTGATTTACATTTCACATCTTAAATAATGCCATAATATTTACAATACCACAGTTACTGCTTTCAGTTTTGTAAATCAGTGGAATTAAAACATACTTACTCCAGAGCTTTTCCTCTTATATTTTGTAAAGAATAATTATTCTGCTAAGATGTATTTTGATTTTAAAATATTCATTATTTAAAATCCCTTGATACTCTGAAGAATTTAGGCTTTGTATTGAGAATTGGTAACATTGTATTAGCATATTGTGATTCACTGTGGATGATATTAAGTTGTTAATGTTCGAGTTAACGAAAGTTTCCTTAATTAATATTTGCAAACAGTTGTTCCCTTACTCTATTTCAGAAATATCCTTTCATTATTGCTTGTGTGAATTAAAGAGCCTTTTAAAGTAGGTACTGGTAGGAGAGCTTTTTCCCACTGGAACATATTTCCACTGCTACTTAAAATGCTTTTGCTTTCATACAACTTTTTTGCAAATATTTTCATTAAATAAATTCTCATTAATAAATAGATCAAAGGAATTATGAATATCAATAAAGTCCAGAGTGGACTATAATTTAGAGATACTGGGTTTTTTTCACTTTTTGCAACCAATAATCACCACAAAATTGTTTTGCTTTGATTTACAGTGTTCTGGATTTTTATACTTAAAAGAGTTATTCTGCCTTATTGTATAAGCATTAGAAAGAGTGAAATCCAGATTCCACCTAATTACACCAGTGGAATCACAAAGATATCTACCACCTTGAAGATTTTATAGGTGATATAACCATACTGAAAAAGACTGGATAGCTTGGATATAATATTGCCATTTATATCATAGAACATTTCATTTTCATACTGACATCCAGACAGCACTGAGAAAATAAAACCAATTTAATTTCCATTATTTAGCATTTTCACAGGTATTTGGGAGGAAAGGATATTGAAAGCAAAATCAAAATGGTGGTTTCTCTTGGTGCCATCTTTCTGTTTATGTCTGTCCTGCTCTTTGCTCCTTCAATCCCTTAAATTATGATTTCAACATCTATTAGTGGCATCCTGGCCAATCATGAAATTTCAGCCCTTGTTAAAAATGTTAAGCTAAGAGCTGTCCATCTACTCTCAGATAATGATCTTTGGAACAAACAAAGAAATGTTAGAAGTGGCCTGGCTGTAAGTGAAGCAGAATTGTATGAATCTATGCGATGTTGTCAAGGTTCAGAAAGTAATTATGTCAAAAACTTCCTGACCTAATCTTGGCTGCTGCTTTTTGCAATGCTTCTCTGATAGGCAAGCTGCTTTCCTATCTTGAAAGCTGAATTAAAATCTGTATCTCATACTGTTCTGTATTGCTGACTAAAGCATGTCTGGCAAGGCTGTTGGTATATGTGATGTAAAAGATATTTAAATCTCTAGGATAATCAGTATACTGCTGCTTTAGAAACATCTAACTACTTTTGTCCCCTTGCTGTTTTCGTCGAAAAGGACGTAGAGTATGTACATTTTAAGGTTTTGAAAAACAGATTTTTCTGAGAATAATTTTCTTTGCATACTATTCAGAAAATTTCTATCCTCATAACTCTCAAAGAGTGTCTAATGCTTGATCCTGATAAATCTCTTATAATCTGCATGACTGAATCCTTTTGAAATCTAGACTCATGGTATAACAAAAAGCTTAAAATGGACTTACTATTAGATCAAAGCTAATGCTTGGGTTTGGTTATTATCTTGTTTCTATAGGTTCATTTTTTTAAAAAGCTAATGTTAAGTAAATTGCCTAAATTCAGTTTTTGTAATGCTGGTAAGCAGAGAGCAATTTACCAGGTACAAAGGTAACTTTCAGATATGTTTAGGTGAAGAACTGGGATATATGCTACATACCTAACATATCAGGGTCTGCAGTTGGGGTAGTCTAGCTAGCCAGCTGGATTCCATATGTGTGAACACTGGTAAGTCACAGTAAGTGCTAGAAAAAGTCTTCCTATGTATTAAGGCATGGACAAACATGATAGCAATAACATGATCCATTGCCAGGTCATGTTGTGTTGAATACCTAGAAATCAGTGCAAAGTCCCTGAGTCAGTTGCTTTATGCCAGAGCATAAGTTTGCTGTGGAAATATGTAAATGTTAATGAAAAGTTTTCCTAGCATACTGAACTTAATTGAGTTGATAAAATCTTGAGATGTTGTATCATAAAATCTTTCTAGCTGTTTGTAATGCATACGAAATTTTATAAATTTTGTACATAATGCCTTACAATAAATTCAATGTTAAAAATAACAAAGAAAAATGAAAAAAGAAATTATACTGTTGAAAATTTCTAGTTTTTGTTCTTTCTCAAATGATGCTGAACTTTTGCAGACTGAATTTATTGATTAATTTTTGTAATATTTTTCTTTATATACAATCTGGTTGGGGCCAAATTCAGGTATAATAGAGCAGCATGCTAAGGAAATACTCCATTACATCAGCAGAAGAGTAACTGAGTTCTCAGTGGAATGAGGCATTTAATAGTTGCATTTCAAGTATCAGCTGCTGTTAATTCAATTTAGGATTTTTCTGTTCAGTTTAACTCCTGTGATTATTGTTACAGCTCTGTAAATGAAGCAAGCATAGCAGATTTTTATTGAGAGGAGACTTGAAAGATACATCTCACCATACGCAGTGCCCCACATAAAGTTGTCTTTTTGATGTTCCTGATAATTTACTATTCTATTGTTAATTTTTTACCTTTCTATCTGATATTTGTGATCTCTCCTTATAGTAGCTATATCTAATCTTCCATGTTGAGTTAACTGTTAGTCTTAAACAATTTCAGTAATAGGAATTCATTACCCTCTTTTGCTCATTAAACTAACTGCATAATATCTGAGTCACTGAACTCTTCATTTTCCTGTAAAAGAATGGACAGTAGGTCTTTCAAACTTATGGTTCAGCCAGTTCATAATTTTTGTTTGCTCTGCTACTCCTACAGCATTCTGCTAGAAATGCTCTCCAGATTGGAATGATGCAAGCAACATTTTAAGAAAACACTATGTAATAAAAACAGTCACTTCTCAGTTTTAAAATTATTTACTGTATTGTATTGATAAATGGTAATTTTTAACATAATCTGTAATTTTTTTTTTAATGTACCTTACATTTATGGTATTTCTGGCTTTTCCTCAAACTGATGATTGACTTCCACTGATGTTTAAATGCTGTGGTCCTTACTTGATGACTACAGTATTTATCCCATACTTTCTAGTTTCTCCATTTTAGAGGCAGTATTCCACAATGACCAAACTGCCATGCATTATCTATAATTCAAACATATTGCAATCTGAAATTTGTCAAAAATGATCTGCAGAAAAGTGTGCATCCATCTCTTTGTACATTGGGCCTGACCTCAACAGGTGTTTATACTCATGCAGAAATATGAGATATGAATTTCTAAGCTGGGAAATTAAAAAAAGCATAGATGAAATGGGTGTGCAGATATCACTGAAACTAGGTGCATAATACACCCTCCAATACACGTTTCCATTTGTTCAGCCTTCCTCTGAAATGTGCTCTATAGTGAACTGTGGTACACAAAAATCAAAGTTAAGCTTATGTCAGAATCACAACACAATATACTGTCAGTGTGATTCAACAGAATCAGAATGGGGGAGAAAGACATAAATCTTCTTTTTGTTTGAAGAACAAACTGAATATTTCTTGCTATGTAAAATTCCATTAAATGTCTCAAGTTACTTTTTGTATCCGCAGACTAATACTGTTTACATTTCCTTAACAAAAACTGTATAGAATTTGAAGCTACTCAGGAATGTTTTAAAGGAATAATGCCTCTAACTTCAGATTTAAGTGTCAGCAAAAATATATATCTTTAATGTTATCATAGAACATCTCTGTCTAATATTAATTCCCTATAGACTCTATTCTAAATCTGCTTACATCATTCCCTTTATAAGATTAGCTACTTATCAATGCAGCCATTTTACTGATGTTATACTCCATATAGTGATAACATTAGAAGAGTCATAGAATGCTGTAATCAAACTACTTTTACTTATTATAGTACTCATATTTGTCTGTTGCCAGCATCATATGATGGTGTGAAAGAATAATTTTTAAGGTTTGGATTATAATGTTGGTATGATTATTGATGCAGTATTATTTTATTACAACATTGTTTTAAAAGAATTTGTTTTAACTTTTGTCATTCAAATTTTTTTGGCCTTTTATTAATTGGACATCTATGTGTACTGTACCAAAGTAATAAGTAGTTTCAAAATGCACAATAAATTCAGAAAATGCATTGGCAAGTGAGTATGCAAAATATCAGCTACTGCTCCTAAAGTAATGTGCTGCTCTTTTGGAAATAAAGATAATTAAATTATCCTATAAAACTCATAATATGTGTTTTCATGTCAATAATAATGAAAACATTACATTAAAACTTTAGATTTAGCTTTTTAAAGACTTGCTAGAATAATATTTACTTGAGGCATGAAAATACATCTGTGAAGCTTGCTGTTGGTTTGGTCATGATTTTGGAAATTTATTTGTATTAACACGTTATCTAAAGTGTAACCTAAAATGCAGCCACATGATTGGAATAATTAAACAGTACAAAATGTGGAAAGTACCAATTCTTAGCTTACTGAAATTTCACTTCAAAATTCTTACGTGTGGCTCAGAATAATACTCCACTAATTTCAGCAATTCCTTATATGAAAATACCAAAATATTTTAAATAGGGAAAATGCACATTATGTAGTTTCTAATCTTGTGACCTCACCTGTAGTAGAGCAATTTGGCATTGTAGATTGTAGATAAGAAGTTATTTTAGTATCACAGCACTGAATACATTCAAAATATTTTGATAAACATTTACAACATAAATTTCTATTCAAAATAATAAAACTGGAAAAAATAATTATGTGGGGTTTCGTTCACAGAAATTGAATGCATCCAGTTCATCAGAAGGCAGCACAGTTGATATTGGACTACCTCCAGAAGGTGAACAGCCAGAAGCAGAACCAGAAGAAGTTCTAGAGCCAGAAGCTTGTTTTACAGAAGGTAGGCAAAGCAAAACAAAGGCAAGATAAATAGACCTAGTTGTGTAGATTCGTGCAGGAGTCTCTTTTTATTCAAAATCAAAAGAAGTTTAGTGATTAAAGTTGTAATATCTGATAGTATTAGTCACTCTTTCAGAGTTCCTGCCATAGATTTACTGTTCTTGTGTGTTCTCTCTCTTTGGATGGTATTGCAAAAGATACAATGATTTAAATTCAAATACTAAACAAAAATGGTCAAAGAGGAATTATAAGGATCTAATGCACCAGCGCTATGATAAGAAATAAGTCAAATGATTACCATTCATTGTGATTGTTAATAAATATTTACTTTATTCTGACATCTGAAAATTTATTGTCACATTTAGGGTGTGTACGGAGATTCAAATGCTGTCAAGTCAGTGTAGAAGAAGGAAAGGGGAAAATCTGGTGGAATCTTAGGAAAACCTGCTATAAGATTGTTGAACACAACTGGTTTGAGACCTTCATAGTCTTCATGATTCTTCTCAGCAGCGGTGCTCTGGTAAATTAAGTGTGGAACTATTGTGACTATTGTGATTTTAAACAGCAAGCATTTAAAATTACAGTTAATCACATAGCTACAGGTAACAAATTAGAATTTGATGTCAAATGAATATATGTTCTAATATAAATATATATCTGCAAGATATAACTAAATGTCTTCACAATTTGCACTGTCCTATAGGAATGGCCAGGAAAAAATTTGAATTGAAAAAATATACATGATGATAAGGCACGTGTCTTTCCCTCAAGTATAACTTCGGCTTTCACTTAATACTTTTAATAAGGCTGGGTCCAAACAATATTCATCTTTCAGCTGAGCTGAACGGCAATACACAAAACTTACTGTAAGACTGCTCTTCAAACTTCATTTTAATTTGTTTCCAGGCATTTGAAGATATCTACATAGAGCAACGTAAAACTATCAAGACCATGCTGGAATATGCTGACAAAGTTTTCACCTATATCTTCATTCTGGAAATGCTTTTAAAATGGGTTGCTTATGGCTTTCAAACCTATTTCACTAATGCATGGTGCTGGCTGGACTTCCTGATTGTTGATGTATGTATTCTTTTTCATGTCCTGTACGATAAGCTTAAAAAAAAAAGAATATTATGTTTTCAGTATAAGATTTCTGTTCTATTCAACAAAAACTCTATTTTAACTGGTGTGGTGGTATGGTTTATAATTCTGTTCAGAATTGAAAAAAAAAATTTGGATATACTTATTTCTCTAGAGATGTTTTTTTAAAATTCTCTAGTTTTATGAAGTTTTAATTCTTTCTTGAAATTATGCTTTTTACTATCTTTTTTCGATGGTATAGAAAAGATGCTGTTCATCCTCTTCAGTTGTTTTGTACATGGAAGCAATTTCTCAAACTGTTTCTAACATTCTAATGAATTACTGTAAGTGTCCTGTCACTTCCTCTGTGCAATATGAAAGGAAAATACTGCTAGGAATTGTCAGTTCCACTGTACTATTCCGTACCCTTGCACTTTTCACTGTATCATGGGGGTGACCTCAAAGACAGTTCAGAGAACCATAGATGAGCCCCCCTAGAATGGGTTCCCACATGATTTTCCAAAGGCTGCACTACCAAGGAGCAGATACACATTGTCTGAAGGAGACCTAGTGAGAAGTGCATTGTAATTTCAGGTCTCCATGCTCAACAATGTATGTAAAGTACTTGGTAGCATGAATGGAAGACTACAGATCTTTGACCATATAGCAGATGTTCATTTCCCTTCCATCCCCAATAGCCTGATTTATCTCTCAGTTCCACAGATGTAATTCCCATGGAATGCAAGTTAAGGGTATGTTTTAGACCACCTAATTGTGCATTACGAAAAGCACCAGAATTCTATAGAAATTGCCAAATATCTCCCTAAAACTACAGTGGAGGTCTTTACTACACAGAGTTTGGAAAACACTGTACCTTGTAAATCCAGACCAACATTGCAAATCCTGTGATAAGACATGACTATATGCTCATATAGTATTTTATGATTGAGTCTGTACCTCTGTAAAACTCAATCATCCCATGTGTAAACTGCCATGACCAGTAGAACTTGTATTTCTCAACAAATATTTAATTCTTATTTGATTATCTGTGGTTAAGTTACTTCTGTGACCCTTATAAATAGCTTTATTAGTTTTTCATGTCAACCTTACCTTGGTGCATTTTTTAAATAAAAAAAAAATCTGAAGTATTATTTTTAATCTATTGTCAGGGGATTGACATAAAAAAACAAAAAGAACAATTTGGAGATGAAAGAATTGAGAGAACAGGAAGGATGGAAGGGAAGGGCATTAAACAGACATAAATAGAAGGTGGTATGTTTTATTTTTGATCTATTAGGGCCGTTTCTTCCCAATGGCTATTAGAAGTATATTTCCAAGGATTATTGATGAAAGATAATTGTATTATTTATTTTACAGCTATTCTAGTTTATTTACTCATCTGCCTGCAGACCAGACCAGCGTTATGCAAGCCAGGATTGATGAAGTGGTTAAAGGAGTCACAGGGAATGTAATGAAGTGTGGATATGCCTAACAGTGAAGCTTCTACCATTATCTAACAAACAATTGGTTCTCAGTCTTGATTAGTCCTGTTAAATCTGAACAGCACTGGTAGCTATGGCTGTTGAATAAGATTTTCTGGACACTAGAAAGTTACATTTGACCAAAAGCAAGGTCTGGATGTGGTTTTTGAGAGCGTTTACATTCTCATCAAGTTCTGAAGATATCATGGGAAGTCCTGACCTAAATTGTCCATTCCAATTCACCCAGCTTTTGGGTGTTTTGTTTCTGCATGTGACTTCATTTTTGTTTAAATCCCACCAAATGTTGACTGGTTTATGTGACTATAGAAGGCACTTTTATACCATGCTATCAACATGATTTCATCAACAGGTACCTAGAATATCCTTTTATTCTACTTTGTCTGACATAAAAATTTTTCTGCGTTATAGAGGGTTTCCTGGAGAAAGAGGTCCAGCCTTGAATCTTCTTGAGATGTTCAGGGCACACATCATTCCCACCATATGTATCAGAAAGATAAAAAGATGAATGAGCAATATTGCCTTTCTGTTTTTGTGTAGGTCTCTTTGGTTAGCTTAACAGCTAATGCCTTGGGCTACTCAGAACTTGGTGCGATTAAATCCCTTAGGACACTAAGAGCTTTGAGACCTCTAAGAGCCTTGTCGCGATTTGAAGGGATGAGGGTAAGACAACGTGAAAGAATCTGAAATAATGCATGCATCCACGGAAACAATGCATGCAGAATAATCAATGACCAATCCATGCAGAAATGCTACACTACCATCCTCTATATTTCACATTTATCACTAACATATAAGCAAAAGGCTTCATCTGCTTATATGAATTCATGTGTTATGGCACATATTGTTACTTAATGAGGATCCTTGGCCTTTCCCCATTTTCATACTTTCATGGAGGGCCCAAGGATTTATCAACTGCATGGATCTATGCAATATTACTGAATTTATCCTATACAAACACATCCTGCTATAGTCAGAACAGTTAAAAAAAGTTCCAGTACTTCCTCTTAAAAGTGTATGCACATACATCCATGTATGCATGCACATGTGTATTTTGTACCAGTTTAGACTATCATACATAGTCTATATCTTTTAACATAGTATTCTGTATATATAAATTGGGAATGTCTTCTAGAAATAGAAGTTTTAGAATGAATTTGTATGTTAATAAGTAAATTAGCGCTATTAAAATACCTTCTCTCTTTCATATTAGAACGATTGCATTCTATTTAAGAAAACTTTTCTAGCATATCAGAGGTGGAGCTGGTTTCATGATTTCTGGTTGCTTACTGCTTTCTGTATTGATTGTAAAATGTTGATTATAATCTATAGAGCACTAAGCAGCCTGAAAACATATTAGACTTTTTCTGGTGTATTTGAGAGGTTACTGTCCCCAGCTGTTTGTTATCACTCTATCAGTTACCACAGCTGAGGCCCTCAGCTGCCCAACAGGGCATGTTCAGTCTGTTTCAGTGCACAGTCAAAGTGGTCAGTTTAAATCATTTCTTTAGTGTCCTGAAATGGACAAAGACCTGATGTACTCAGCCATGACTCAAAAGCTCTAGAAATGTTTCTCTCAAGGGTAGTAGTGAACAACCAGACATGGTAGATATTTCTCGCTCCAGCCACAGGAAGGTGTCTGGCTTGCACCTTCAGGGTCCATCTGTCTCTCTTGGACATACTGCCATAGTAGGCATCAGCAGATGCACCTGAACTGGAACCCTCCCACCATAATTAAAAGGGATCCTTGTGTGAGCTCCCTCCTGCGATCACTATTCTTTGCCACCCCAGGTGATAAGCTGATTAGCTAATTTGTAAATCAACTACAAACTGGAGAGCTTCTGAAGAAAATGTCATGCTCTCTGTGTGTGGAAAGTAAGAGAAGAGACTTCAGTGAAAAAGGAAATGGGCTTTGATGAAATGTTATGAATTCAAACAGGAAATAGCATTTCTTTGCCTCCAAAAAATTTTTGGACTTTTACTAAAGCAAATTTGAAAATTTGGGATGTTTCTATCAGAGGTAAGACCTGTCTAAAGCATCAGTATTATCTCACTAAAATAATATTAGCTGTTGGGGTTTCTTTTATGACAATGATTACCAAAACAAAAAACTCAAAATAAAAATATTTCAAATTTTATATAGAATTGTTTAAGTGGCAATTCATTGTTGCAAGGAAAAACCCAATAACCTTGTCATGAAGGTTTAAGGATAATTGTCAATCGCATGACTTCCATGTTGGTGTAAACTTTATCTACACATTTGATCCTGATCTGCCAACTCTATCTCTGTACATTCCCAGATGAGGAGAAGATTTATGGGTTTAGCAAAAAATGCAATTAAAAATAGTAGATGAAGTTAGATCACTTAAGATTAGAAATATGACCTATAACTTCATTAGTTAGGCAGTTAACCATCGAAATATTCCAATGGATGTACTGAATTTTGCCTTATTTAAAGTAATTAATTCCAAGTTTAGTGTCTTTAAAGATACAGTAGCTCAAGTTGATGGAGAGATTGATATAAGACTATTTTAAGGTCTGATACATGGAAATTCAATATGTCTGTTCATAACATAATCATTCCATTGATATTTATCATGTATGAAACTGAAAATATGACAATACAGTACAATGCATATATTTGCATAGACACTTAAATTGCTTCCATTAAGCACTTTCCATATACAAGCAGGAAATTCTGTTCAGTACACGTACAGTTTTTAACACACTGTATGATTCTCTAGGATTTCAACTTGTGCCCATACAAACTAGTAATTAAAAGAAAAAAATTGCCCCATGAAAAAAATTAATTTTTCTCCCTGCATCTTCCTACCACTGGTATTGCTATGAAAGTTATACTTTAATTTGCACTTGGTACTTCATTAAAATAGCCTGTGGGAATATAATTAGTCTGTCCATGCTCTGTCCCAAGCAGTATCACTCACTGCTATATGGTGCTAGGCACTAATACCTTTTTCTTTCAACTAGAAAACAAGGGGTTTGATGTCTTTCTTATGCTTCCCCTGCTTTCATTTGCTGTCAGGCCTAGCCTCTTTTTCTCACAGACTTACTACTGGTGGAAGCTGGAAGGTGTTGGGATCAGTGTTTCCAGTGATGCTCAACGTATGTTTTGAGTGTCTTCAAATGATTCGTATCACAAGCTGGTTCTCTGTAGCTTCAGGACTCAGACTAATACCAGAGAAAGTAGGTCAGCTGTAGAAATCCAGCAATTAAAGAAAGAACATGACTGGACCTGCAGCTGCAGCACAAAGAGGAGCAGAATTCTTGGGTGTACTGAGACTGAAAGCTCGAGGACAAATATTTTCACTTCATTAACTATCCCTTTATATCTCAAAAATTGTTCCTGATGGATGATATCATTACATTTAAGAAATCTACTGATATTTTTGATTAAAAGAATTGAGATAACTTTCAATTTAAAAAAACCTAATATATTTGGAAAATATTCCCAAATTGGGAAAAAATGGCCTTGCCATTTATTATTCCAGTCAAATTGTTGTAAAAATAAGTGAGTACATGGTTTTCTGATTTAAACTAATTCAGCATAGTTATTAGACTGTTCATTTTGCTTAGGTCAAACAATATCTACAGTCATGTGGTTCACAGTGCTGAGTACAAGCTTGTCAACATAAAAGCGCAATGTTGAAATAGACAGAAGAGATTTATCCATCAGTTAGGGAATCCTCTCAACCCAGATGCTGAATTATAAAATTCTATATTACTTTTCCTTGTTAATTTATAACAGTTATTGCAAAGGAGATTTTTAGTATGATTAAGAAAATATTCTGATTTGTTTTAAATTTCCACACTAGATATAAACACCTATTAAAATATTTGATTTACAATAAGTGGGAAAAAGGTACAAACAAACAAAAAAGCCTGGAATATTCAGACTTCATGCACCATTCTGTGCTTTTATAAAGTGATGGAGTAATTTACATTGAAAGTAATTTACATTTGATCCAGTTCCTAAATTTAAGGAATAAAATTAATTCCCTGAAGTCCTATAGGCTCTCAAATGTTGTCCAAAGTATGTATCATGTGTGTAGTACATGTGATGATGCTTCATCACCTATCTAATATTCAAAAGGTTTATTTTCTGTTCTGTAAGAGGGCAAGGAATGAAAGCCTATCTACCTGGATCACTAATTTTATAATTCATTGATTTTAGGGATGGTATTGGTTGCAGATATAACTGTAATGCCAAAATACTTCATAGAACTTCATTACATATTTGTATTTCAAACAGAAACAATAAGTTTATTATGCTAGAGGATCTGTCCTAGTACTTACATAATATATACTAAATGAAGTATAAAAAGCCTATCAAAGTAATAGCTAGTGTTTTGCATTAAAAAAAGAAAAAGCAAACGTCTTTAAGTTTTAAGGATCTGCTTCAGTTGTTTTGGCAAAGTTGGTGGCAGTGCTCTATACTTAACCAGTTCTATATTCTTAGAGTTATTTACAGAGATTTAAAATAGGAATTAATTAATTTAGCATCATTGAGTCCATCATTAAATTAGTAATTCTCATTCATAATGGACCTACTTTCTCCTAAATTTTATTTTCCTCTGTGTTTTATTTTCATTCTGGCATGTTTTTAATCATTGCTCATCATCACACATGAAATCATTTTCACATTTTTCTTTCCTGAAGCCTGATTTTTCCCAAAATTCAGTTGGGAATTAAATCAAATCTCTTTTTCAAGTTTTATCTGCCAGTTGCCTTAACACTATCAGCTCTGGTGTGTTCAGATACTCAGTAGTTTTCCTGGTTTGAACATTTTCACTTTTTAATTCTAAACGTAAACATCCAAAAGAACATGCATACATTACTTGGTTTTATTTTTAAAAATCCTCAAAGTTAATTTCAATTAGAAATTTGCTTAGAAATAGATTTGAACTTGCTTGGATTTATCCAGGAAACATGTAGTATTAAAAATTTGGTTTGTTCGATTCAATCGGTGATTATAATTATTATGGTTTTGCAGATATACATTAAGTAAATATTCTAAAAAGCACTGATAAATACTTATTTTTCCTCTTTTTTTTAAAGTTTATTTTAATGGTTCTTATTTTACCCATTCTTTAAAGCTCCCATTTGCTACTATTTGTATTTTTCCTTCTAATTAAGTTTGGCATTTTATCTTTTCTCTATACTGCTTTTCTGACTTGTTACTCTCAACAATTGAGTTGTAACATAGATATTAGAATTATAATTGCATGTTACATGTGAAGCATTTGTAAGATCCTGGTGCCTGTGTTCTTACAGTGTCTCTCTTCGGTTTCATTTGTACTCCAGGTTGTGGTGAATGCACTGTTAGGAGCAATTCCATCTATTATGAATGTGCTTCTTGTTTGCCTTATATTCTGGCTGATATTTAGTATCATGGGAGTAAATCTATTTGCTGGAAAGTTTTACTACTGTGTTAACACTACAACTGATGAGAGATTTGATATCAGCCAAATTAACAACTTTAGTCAGTGTGAGGAGCTCATACAAAACAATGAAACTGCCCGCTGGAAGAATGTGAAGGTCAACTTTGACAATGTAGGCCTTGGTTACCTTTCTCTGCTCCAAGTGGTAAGTCACCTGCCCTTAATTCCTTAATTTCTATTTATCTTTCTGTATCTCTGTTGTTTACCTACAACAGTAAAAAGTTTTTTACTTCTTTTTTTTTTAATTTAGAAATTTTGTTTCTCAATTCTTGGTTTGAATTATGAAGTGTGAGATAAATCCATAACTCTACAGAAGAAGTAACACAAAGCCTAGAGGATATGCTGACTATGAGAAAAAAAATGTAATTCAAACATAATAGACTGCTGCCTTGAATCTGTATCAAGTAAACCTCTAATGCTCATGCACAGAAAAAATAACTTCTACACCAGATATTACTCATAATAGACAAAAGAGTTCTTAATGGATGCTGCCCCTCTATAGTCAGATATTAGAATTGGCTTGCAATTCCTGTACATGAATAAAACATATAATAGAAAGCAAGAGTCAGCTATTAGGATTTCACTCTGCTGGTTTTCATGATGAGTACTAAAAACACTTAGTCTTCAGCTCCTAAAAAATGCTTCTGACAAGGCATTTTCCAGGAACAGTGTGACCTAAACACCTGTGTTCTGTTTATAGGCTACATTTAAAGGATGGATGGATATCATGTACGCAGCTGTGGATTCTCGTAATGTAAGTATAGTCCCTTGACTCCATTTGTTTTGATTGTATGAGCTCCAAGATTTGAGAATGTAATTTTAACATCTTTCAGAAATTACAGTAAAAATAAAAGAACAAAGAGTTACTATAATTTTGTAGTTAAAGAAAATGGAAATCATGGGAAAAATACAAGAAATGAGGTAAGCAGAGGAGCAGTCCTACCGTATTCCATTTTCTCTATGGTACACTTGAATCAAAATTCCCCAATCCTACAACACACCTGTAGCCATGAAATTCCTTTTCCTCCTCTCATTATGCATTGAGCCATTCTTTATATTTGGAAACAGACACCATCACAGAAAGGTTTTTGGGGGTTTTTTTATAATACTGATCTTATTTATAGTTAAGACTTTCATTGTGCTCTGCAAGCTGCCTGACTGCTTTCTTTAGGGCAGAGTGCTTATTTTTAATTAGATCTGTGCATTTTCTTACCCTTTGGCCTGCCCCTTGTTCCCTTGGTGCAAGTTTTCCTCTAGTTCTAAGTAGACAATTGAATAAACTATACTAGTAAAGCTCCATTTCTTTTTTTTTTTGTAAGCTGCACTCACAGCAGGAGGCCTGCTGTAGTATAGTGAAGGTGAATAGCTATACCAAGAAAATATGCTTAGTCTAAACATGGCTTGGATGCCTCTCTTCCACAATCCTGTGCAGTTTCCTGAGTGCCTGTAGCAGTGAAATCTCCACAAGCAAATATTTTGTATTCATTGTTAAACTAATGTGTAGTTTCTATGCCTTTTTTGCAGGTTTTGGATCAGCCCAAGTATGAAGATAACCTGTACATGTATCTTTACTTTGTCATCTTTATCATCTTTGGATCGTTTTTTACCTTGAACCTTTTTATTGGTGTCATCATAGACAATTTCAACCAGCAGAAAAAGAAGATAAGTACTTCATTATTATTCTGAAAAGAACATTAAAAATTCTTATTTTTGGTCCACTGATGACAACTTTATTAATATTTTTATGATAAATTAGTTAAAGTGCCACATAGTAAATACATTAAATTATTAAAGCTTATAATTTGTCTTGATGAGGGTTAGATGGACAAATGACAATCTATGACTCTCCATGGTTAGTGAAATACTCAATGTCATCTTTGTAAAGATGTGGATTTGAGACTGAAGCCTTAATTGACTCATAAAAAGGCTAACCACTGAAATAGCCAAATGTAGCTATAAAAACTCTTTGCTATACTACCTTCATGTCAAAAAGCTCAGCAGTATAGATTTCTGAACTTTGATAACAAACATTGTATTATCTTTATTTGTACCTTCTTTAGTCTGTGTTTTGTCAACACTGCCTGAAAAGGTATCAGTGTTCCAGCTGCTGAATTCAACACTTTCTGTAGCTTAATACTTAATATAAAAATCATAAAAGAGGATTTTTATATCTATCCTAAATTTTCCCACAGATGAGAATGTGATTATTAGTATTATTTATAAGTAATCAATAAAGATACGTGATTGTAACCAGTTTTTGTCTCTTGGGTTTACTTTGGAGGTCAAGACATTTTCATGACAGAAGAACAGAAGAAATACTACAATGCAATGAAAAAATTGGGTTCAAAGAAACCACAAAAACCTATACCTCGACCAGCAGTAAGAATAAAAATATTTTCTGTTATTTTTACATCTATTTAAAAATTGGATTTTTTCTATTATGCCTTAGGCTGAAATAAGTTGTAAGCAAAAAAGAAAATGTATAAGAAAAGCCTTATTAATCTGAAATACCTTTTTTTCTTTTTCTTCTGCTATAACAGAACAAATTCCAAGGCATGGTCTTTGATTTTGTAACCAAACAAGCATTTGATATCAGTATCATGATACTTATCTGCCTTAACATGGTCACAATGATGGTAGAAACAGATGATCAGAGTGAAGAAATGGAAAACATTTTATATTGGATTAACCTGGTGTTTATCGTACTTTTCACTGGAGAATTTGTCCTGAAATTGATTTCACTTCGTCATTACTACTTCACTATAGGTTGGAATATTTTTGATTTTGTGGTTGTCATTCTCTCCATAGTAGGTAAGAGCAACTAATTTTTATAAAATGTCTATTTCTGTGAACATGGATATATTTTTGCCGTGTAAAATCTATTTATATTTTGGTTCAACTTTGTCACTAGAAAGTCTTATCCATAAGATAACTGAAAAGTATGGTAAGAATTTTTTAGCAAGAGGTTTCATACACTCCTACTTTTTTACTGGTCGAAATCAGATCTCTATTCTGAAATCAGTAGAGATTCCTACACATGCATGAAAGGCAATTTTGATGTAAACTTACAGTGACAGTTGCAGGTGAAAGAGTTCAGTCATCCAAAATCCAAGAGTAAAATCTGTGTGGGACTATTATGAGGGTAGGATGCCTGCACCCCAGACAGCTGGGTAAAACCCTTTGCTTACTTCAGTTTTGTTTGATCCTGAGAGGCTTTGTGCCTGAGATAGAGTGAGCAGAGCTGAAGCAGATGTGGTAACAAATAATGACTACACTAACCTTTGCTTTACCTAGAGCAGCAAACTTGAAAGAGCTTGAGTAAAAATCGTGGGTTTTTAAGTAGTCCTTAATATGCAAATCAGTTTTGCTATTTTTGTATGAAAAAAGTTATTTTTCTGCTTTGAGGCACATAATACAATGCTCAATTCTTTTATTCTTCTGTGAATCATAACAAACCTTTTTATCAGTTTGTTTATGTTTGGAATTTCTGTGTCATTAGTAATAAACCTGTGTTCATGTAATTTTATGAGTGATTAAGAAGTCACAGTTCTCCTAAAATATACATATTTTTTTTAATAACTTAACTTGATTACATGGAATTTCAATACTAATGTGCATATGATCTTTCTTCAGAATAACTGAGATTATTTTTGTTACAATTAAACAAAAGGGTATTCCTCTAATCTCAGCATTTGCTAAAATACATACACTAGTTATCAGTTTGTCCTAAAAAAGTATACCAAACACAAAGGTTTTGTAAAAAAACTGAATGGCTAATTCCTAAAAATCTGTTTAAGTATCCTACTCTTAAAGTTCTACAATCCTTGTAGAATATATCTTTAGCAGTGGTTTTAAAATGTAATAATACTCATTACTGATTTAACTTGTTTTTTCCCAGGTATGTTTTTGGCTGAGATGATTGAGAAGTACTTTGTATCTCCCACACTATTCAGAGTCATCCGGCTTGCCAGGATCGGTCGAATCCTGCGCCTCATTAAAGGCGCTAAGGGAATCCGCACTCTGCTTTTTGCTTTGATGATGTCTCTTCCTGCTTTGTTCAACATTGGGCTGCTGCTCTTCCTGGTCATGTTCATCTATGCCATATTTGGCATGTCCAACTTTGCCTACGTCAAGAGGGAAGTTGGGATTGATGACATGTTCAACTTTGAAACGTTTGGCAACAGCATGATCTGCCTGTTCCAGATCACCACGTCCGCTGGCTGGGACGGTTTGCTCGCCCCAATTCTCAACAGTGGGGAGCCAGACTGTGACCCCCATAAAGATCATCCAGGGAGCTCTGTGAAAGGTGACTGTGGCAACCCTTCTGTTGGGATTTTCTTCTTTGTCAGCTACATTATCATATCCTTTCTGGTAGTGGTGAACATGTACATTGCTGTGATTTTGGAGAACTTCAGTGTTGCTACTGAAGAAAGCGCTGAACCCTTGAGCGAGGATGACTTTGAGATGTTCTATGAAGTCTGGGAGAAGTTTGACCCCGATGCAACACAATTCATAGAGTTCAGTAAATTATCAGATTTTGCCGCTTCATTAGATCCACCTCTTCTCATAGCAAAACCTAACAAAGTCCAGCTTATTGCAATGGATCTGCCCATGGTGAGTGGTGACAGAATTCACTGCCTTGACATCTTGTTTGCTTTCACAAAGCGTGTTTTGGGGGAAAGTGGGGAGATGGACGCCCTCAGAATACAGATGGAAGATCGGTTTATGGCAGCCAATCCTTCTAAAGTCTCCTATGAACCAATTACAACCACACTGAAACGAAAGCAGGAGGAGGTGTCTGCTGTCATCATTCAGCGTGCTTACAGACGTCATCTCCTGAGGCAAAAAGTCAAAAAAGTATCATGTATATTTAGTCAGGATAAAGGTAAAGAGGAAGATGATCTGCCCATGAAAGAAGATATGATTATGGATAAACTAAATGAGAACTCCACTCCAGAAAAAACAGATATGACCCCATCCACAACCTCCCCACCTTCTTATGACAGTGTAACAAAGCCAGACAAGGATAAATATGAAAAAGACAAGTCAGAAAAAGAAGATAAAGGTAAAGACAGCAGGGAAAGTAAAAAGTAACATAGAAATCTGTTTGTAATAAACTGTTTACAGCCTGAAAAAGTATGTATTTGTGTCAACAGGACTCCTGTAGGAGGTACATGCCAAACTGTCAGTTTTTACATATATAGATATATATATAATTATATATATATATATATAAGGTCAGTGCCTATAGCAAGACAGTGACCCCTCGTCATCAAACTGCAACTCTGTAAAACAGGGTAACATCTTGACAGGAGGTTGTTGTTTTTAGTACCAGCTGACACTGCTGAAGAGATGATAAAATGGCCAACCAGACTGTAGGGACCAGTTAAAAAAATAAGGTGCAAACCTATGAATCTCTGTGTTTAACATGAAACACACAGTACAAAAATTGTATCCACTGTTAGCATTTCAACAGTCACATTTGCCATATTTTTACAAAAATCAGTGTTGGTGAACCTATCATTTTTTAATTCACAGGTTGTTTACTATTATATGTGACTATTTTTGTAAATGGGTTTTATGTTGGGGAAGGGGGTATGAGGACCAGGTGTTCTACTCTCGGATTCTCTATAATGTACAAACAGAAGTGATTTGCATGAAGGCATGCTGCACTTGTAGTTCATGCATGGGAAAACATGACGTCGCACAAAGCAGCAGTCTGACTACTTCCATGTTTCAGGGTGGCTCTGTATGTTGAGGTGCTTAATAACAGTATCCGTATCTCATCCAGACAAATCTTAATGTGCCTGTAAAGTCCCATAGAGTCTACAATAATAGAACAGATGTTTTATTTTTTCATAAGTCATTTAACAGTAGTTGAACAATCTCTGTATAAAAATTTTACCGAGGGACATAGAGTCCACTTCTAAGTATTCTTCTGCGGAAAACAGTTTACCTGACCTTGGGAAATTGAGCTTACCAAAAACCTGCAAAACACAAGGATTATGAAGTTGTTCTGCTTCACCCTGCAGTATCATTTAGCCATCTTCTGCTCTCAGCAAGGTTGACATTGTATGTGTTGATTAAAAAAGTACCCTCTCTGTAAATAGTTATTTTATCCCGTGGTGCATGTTTGAGCAAACAAATAATGACATGTGCACAATATTTATTGCATCAAATATGTACCACAGTAAGTGTAATTTGCAATCTCTCAACAGCTAATATGAAGTATTCTGTACCATTATAGACAGTTTGGAAGCTATCACTGATGCATGTTTATCTTGCCTTTGCTGCTGTAATTTTACTCCTTCCACTGTTAAGAGTCTAATATGGGAAGCCATAGCTCAGTGGTTAAGTGAAATAAATTGTTCAATTGGTCATCATTCTTTCACGACATCAAGCAATAGTTTGCAGTTATTTAAGAGCTTCTTGCTTTGCATTCTAAAATTTTAAGTGACTACTGTACAGTGCATAGTCAGACTGTACAGGATATGTTGCAAACTGCTTAATCTGTTGAAAACTACATGGATAGAATTTTCTAAGAAAATATAAATAATGTAAAAAATACCATTTTATTTTATTTTTCAGCATTTTGTACATAAAATAAGAAATGAGAATTATCTTCAGGTTGATGTTACTGTCACTTTTATTACTTTCTATCCATAGCACTTTTTAATTCAAGAACTTCACAAAATAAGAAACAAAGGAAAGAATGGGGTAGCTTTAGGTTTCTGCTTTTTTATTAGTACTGTATTTTTGCACACATTTTAATGTGAAATAAGTTTCAAACTGAGTCCAAAATGCACTTGCTTCCAAATAGATATAACTTGTAATTGAAATGTGGTGGGGAGGATTTGTTTAAGATTCTAGCACTGCCTGCATCAGAAGTTTCAAGGTAGTATTTTTATTCATGAAATCTTTACCAGTGTTTGTTTACATAGACTATTCTTATTCTTGTTGATTCATGCTGCACTAGAACTGTTCTAAATATAATATGGGATCCACAATGCTTTTTTTTTTCCACAGGAATTAAATAGCAAACTTGTATAATTGATCACATCAGGACATTTTGTGTTTCTTACACAAGCAAAAATTCGATGTTGACTCCTCCTTTTACAAAAATATTGACTTGTGTGTCGGTGAACTGCATGCAGGAAAATGCTATTACCATAAAGAACAGTAAACCACATTACAGTTGAGCCAAAAGAATAAAGACTTCATTTTTTATTTATTTAATTGTTTGGTGTGCATTTTTTATTTTCCCACTAAAAAATATTGAATATCAAGAGGTGCTATGAAAGTAAAATATATATAAAATGTTAGAAATAGGTTTGTGAAAAGTAAAAAAATTGAAGCTGTATGCTTTCTGAAAGATCTTAAACATCATTTCAGCTTACACTCTTGAGGTTATTAATCCTATTCAGGATCCCTGGATAACATTTAAGAGCTCATGATGCTTCAATCCCTTTTTCATATCAGGTGTTCTGAGACACCTAAAAAACCAGATATTAAAGAAAGTCTCTAGCTACCAAGGCTGCAATATATGTATCATTTCAATTATATTTTACACTTGAAGTGAAGAATTATCTTTGTGTTATAAAGAAAAAAATATTTATCTCATTATTTTCTAAGTATAATTTATTATTTTATGATAAGACATGAGAGCCAAATTTTTAGGTAGCGATCATATTTGAGTGCTATTTCTAAGAAGAATTTTTCTCTGTTTTAAATTTAAAGTAATGCCATGAAGGTTACACTGAACAAATTTAAACCACAAACTCTAATCATCATCATAGATGTGCAGATATGCACTCTACATCAGATCCTCTGAAGAGTACTGGGAAGACCAGGAATCTGTGTGATGTGGAACTCTGAGATGCGGGTGTGCACCCCAGGAGAAACACAAATGGAGCAGTCAGATGGTGCATGCCTTTCGTCCCTTCTCTCCACAATTTTCAACCACTGATGGTCTGTTGAGGTTGTTCACCCTAGAAACGAGTATTGCTACTCTCGTGTAGTGAGCACTTAGGCTGCAGAGTTTCTGTTAGATTTTTCACATCAGCTGTAAAAAACAATTGTCAGGGCAGGGTGTAAGGTAGGGAGAGATGAGAGAACCCAAAATCCAAAATATCCGAAATCCAAAGTGTGTAATTAAAGGACAAGGTTCACGCTGGTTTGGTTGGTTTTGGGGAGAGAAAAGTCTTGAAAAAATAGCAGCTACATAAATAATAAATTTGTCTGACTTAGACTGAAAATAATTAGTATGTGTCTGAGAGGGGTTTGCGCTTACCAGAAGACGAGCACAAAGTAAGAAATTATTAAATGCCTCAAACAACAAGCAGAACAACAAGCAGCTGTGGTTGTGCTTGGGTACCCCTCCCTTTGTTGTTTGTTTAGGAAACATATCTGCAGCAGTACTGGAAACACCTGTGACAGACCCATGGGACACGGGCGATGCCCACGCGTGTCCCGCAGCATCCCGCTCGGAGCTGCCCCGGCCCCGCCCGGCTCGGCAGCGCCCGGGGCCGAGCAGCGTCCCGGGGAGGGCGGAGCGGGAGCCGCTGGGGTCACCCCGCCCCGGAGCCGGGGCAGCGCCGCTGGCCGCGCTCTCTGCTGGCGATGGAGGGCGGGGGCCCGGCGTCCCTGGCGGCGGCGGCGGCGGCGGCGGCGGCCGGAGCGGGCGCGGGCCCGGCTGGCGAGCCCGGGAGGCGCCCGGCAGCGCTGGGATCCCGGCGGCTCAGGTGAGGGCCCGCAGGCGCAGTGCGCGTCTGCCAGCGCTCAGGCGGCGGCGGAGCGCGGCGCGCCCGCTGCCAGCGCAGGGGCTGGGAGATCCGGGTGAGGAGAGAGGAGGGCAAACCCCGCTGGCATCTGCGCTTGGGAGTCACCCAGAGACAGCGGCTGTTCCCAGAGCGGAGGCGATCTGGATCCTCGCCCGTAAGAGCGCCTGTCTCTGCTGGCGTTTGGCACACCTGAGGTGGAAAGGGATGCGAGGTGAGGTGAGGTGGCCTGCGGCTACCTTGGGTTAGGGCTCCTGGGGTTCTGGCCGGCCCCCGGCGCTGCCGCTGGCCCAGCAGGTCCATTCCCAGCCGCGGCCCTCGGCCCGGAGCCCCTCGGGGTGTGTGGGTCTGCCCCGCTGGGCCCCGCTAGGCCGGGGGTGCCGGGCCGGGCCTGGCCTCGCTGGGCGGAGCGCACGGACCGGGCTGCGCTGGCCCCGGCATAGCGGGATAAATGGGAAACGTCTCAGGGGATTTCTGTGTAGTCTGTGGTTCTGGATAGATCTGTGGTGCTGCAAGACTGTGCTTGTCCTGTGTGAGAAACTGTGTTCTAGATCCACTCAACACAGCAAACTCGGGAGCGGTGATATACCTCCAGTTCAGTCTTTGTCTAAAACATCTTCTGCTCTCAGTACGCAGGAAGACAAACAGTTGTGAGAGGCTAGTAGAGCCAAATAATAAACAGCTTGTTTCAGGCTGCAAAACATGCTCAGTTTCCCATGTTCGTTCACACTTAATGGGTAACTATACCCACCATATATTGCAGTGTTCTGAAGGAGGATGTTTTACTGGGGAAAGATTGCTGACAAAAGTCTGCCACAAAAGATTTCACATCCACATTTGTCACCCTTACTTTATTAGTGGGCAAATTGGAGAATGGATTTTTGCATAGTGTCTGTAGAAAAAACAAAGCTCTAAGGGATTCGTAAATTTCAGTATATTTACCCTGAAAAGTGGCAACGTAAACAAACACGCAAGGGCAAAGGTGCTGGATACCTTAGGGTGATTCCAGAACAACTTATGTGCTTTTTAGTCTTGTCAGAGCAAAGCAGGCTAAAGTAATCTCTAAAATAGGGGTTTTAAAAATTGACTACAAGGAAAGGCCTGCCCTTTTTGTATGCCTGTTCTTATCTGTGGCTATTGTTTCAAGATGGTATATTCATGTTTATTGTTTGTAGAGTAGTTCAGGTTAACTCAGCAACATCCCTCACTAGTCACTAAAATTGTCATCATAATTTGTTTTAGAGAATGCAGTTAAGTGCAGCAAAATGAGAAAATGTGGATAGTTTGTAACTAAGCATGCTTTATTTTAAAGTGTTCTTACACTTCATAAAGCTTTTTAGGTCTACTTAGCTTTTACTATGAAATAAAGAGAGCTTTCTGCAATATGTGGTAGAATTTTGGTTGAACCTTGGGAAATCTGTTTGTATTTTGAGTTAGGTAGTATATATGGAATCTAAAGTGCTTGAATGTAGACTGGTTTCTTCACTCTGTGGAATAGAGTGAATAGAGCTCTACACTTACTTGTGTAGTAGTCCAAAAAGTGTTTGCAGCATGCACTGTTACCTTGCTATGAATTTATCTTTGTGATAGGTCTTGTGTCTAGTGTTTAGATTTTTGTCTTTGTGAGGTTGTTCTAATGACAATTTAAAGTTATTTCTTGTCTCTGTGATTGCATTGCAATGGCTGTGGAGGGAATAAGCAATAAGCAACTGCAGGAGGTTGTAATGTGTGTTACAACACACATTCACTATTGTAAATTGTTGTATTTTGGAAACAAATGGCCTTGTAGAGATGCTACAGATCGGCAGACAGCCTTGTTTGGCACTTGTCACACTGGTAGCACAGCTTGCTTTAACCACAGACAGATGTTACTGCATGGATGTACTACATCAGTCTGTTTGTTCAAAGTGAAGGGGAGGGAATGGGGCTGAGCTGGGGGTTGGTTTACTTTCTATGGGGGAATCTCCTACAGGTGGTTGATGGTGACTGATGGTTTTGGTTTAACCCCAGCTGGCACCTAAATGCTGCACAGCTGTTCACTCACTCCAGCAGCAGGATGGGGGAGACGATCAAAAGGGTAAAAGTGAGGAAAATTGTGGGTTGAGGTAAAGGCAGTTCAGTAGGTAAATGAAAAGCTGTGCACACAAACAAAGCCAAGCAAGGCATCCATCCAGCAGCTCCCATGGGCAGGCTGGTGCTCAGCCACATCCAGGACAGCCAGGGCTGCACCACACATAATGGGACTTGGGAACAAACACTGTCACTGCAAACACCTCCCCTTCCCCCTTCTTCCCCAGGTTTGTATGGTGAGCATGACACCCTGTGGTGTGGGATATCCCTGTGCTCAGCTGGTCCTGGCTGTGTCCCCTCCCAGCTCCTTGTGCACCCCATTCTCCTCCCTGCTGGGGCTGTGTGAGGTGCAGGAAAGGCTTTGACTGTGTGTGAGCACTGCTCAGCAATGACAAAATCATCCTGGAATTACCAACACTGTGTCCAGCACAAATCCAAAACACAGCACCATACCAGCTGCTATGAAGAAATTTAACTCTCTCCAGGCCAAACCCAGCACACTAATTTAGAGAAATGTTGAGCCAGAGAATAAGAAGGTTTGAGTGCTGTAAAGGCCACAAGCAACTCACTTGATGAGCCATTGGAAAGGTCTTAGTTGTTCATGTACTCTACGTTAGACCCACAGGAGAAATACTGACAAGGTGTTCTCAAGAGATCAAAACAGCAAAAAGAACTTTATTGGCAACTTTAGAAAATCAAAGAAACTTTGAAAAGGGTTTAATGCAGCATTCAATCAACATAAAACATTTCTCAAAGCATTAACTTGGCCCATTCAACTTAGCAAACTGTAAACCAATTCAGTTTAAAGTTCTTAAAAATTCCAAGAAGAAGGAATTAGAAGAAGAAAGGAAGGCAGAAAAGATCCAGAAAGGACACATATCAGTACCAACTCCTGGATTCCAGTGGTACTGAGATAAAAATTCCAAGAGGAAGTAGGGTCAAGAGATCTGATTTCTTTGTGTTTGGCCTTAAATACCCCTTGGCCTTCCTGGGCCCTTCCCCCAGGTGGGACTCGTGGTCATTTGGCCGCTTAGGAGCTGGGTTAGGGGCTCCAGAGGTGGGGTGTGGAGCATTGCTTCCCCTGTGCCAGGAACTGGCAGCCACAGCAGGGCTGGGGTGCAGCAGGCTCTAGGGTGGGGGGTGTGCAGCAGGGCACCAGGGCAAGGCCTGACCTGCCCCTGTGCCCTCACACTCCAGAGGGTCTCTGGACATCAATCTTTTCATCTCTCAAAGGTATCTCTGGCAGTGAAGACATCTCCCTAAGGTGTGTATGAATTTGATAAAAATAGAACATTTGTGTTACTGGAAAAAGGATTCATCAAATAGATGCACTGCATCTAAAATTATCTAGAAGATATAATATTTTTATTTTTTGCTGTTTCTAGTATGCATCATTGTACTGTATTACTCTCTTACCCCACAACCCATTTAAGGAAGCATATATTTTTGCTAATTCTAAAAACTTGTCAAACGAATATTGCCACACTATTCTGAAAGTAAAATTTTATCTTTTAGAGGTTTTCTCACTGAACTGGTTCACTTTGTTGTAGATTGCTTGACTTTTTGAGTCCAGTTTAAATACTTTTGCAGACCTTAATAAAGATGCAGGTATCACTGCTCTCCCTCTCCTTCATCCTGTTTGCTCTATGGCTTTGACAGGTAAAAAAGAGAAGCCTGTTGCATTTCCCATTTCCCAGGCAGGGCCCTCTCCATTGGGAATGCCTTCCATTACTCTCAGTAGCCTCAGTTACTTGATGATTAGTCCAAGCATTTGGCAAGACCAGCACAGTTCTGTGCCAGGGTGTGCAGGCTAGGTCAAAAAGGAGAGCGGGCATGGCCAAAATGGAGATAGCTGCTCTTATCTGCCCTCCAGGGAGGGGGGTGAAGTGAAGGTAATCCAAACTAATTGGTTTCGGTGATAATACATTCTGTATAATGTGCTGTCTGATAAGCAAGTGTTGTTAGAACAGATAAAAAAGAATGTATTTCCTAATTAATGGTTCTGCAAAGCAATCTGGAGCCATGAGGCAGTCTGCAGATAAGACTTGTACCTAGTTCCCTAAGATTCTTTTTAAATTAGTCATAATGTGATACTTAAGTAGTTAAAATGTTAAAAGGTATTTTAAACATATCCGGGACTGCTTTGACATATAAAAGCAGTTTTGCAGGTAACAGTTTTGCAAAACTGTTTTCTTTGGGGTTCTCCCCAACTTCATTGTTGTGTCACAAATCAGCATATGTGGCCCAAAGGTCACAGCATTTCAATGCAGTACTTACCATGTGGTGTTCTCAGGACATTTTTATCACACACATATTTGACAGGAAAATAAGTCTAGTGTCTTGATAAGATTATAATGGGGTACTGAAAGGGTTATGTTTGAAAGTATGAGTTCCATGTTATTACATGGATCCTTTGATCAGCCTGTTGGGTTTTTTTTATTCACACTTCTGCAAACTGTTTGTGTTCAAGTGGGAACTGCATGACTATGGGTTTGACACTGCTTTTTCACTTTGCTTTGAAGTGCCAACAGCCTTCTCAAAAGGCATGATGTTCTATTTTAGTAATCAAGCACTGATTTTTGTTACCTGGTGAGAATAGATACAAAGGGCAAATTGCATGTATACCCTAGAAATATTGTTTTATATCATTGCATTAGCAGTCTTCCTTTATATAGTTTCTTATGCCGTATTTTTTTGTCTGTGCTTTAGTCTTTTGTCTCTTCTGTTTTTTTGAGATCTTTGTCTCTCCACATAAATTACAGTAATGTAAATCACTAATGTACACTTTGTACCAAATATGTCTGCAAAGGACACGTATGGAAGTAGGTATTTTTGTGCTGGATGTAGTAGGTATGAAATACAAATTTGCCTCATTTTGTATAGACAATGCCTATATTTTAGTGAAAATTTGCAAGATATTTGTGGAAGGAGGATTTGGAAGAAAGATTTGAGGCAGCATTTTGTTTTCAGGTTGAAAATACTCAAGCATTTTTTATACAAAACCCTGAACTGTTGGTCATTTCACAGTAGACTTGTTTCTGTTATAGGCTTGCTATGTCACAACTGGCTTCTTTTGCAGTTCCCATGGCAACAAGGATTTTTGAGCTGCCAAGCAGGATACTGCTTTGAGGGAGTATAAATATTCTTTATTACAAAAGAAATTTTGATCATTGAAAGCTGATCAGGCACTCTGCTGTTCCCCCTCAGGTTCCTCCCAATCATCTGTGTTTTGCCCATATGTTTACACCTAAATGTGAATTCTTATTTGACAAGAATACCTATTCTAATTTTTAACGTGGTATAAGAAATGATGAAAAAATTGTCAAGCCTTACTGTGGTGATAGAATAGAAAAACATGTTGTCTTACAGTTTTCAACAAGCAGGAGAGCACTCTATATACCCAAAAATTTGTATGTTTATATATTTGTGAACATCATATACGCTTATAAAACCACTGAGAGTTTAGTTGCTTAGAATTTGCTCTGCTTCTGCTAATGTTTACTTTGGCTTGAACTTGTTTCCAAGATGCATTCATAAAATATTTACTTCTTTAACAGACTTACACTGTATTTTTTAAATGAAGGATCTCAAAATACTGCACCCAATTCACAAACTAAAATTTATTAACAGTGGCAGTAATTTTGTGGTTTTTTCAGTGTCTGTCTCTCACCATCTCAGCTGAGCAAAAGTGGCATGGGATGTTTGGGGTGTATCCTGAACCAAATAACTATAGGATAAGCCTTGATAGAGTGATTCTGCTTTGGTTGTTTTTTCAAAGTTAGATAGGTTTTCTGTGTTGTTGTTTTTCCTTCTGAGCACTTATTCCAAAATAAGAAGCCAGTTATTCAGATTTGTCAAGTTCCTGCCATAACCCCACAGTTTAGTATGAGTTGTTTTGTTTTGTAACTAGTAAAAAGGAAATGGGAATTACAAAGTTGCTGAAACAATCAGCTCAGGTAAAGTAGATAATTTAATGTTGTAAAAGCCTCTGAATAGTACATCTAAGAAATTTATCCTCATAAGCTGTGGTAATTTAGAGATGTATTAAAAACAAATTTGGATAGTAAAGGCAGCTCCCAGTGGCCTGCTGGTCTTCATGATTTGGGCTGGGAGACCTCTGTTTCCCCCTGCCACTGTCACCACACACAAATGTGGATTATTACAGAATCATGAAAAGGAAAAAACACCCCTGTGACCTCTACAACTGGAGCTACTCATTCAAAGACAATCAGTTCTGCTGGAGAAGGATCATATAGGAAAGAGCAACCTACTATTTAGTAATAACTTCATCCAAATATCCATTTGTTTAAGACTTTTCACTACTGCTATCACCTGTGTAGGTTATAGCTGTAACAAAATAACATGCATATCCATGAAGAAATTGAGCCTAGCACCCAGAGCCAAGCATGAATACCTTGGATACACATAATTTTTTTTCAAGTGAAGCTAGAGGTTCTGGAATTACTGATTTTATTTTTTTTTTTCTTCCAACTAACTTCCATTAAAGTCAATAATATTGGAAAAATGCTTACAGGCTGCAGAGGTATACAATTCATAATGCTGTATGTGATTCTGGAACATTCTGTTTGGAAATTGAAGAAACTCAAGCTGTGAAACGTGGAATTTGGAACATGGGTCTGAAAAGATTTACGGAGATGGATAGCATCTGGCAGTGTATTGCATTGCCCCTCCTCCCCTGCCTTCCAACACCACCTCAACTCACTTGTAAGAGCCTGAAGGCTTATTTTGGAATTTGTTTTCTGGCTTTGCTTGTAATACTAGGCAGTGCAGTTTTTCACTGAATTATTTGTCCAGCGCTCCCTAAGAATTCAAGAGAACAGATAATTGCTACCTTGGGTTTTAGGCTGAAGAAATGCAAAAAGTTTGGGAAAAGGGATCCCTTAAATGCAATTAAAGAATAAGAGAGAAGTAAGAATGTCAGGAGCTCTCTTGTTTCTGGTGAGGATGTGAGGCTGGTGATTCTGCATGGAGCTCGTTAAATGGATTGAACAGCTAGCTTCTGCATCTCTGTTGAGACACATTAGGAGTGACAATGTGATGACATAATCACTGACCCCAGATTGTTCTCGGCTATAAATCCTCTGGTTGCAGTCTCCACTGTTTCTCTGCATGTGCCGTTCACGTTTAAGGGCTTTTCAGATCATCTCCAGCACCATCTGCTGTATAATGGAAAGAAAACAATTGTGCTGTGTGTGGAGCCAGCTGACTCCCTGAGTGGATTTGGGGGGTTGTGAAATCCCTCTCGTCTGGAGGAACTTGTCTGCTCGTTCTCACTGCCATACTGAGCACTAGTCGCTAGGCTGCCATTATGCATGAAAAATAGAACAAAGTAGGCACTCATTTACAGGGACATACACGCTTTTGAGCTGGTCAGATGCTTTATGTGCCTTTTCATGCTCGGAGTACCGCACGTCCTGGTGTCCCCCCAGTCGGAATTGGGGACACATTGTGTTTGAAGCACCTTGTCAGGATGAGTGTGCTGGTAACACTTGCGGTGCAGGGCCGGGGGCAGATGAGCACAGGATTCCTTAGCTGCAAGCATTCACTAGGTGTCAGTGCCTGATTGCAGCCAACTGATGCTCCTGCCGAGTTCTTTGATCGTGGAACCTCCCTTATGAAGAGGGATTTTAAAGAAAAATCACACTTTTGTTTGCAGAATGCAGTGTGGGTTACATTAAGGAATAACTAATGAACAAAAATAATTACTTTAGTCTTTTTTTAAGGAACAGTCTGATAAAAATGCTGATATTAAAATAAAATTACTACCATGTTTTGTGCTTAATGAAGGTAATTTAAAGACTTAGAATAGTTCCTGAACTGATCACTATCAGGCTTTCTTGCCAGCATCTGGTGTATTACTGATGAAACACTCTGCTTATACTGTTGCTGATCCTGGGTGTGAGTAAAATTCCTATTAAGATGTGGAAAAATTGTAGTTTTTATAGTCATATATTATCTGTAAAATGAATACATTCAATTATTATCAAAACTATTAAAGATCAAGTCTGTAAATGTCAATCAGAGAAGAGGAAAGCCCCATGAATATAGCTAAAATTGCCTGGTTTTCTGTTCTCTTACCATATTGTATCCCTAGAGTGAAATATAGTGTTTATTAGAATATCTTGAATTGCTTGCGTCTCACTATTAGATTTTTTAAAAAAGATTGACTAAAAAAATTGATTTAAAATCCACTTTAAAAACAGATTTAAATTCATATTTAATTTAGTTTTAGTAATAAATGATTAGGGAACTCATATTTTCAATCTCTGTAGAGTGATCAGCGTTCATCTAAAAGTTTAAATTGTTCCAAAATGGATATTTTTTGTGTTGCCTGTGAAAGTGCTTGGTGAGAACTGTACATTAGTAGGTCAAAATAGCAAAAAGAGTCATTCATGTGATATATGAAAATATTTGAAATCGCTTTCCTGTATCTTCTTTATATGGAACTTTTCCTATTATATTTTAATCCATAACATTGAGTGGATGATACCCTTTACCCTTTTATACTTAATCTATTTACAAGTGAGGCCTTTTGTAGAACTGTTCCAGGTTACCCTCGGGGAAGTGCCGATGGTCATGCTAATAGATAAGAGAAGTTGGCTTGGTTACAAAGACAAGTTTTTGACCTGTGCTGTACACTGTCTTTCTACATATTCAATAGGTAGCAGAGATACTGAAGGGATTGTCTGATGGCCAACCTTCAGTATTTTCCCTATTTGATGTAGCTGTAAAAGGGTACTTTCTTTGATGCCATCTTTGTTTCATCATGCCGCCTACCTGTGAGACACGAACCATCTGATCATCAAGGGCTGATTTCTGCTGCCCCAGAGTCGCTCCATTTATGTTGAAGCACTGTATCTCTCATCATGGACACAGCTACCTGACTGGACAGATTTTTCAGATAATTTTTGATTGAGTTTGTAAAAGATCTGTAAGGGATACAGTAGAAAGACTGTGGAGACCATTGTCTGCACCTCTCCCTTAGAGACACACTGAATATAAACACTTGTTCTAAATAAAGGAGAGCTTAAATGACTTCTCATTGCATATGACTCTCTGATTTTGTGTCTGAACACTGAAGGAAGCCTGTTCTCCAGCTTCTATCACTCATTAACTTCACCAAAAATTATGTATTCACAATGATGCAAAATAAAGCAGACTCTGTCTCTGCTTTGAAAATCCTTCCTAGCCTAAGGCTTAACAGTTTGTGTAAGAAGTGAGGCTTTTTGGTTTTGATGACAACTTTGGGATTCTTCCAGAAGCTGATCTGTCTGAAAAGAGCTCTCTCTGCCCAGTGACAATGTTTTTTGTCTTTCCTTTTTTGACATGTCTTGAGAAAACTGTTTAAATTAGCTCCTGGTTGTTGCTTTTGACTACCCTGTTTTTCACTGCCAACCCTGACCTTCTGTTGGTATGGCTCCTTCAAAGTTTGTGATTCTGCTAAGCGCTTTCTTGCAGGCTGCTGCTGCACTGAAGGTGATTAAAAAGGCATTTGCAAGTCAGGAAATCCATTTGATGTCTCTCTGAAGCTACAACCTTTAAAGTAATGCTTACTGTATTTTTAACATAGCCAGTAGAACTTGTGTCATCCTGTATTCAGTCATCGTGCATTTCACTGGGGCTCCCACCTTGCTGAAATGGGCATCCTAGCACTGTAGGATATCTGAATTCATAAGCTTTAGAGTACAGTCAGCTCTGTGCAGTGGAAATCCAAAGCACTGATCTCTTCTGTGGGTGAACTCTTAATGTGATTGGATTTTCTCTTCTACCAGTGATAGCCATGTACTTGTTTATTGTAGTTGAGAGCAGTTCCTAAGAAAATGAAAGACTTGGATACTATTTTTTCTTGGCTGAAAGTGTTGAAATTGACACCTATTCATAGATACATCAGAGACACAACGTAATGAACGAGCTATAAAATAATGTTGGGAGGATAGTGCTAAGCAAGGGCTGCCATTTCTCTTGGCTGATATTGGATGAAATGGGGCATAACACTCTAATGCTGGGCCACTCACTTGTGTGTAAGGATCATTTGGCTTTCTTGTTCACAAGATGGATTTGGAAATAGGAGACAAGTGAGTCTTCTCTTCTAGAATGCTTTTGCAGATCTGTATGTGAAGACACAGGTCGATTTTTGCAGAACACTGCTTTCTTTGGTGCAGCTGAAGTTCCTGTTACTTGGGGAGTGAGGGCATTTTAATTTATCAGAAAAATTATGTACGTTTTGAATTCCACCTTAGCTGTGATGGAGGAAAAAGTTAAATAATGACCTTTCATTTTACAAGGAGACAAATTAGGCACACTCTGAATTTCTGAAAAAGCATCTGATCTTTCATATAATTTTCCTCTCCTTTTTTTAACAGCTCTGCCATTTACAAGCTTTAAATTTGCTTACTATTAATTCAATAGCTTAACTTAATGCCCTACTCATCATCTTTTGTGATTAAAGATCTTTAATCTTTATGTGATGCATAACTTCTTATGTTTGTTTCCTGTACAATGGTGATTTTTCTTTATGTTATTACAAACAAACAGGCATGAGAATGGCCCCAAGGAAGTGGTGGTATTGAAAGGCTGGTAGTACTGGTTAGTCACATGTCCTTATGAACTGGACATGATTTCCTTGGATGCTCTTTCCTTGTCTGTTTTGGTGAGCTGTGCATCAGCAGCACTGGGGAAAAACACTGAATACTATCAATAGCAACAGTGCATGGCCTTTCCTAAAAGTATACATGAGGTAAAGGAGGAGCTCCTTCAGTGACTTCTGGAATTAAATTTTGTGTAAGCGTATTTAAAAATGTAGTACTTTTGTTGGTAGAAATGTAAAACACTGTTAATTTTTAACACCAGAAATGGTTATGAAAAAAACCCTGGTTTGTCTGTATGATGTACTTGAGCACCTGATTCACTATTTGATGCCTCTTTTGATGACTGGTTGGCACATGGATACATGTAGCAGCATATGGAACAAAATCCAATATCTAATACAGGAGAAGGGTGACTTTTAGATATCAGTGTAGCCTTGTGACCTCCCTGGTCATCTGTGTGAACTGACTGTGGGCAGTCCCACAATAAAAGCCCCAATAAAAGTAAAAGGCTAAGGACTACTTTTAGTGACCAGTATGAATGAATATGAATATGAGCAATAGGTGAGGCTGAAGATAGGGTAGCTGTAGACTCATGAATGAAGCTGGGCAGGGGAGAGAGAGCTGAACCTTGCTAGGAAAAACCAAATTAGGAGGATTAGGACATTGTGCATGTGATTGAAACCAGGATGATAATATTCAGGGCAAAATTTATCTAAATCTAGTTGATTTTTGATTTTACTCTTGAAAAAATGAGAAATGCCCACAGTTGGGGTAAGCATCAAATGTTTGGAGGAAATGTATTTTTAGATATTATTCCTGTTCTTAATGTTTTTCCAACTCTCCTGTTTGAATTAGATGTTTCTAAACTAATTGTGGTATAGCTGCTTAAGCTCATAATATTTGGCTTCATGCATTTATGTTTCTGTATGTTTTATTAACCTTAAAGGCCTCATCAAGTCAGTGCATTAGTAGAGGAGGAGGAATATAAATAAAAGAAGAAACTCTTGCCTGCAAATAAGCAGAAAAAGAACCCTTATAAATCTTTCAGGTACTCAGCTGTGCTGACTAAGTAAAATCTCATAAGGTGCCTGTGTCATAGCAGTGAAAAGTGGTGTTCCTCCCTGACCTAGCTGTCAGTCTGTCTGTGTTCCTTTCAAAAGTTAGTACCTCCTCTTTGCCCTTACTGTGCTGTGCCACCATCACTGGAGCAGATACGCCTAAAAGCCAAGGATTTTTATTTACCACTAATAAAAACTGTGTTAACAAACTTTTTCAGGTTTGTTTAATTTTGCCTTTCAGTCATGAAGCATAGATTGTGGTTCAAGAGAAGCTTGGTTTTGAAGTCTGATGTTTTAGGCTTTTGTATTGTTATTTGGTTATGAGAAGTCAAATCTGGGTTTTGAGAAGCGCGTACCTGACTCAGCTGGTTTGCAAATAAGCAAAATTGGAAATAATTTCCATGGTAGAAAGCTGCTTTATAAGATAGTCACAGATGAGTTAATGGAAATCTATGTATACTCTGGTGCAAAAGTTCCTTGCTTACCTTTTGTCTCTTTTTGTGTCATTTGTTATATGACTTTTGCTTTGACTGAAGGCAGATAACTATACTTTTGAGCTGATTGAAGGAGTATAGACTGAATGTTGGTAAGTGGGTGGGAGTCTGAGAAACTTGAAATTTATGTAACTTGCATTCCAAGAGGTTTAAATTAGTCTGCCTTGAATATGTTTTTCAGTTTTGCCTGAGATTTGTTCTCACCTGGCAATATTTTCATGGAGGTTTCTGTGCTGTAGGTTTTCTTAGTTTTTTTTTTTTTTTGGTTGGTTGGTTTTGTTTTTAATTTTACTTGATTTCACACAAGCTCGCTACATATATTTTAAGAAGAAAAGAACATTTGTTTTGGTTTTCCTTGGTATTGTTTATCAAGGAGTAAAGAAAATCTTATTTCTAATGGGTGCCGCAGTACTGTTTGTGTTAAAGCTGTGGTAGGTGTCTTTGGCTTTGGCAGTGCAATAGGCAGTGTAGTCCTTCCCCACTCACCCCATGGATGAAACTTCCCAGTGTGCCCATTCCCGAGGCTCGGCAGCTGCACTCCCAAGGCCACCCTTGCACAGCTGGGACCAGAGCCCTCCATGGCAGGCGGCCCCAGTGACCCGGCAGGCCCTGCTGGACGTCCCGCACAGCCAGACCGAGTTTCCTCACCAGTTCCATCCCGGGCTGCCCACAGCAGAGCTTCACATGCCCATGAAGCTGTTTATTCCTGGCACAGTAACACAGAAGCAGCTGGAGCTGCTGCCTCTGAGCAGGGACCCCCAGCAATGGCTTTGTGCCTTCACCGTCCCAGTGCGGAAAAGTCTCGCTTCTCCTCCAGGAGTCTTCAGCTCTTGCCACCCTCCCTGTGTCCATCCACCTTCCTGGTGTCACCCAGCTTCATCTCCTTTCTTATTAGTAAGTTCCTCCTGTGTCTCTCAGTGTCCATTCACCTGGCCAGCATCACCAATCTTTGTGCCTTTTGTTATCCCAAAGTTGGCAGTTCACGCCTCTTTTCTCTCTCTGGCCTCCCACCCAGAGCTCAATCTGCATCCTCATCTGCATTCCCAGCATCTCAGTGTAGTTTTTACAGCTCCTTGATAGTTAATTCCTCCTACTGTAACAGGAGGAATATATTCAAGTGCCAGATCCACTGACCAGTATGATGTGTCTTATGAGAAAGGGCTTGGTTTGTTTCCGTTCTGAACTGAAACACGGTTCAACTCTCTTAGTCACAGTAGAGTCTTCTAGGTTCTGTTGAAGAGTAAAAATGTATGAATGCTGTCCTTAATGAACCCTGTTCTTTCCTGAAGCAGTTTTGATTTTCAAAATATATGGTGATGTATTTACACTGTGCATTGCCTGGAATTATCCTCCACCTTTTCCAACCTGACCCGTCTTCAGGCTTCATTGGCAGTCAATGGGCGTTGAAGCCAATATAGCTTGTTATATGGACTCTGCATTTTTACTTTGCCGTTTGACTGTGGAGTTGTTTTTTTACCAAAGACTCATGGAAACCCTATCACACATATCCTGCTTGATGGCTTCCAACTACTTAAACCCCAGAATACTGGGACTGTGCAGGCATTTCTTAAGACTAGACTATGGCATTTTTCTACCATTTGTGAGAAAGAAACATCAATTTTCCATTTGTTTTCAGTCATAAATCATACATAACTTCCTGTCAATGCCAGCAACTTCAAATTGGGGAAACCTTGCCCTGGGTTTCATAATCAAACGTCAGTGGGTTTGAAAAAAAACCACAGTTTTTTTGACTATGCAGGATTTTTCTAGGTAGCTGAGTAGACACCAGTAAGTCATACGTAGCTCATTCATCACTTTCTTTTTTTCCCTCTAATGATGTTTATTTTGCTTGAGGCCATGGTGGCACGTTTTGTAACAACACCAGATATCCTGAGTTGCCGCATGGAATTGGCATTGGCTGTGAAATTCACACAGTCTTGCTGCTACCTTACAAACCAGGTTCCTTCTGCTTCCAGTGTCATTGGACAGACGTGTAGAATGCTGAGAAACCAGGTGTTACAAGGTGTCTGCACGCAGGAGATCCAGTAGATCTAACGTGTGGACATGGCATGCCTTCTGGGATCCTGCTAGCAGAACCGTGAATAAGGGTCTTATTTCTAGACATGTGTGAGAAATCTGTTTCAACATCCAATCATCTTTCAGAAGAGGATTTTGCTGTGCAAGACCTGACCTCTTACAGGTCAGGTGACAGCTTTTCTGCTCCTGAGCTGGATGGTAACCACTGCTTGTCTTAGTCAAATGCCTGAGGCTGCAGTCAGTAGCCTGGTGAACAGACTAGTGACTGTCTCAAAAGTCTGCCTGGAGCATTCTCTAAACATCAAGCTCCACCCATGTCTTCATGAAGGATGTTAGAGCTGCTCTCGCCCTTGACAGGAGAGATCTACAGTAATTGGTTTTAGTGAAGGACTGTGTGATAGGATATCATAAAGTTATATAACCAGAGTATAGCTGCTGGGATCCAGGGGCTGTGAGTGCCTGTATGAAGTGGAGATCAAGAGACATTAGTTACCAGTAATCAGAGTTCTTTGAGATTTGTACATCCAAAGACCATTTTGCCTTCAGCCATTGCTTACCTTCTCTCCTATTTGGAAAGATTTGCATTTCAGGAGAAACTAGGATGGTGAAGGAGGTGCTATCCAGTACCACAGCCTGAAGGTTTATTTAGGAGGGAGGTTATCCTGTTGAACTATTTCATACAGAGATTTCCAAAAGAACTTCATTCTTTGTAGAGTCAGAGAAAACAGAAGTAAATATTTTGGTAGCAATACGCATAATCAGGGGAAAATAAAGCAAAGGAAGTTGTTGCAGGAATCTGCTTTCTGGTGGAGCTTTCCTTTTTTCCAATGTAATAGCTGAGGAGAAAAAAGATAAATGTGTGTTGTATGGAGTATCAAGTATAGGTAAGTGTAAAAAAAGGAGAAATAGCCAAACAAATACAAGTACAAAAAGTAATTCCTTGAGTCACAGCAGGGACTGGGTACAAACCTGGATTGTTTCCATTTCTCCATCTCTGTGTATATGTGCTTAATTAGTCCACTAATGGCCCTTTGGAGCTGGAAAGCATTGCTGAGATTTAGCAGGTGCTGGCTCTGGAAAGGGCCAGTCGGGTCCAGGTGCTCTGCCGGGGAGCAGCCAGTGCAGCAGGTGCCTTGGACAGAGCAGGTGAGAGGCAAGCCGGGGCAGCTCAGCCGTGCGGGGCAGCTCCGGCCGGGGCTCCCTGCCAGCCTGGCCCGGGCTGGAGCCGGGTGGGGAGGCGGCTCTGGGATCCCTCGGGTCCGGCTCAGCCCTCCGGGTCCGGCTCGGGAGGTGCCTGGCCGGGTCCCAGCAGGGCGGTGGGAGCACAGCTCCAGCCGGGACCAGGGGCAAGAGGCTCAACCTGAAGGAAGAGTCCTGGCAAAGGGTGGCAGTGGCTGCTGCTGCCTTGCTCTGTCAGGGCCACCAGCTGGGCTGTCTGTAGGTTGGGCTTTTGCCCAGGCAGCCAAACGCCCCCACCTGCACAGGAGACTGTCCTCAGCACTCTGCAGAAGTTAATTTAATATATTTAAAATGCATTTATTATGTAAACGACTTTATTCAATTCTTGATATGCAAATTGGGGCAAGTTTCACGAGGACTGTCTGATGTTACACAGAAATCCCAGGAAACTGGCAAGGTTAGGTTCTGGAAATTGCACAGACCCCACTGCTGGGGAGGCTTGTGTGTGCAGCCCTTGTGGAGTGTGGGGGAAGCAGCAGCCTACTTAATGCTAATCAGTTTTTGTAGCAATGCTATTTGTGTTTTACTTTAGAAACGCTGTCTGTATTAAGAGTTGCTTCATTCTGTGCCTGTTGTAGAGCTGTTGGGGTTTTTGTTGGTCATACTCTCCTATTTTCATAGTAGATTTTGCAAGGCATTATGATTGACTTGTTTATACTGCCCATTTTTCTGACTAGCTATTCTGATGGTGTTTGGGGGATGGCACAGTGCTGCACCTTGCATCTAAATTTAAAAAAATGTTTATTAAGTCTAGTTGTGGCACTAGAGTTCTGTATGTCTGTTAATTTCTCTCAGCACTCAGGCTGGTTGAAAGGTGAAGTGTTGGTGCTCAATTCCAAATTTCTTTCTGCAGACCAAAAAGAAAATAAATTTGAAGTCTTCCAGCCAGTTGCTTATCAGAGCTAAATATCTGTTTAGGTGCTCCTCAGTATCCCCTATTCAGTATTGCTTATCAGGGCCAAATGTCTGTTTAGGTGTCCCTCAGTATTCCCTTTTTTCCCCACTAAAGAAAATGGTATTGATTTTTTGGATTTGAAACTTAATAGTTTTTTTAATGCTTGCAGGAAGGGAGTTCCATTTTTCTAGGCATCTAAGAAGAGGTTTTATGTTAAACTGAGGTAATTTGGTTAAAAAGACACCTACTTTACTTGTAAAGACAGAATCTGAATGTTATGCACAGGATCTGCTGGCAGTTTGTTGTGATAAGACTGACAGCTAATTTTTTCAGAAGCTAAATCAGCTATTACTTTGTAGTGAAAGTATGCTAATTGGTATAGTCTTGCTGTCGTTAAAGATCAATACTTCATTGAAGAGAACAGATGCTCGTATTTAAAGGAATTCACAGTTAATTTTATTGGAAAACTATAGCTGAAGATTAAAATTTGTAAACACAAAGGTATTTGTCAGCTTCTGCTGCTTAATGTTTTTCTTTAAAGGGGAAATCCTGGAGTACAAATGCTTTGATATGGTAGTAAATGATATCTTAGCTAAGAAGATTCATGTTTGATTTTGATTTTAAATGTAATTAAACTGTCATAAACCAAATGTGATGCTGTTGTCTTCAGCTGAGCTGATACCTACCTGATTTATATAGAGAGGTAGAAAATAAAAATTCTCTGATCTTGGAAAAAAAAAAATTTCGAACTTGATTTAAGAGGCTGCAAAGAGACTGGACTATATTTCAGGCACAGTAATTGAAAATTGTTCACCTGGTCATTCTCTGCATTTGAATTCTTATGTAGATAGAAAGTTTTGTGTAAAGTTCATGCAGCACACTGAACATTGGCTACTCTGTTATAAATACAGTAAAATAAATGCACACGTACCAGTTATACAGGTAGAGTTTCACGCAGCTAATATTCAAGATAAAGGTATCTACTAATTATTCTTTTTGAGGTATTTTATAAATACTGCCTCAAACAGAAAGAAAACATATTTTGTAGGAAATTCCTGGCATCTATCTCTGAATTATTCTGATTTGCATTGAGATTTCACATCCTTGTTTGTATAAAAGCACCACTGTTATTTTGATAATCACAAGCTTTCCTAAATACACAGCACTCTTCACTGAAGATCTGGATAGCTGAGTCAGTCTCAGAGAATGTATACAGGCAGTAACTGTGTTCCTACAGCTGTTTGCTTGTTTTTTCCTTACAAAAAGGAGCTGAAAGGGAGAATTCCTATTCAGTAGTGGAGCTGAAGGCTTATTAATAGACTTTTTTTTTTCCTTGTCTTTAAATTTTGTCATTACCTTTTAGTACTGAGTGTCCTTGCTGGCTACGAAGTAGCTTATTAAAGCTGGTTTTTAGATGTGCTTTTTTGTTGTTTTCTTCTTGCTGTTTTCCCATTTTGCTAGCATGCAGATGGGGGTGGGGAGTGGGAAATAAGGGAGAGAGCATGTTCCAGAGGATGCCAGGATGACTTCAGTTATTGGATGGCTGCTGTCTGATGGATGGAAAAAGGGGGAGTAAACCTTTCATTCTGCACTGACAGAGCTGAAACACAGAAACCGGATTTACAGGTAAGGGTGAAAAAAATTCCTGTTATGAATAGCTTTTCTTGATCCTTGCCTCAACATTTCTTGGCTATAAAATGCATGTGCAAGCATCTTGCTTGTTCCTCACAAATGACTCTGAAGCAGCTTTTCCCGTTATTATTTCTGCTGCCTTGGAGGTTTCAACGGATGTGAGATCCATAAACAGTGAAATCATAGGCATGCCTGATGCTGGCAGCTTTCTCATGTGACAGGACACGCAGTGCATCTCATTGATGCTGAAGTTGCTCAGTAAGCTGTAGGAAGAGAGGTCATTTTGTGTGATGGAAATACTCACTGTTGAAAATACAGTGTATGCTACCAACAGGAAGAGAGTGCTGCAAGATGTAAAAATGCTTTCTTTGAGTTTGCATAGGAAAATGAACTGCTTCTGAAACTGTCTTATTTAGTGGTGAACAAAACAGTAAGAATGGCTCCTCAGTACTACTGAAAGGGATTTTGTAGATTTTTTGCATTATTTTTAGGTTTGGAATGAATGTGGTTGATAACTCAGGTATAAAATTATCTTTGTTATAAAGGAAAAAAAAAGATTCATATTATTATGTGTATGAGACATAAATCTTGTAGTACCTACAGCATTTACATCTGAGTTTTAATAAATTGTTGAAATAGCTTGCTTCTGCAGAGTTTGTGTTAGCAGCAGCTGTTAGTTCATGCAGTCTGGAGATGGCAAGCAGCAAATAAATTGCTTGGTACAGAAAGGAGATTGGTTTATCAAGTCACATTATATGAGAATATAGGACTAAAGGCAGAAGTCCTGGCCCCACTGAAACAATAGGATATTTTGATATTTGCCTCACTGGGGCAAGGATTTCAATGAGTCAGCTCTCTACTGACTTTCCTCTACATTTTACATGTAGGAAAAAATTGTTATACAGGACATACACCCTGTTTTGCTGGTTTGAAGCAAAAATGTTAATTGGTGTAAATAAATTGTGATTATAACTGATTTGAGTGTATCTATATTTATAGAATATATTTATAAAGCTAAAATGGTGGAATTTAGTTTTAATAGATTTCAGAGATTTTCAGTAAATGCATGAATCCATTTTTGTTTTATTCAATGAGAGAATTCCCTTAAAGCAGACCTACAATTACTAAAAATTTGTGCCATAAAGAAAAACTGAAACTAGCCAATAAGACTCTTACCAGTGCTAAAAAGGACTGGAAGAAGCTTTGTCCACTGTCTACTTACTTATGTACCTTACCATCACGAGTGGTGTCCTTTCCTCCTAGCTGTTTCTTCAGAAAATGGAGCCTGGTATGTTTGCTAAAAAAATCAGTAATTTGCAGCAAATGTCAGTGATTAAAAAAATTATTCTGAAAGACTGGTGAGCTGTATCTTTTGTTTGTTTAGGTTTTTTTGTTATATTGGAATGTAAAACTGGTAAATAACACTGACTGAAAAATAGTGGAGTTGTACCCTAACATTTGTTATTTGTAGATAATGGATATGTATCTCAAAGCATAAGCTCAACTGTTAAATTACAGTCTCAAATCCATGTATTCAAATCACTTTCCCCCCATCAAATGAGAAATCTGACTCAGAAGTGTTCCAGTAACAGAGTAGTTGATGAAAACAGAGATGTAGTTCCACATGTGTTTAAATTATTCTGTCTCCTTGGAAACGCTGCTGCTGCAGATGGATTTGGCTTTTGGTGGCTAAAAATATCTGCCGCTTAATAATGACAGCATGAAAAATACTGAATAAAACTACTGTGCTGTCACTAGTTTTAAAGTTCTCTAATGATTCAGGTATTCTGTGTGAACTACAGATTCACATTTTCTGTCCAGCATTCACTGTCAGCTGCTGCCAGCATTCACCAGCTCAGTGGAAATGAGATAAGCTCATTAGCCTTGGTTGGAGACCCTGCTGAGAAGGGAGCATGTGAGTGGGAGGCAGACTAGATGAAGAGTTGGAAAGCAGGTAGAAAGTTGGTTAAAAATGCAGGTGAGGTGTTGTGTAATATTTGAAGATACAGGCTTATTCCCAGGGAAGTCCATGATAGAAGTATTCTTAAGCACTGTACTGTACTATGTCACCTACCAATACTTCCTATGTCACCTGTATGTGCAGGTGACTGAAATACCATGTAAACCATTTAAAGTAAGATATTAAATTACCTTAAGCAAAAACCAAAGCCTATATCACTACAAAACTTGTTACAAGAAAGAAATAGCATTCAATTACTAAGCATTGCTAAGCAATTTCATCTTTTAAAGAATTAATTATTTTCAGTCAAGAATGTGTAACATGCAGCAGCTGGACTCAGTGATCCTTGTGGGTCCCTTCCAACCTGGGATATTCTATCATACTATGTTATTTAATCCAGTTCTTCATTATTCATTCCTTCCGCATATCATAACTTGTTTTGTTGTTAGCTGGTATTCAGTATAAAGGAAAAATACCAGTTTTTTCTGTTTTTGCTTCTTTCCCATTGGGTGACTTCCTGCTTGAGCCTAGAAAACAGAACAAATGAGAAACATTTTCATAGTGAGCTAAATATACCCCTCGTATTCTTTTATTTTGTTGGTATATAGATGATTTCTGGTAGCATATGTTAGTACACTGATTCATTTTTCATCATTGAAAAGGGCATTTTTCCTGTTATGAAGTATCTTAAAGATAGCATTAAAATATTACAGAGTATTGTGACACATACAAATAATTAATCCTCTTCAAGTTAATACTAAATTTCATTTTTAACTGACGTCACAAGTACCAAAAGTCAGTTAAACTGAAAGTTGAATACCTGCTTTTGATTGCTTGAAATCACAGAATCAGTTAGGTTGGAAAAGATCTCTGAGATCATTGAATCCAACCTATGACCAAACACCACCATGTTAACTAGACCATAGCACTAAGTGTCAAGTCCAGTCTTTCCTTAAACACCTGCCTGGGCAGTCCTCTCCAATATCTAATCACCTTTTCTTTGAAGAAGTTCTTCCTTATGTCCAGCTGAAACCTCCCATGGCGCAGGTTAAGACTGTGACCTCTTGTTCTGTTGCTGCTTGCCTGGGGAAGAGACTGCCCCTCACCTGGCTATACCCTGCTTCCAGCGTGTTGCAGGCTGGACGGTCCCTCTGAGCCTCCTCCAGGCTAAACTCCCCCAGCTCCCTCAGCCACTGTCTACCAGCACCCCGAGCCCTTTCCCACGGGGCCACTTTCCAGCCACTCTGCCCCCAGTCTGTAGCACTGCATGGGGCTGCTGTGGCCAATTTGTAGGACCCAGCAGTTGGTCATGTTGAACCTCGTGCTCTTGGTCTAGCCCATGCATCCAGCCTGTCCAGGTCCCTCCACAGGATCTTCCTGTCCTCCAACAGATCGACACCCTGACCTAACTTTGGAAATTTGCTAGTGGTAGACTCAATCCCCTCATCAAGATCATCAGTAAAGATATTACACAGGGCTGGGCCCAGCACTCATCCCTGAGGCACATCACTCATGGCCGAACAGCAGCTGGATGCAGCACCATTGGCCATCACTCCCTGGGCCCATCCATCCAGACAGTTCTTTACCCAGCAAAATGAATGAGAGGAAAAGATACAGCATCTTTCATTCTATATGAGATGTCAACATGTTAAGAAAGCAGATAATTAGATGGATTATTGAAACTTTTCTATGAGTCTTCTTGAGAATAATTTGTTTTCAACTGAGGCAGACAAACCTGAGTTGCTTTAATTTTAAACCTTCTTTTCCTGTGTTTGTAATTTAAATTCTGTGGAGATAATAAGTAATCTAAACCTTATTTGGGGAAGTAAATGTGTGATACATTGCTAGAAGTACATCTTTGCATTTTATAGTGGCAGCCAAGTTGTGCCAACTTGAATCCTTTGGGTTTTGGATATAGAAGTGGAAGTTCTCATCTGGTAAAAATAGTAATGAGAAAGTTTGTTGCATATTGCCTGTGATGTCTAGGTTGTGGAAGATAGTGATGATAACATGGAGGAAGTACTGTGGCTTTTTTTTTTTTTTTTTTTTTGTTTGGTTTGGCTTTTTTTATAGCAAGTTGCAAACAGATGAGCTGAGGATTCTGCCAGGCTAGATTTTTCCAGCAATTTTCAGTATTGCTTGTTCATGTGGGAACAGAATTCTGTGCTGTACAGTTAATACCAGATCACAAGGAGAAGGCAATCTTACCACGTTTCCCACTGGGCAGAAAACCTCCAAAATACCCACTTGTCTTGTCTCTAAATCTCCTAAAGTTAGTAATTTTTTTTAATTAATTTTTTTTAATCTTGTCATGTAGAAATACTACATTGTCAAAAATTGTGGCCAGAACAAGGTGTGAAATATTTGGTAATTTTTAACCTAAAATTTGCATCTACACTTTCCTGTCACCACTGTGCACACATCCCTCAGTACTTAAACAGTTAAACTGGAATTGTCTGTTCCTCTATTTTAAGAAGAAAAAAAAGAAAGAAGAAAACCTAGTTCAGAGCAAGTTTTGCAAATATGTCGCAGTATGGTTTTGTGTTACAAGTTCATGCTGCTGCTCTTGGAGTTCAGATGCTCTGAATTTACACGTTGAGTGTTTTTGTGAGTTTGTTTTGTTTAGGTTGGTTGGATTTTTGAAAAGCTATTAAACATTACATATTTCAGAGTAGAGAATGGCTACCCCCTGTGTCAAGATGCAGAGAACGTGGGGCAGAAGAGGAGAGCTGTTGAATGCATGCTGCCTCTGTAGTGGCTTTGATGGCAGTGGTGAAGGAGCAGCCAGGCTGGGTGCTAATGCAGCATGTAACAGGGAGCTGAGTGACGAGTGCTGGGGCTGGACAGGTGGGAAGGCCCCTTTGGCATGTAGCAGTCATGGCCATGCTGTACTTTGGCAGGAGATACACACGATTCCCTGCCATGTTGTGCAGTTCCTCTGCAGGCGGGGTGCAAGATTGATGTTCCTGAAAGAACAGCATGGAAAATCAGCACTGAAATATTATGAAAAGGTGGTGCAGTGAGCCAATGAGTATTACTACATGGGCTAAACTGGGCAAAATTCACATTAAAAGCCACTTATTTCCAGCACTCAGGAAGTTGATAGCATTCCAGTCTTCATTACGGAGCTGAACCCTACTGCCATTCTTGCAGCAGGAAGCAGCGTGGTGCAAAGCTGCTGTGCCAAGTACACTGCTGCCAGTCTCAGAACCTCATTCCAGTTGCTGGGAAGGTGCTAAGCAAGCCAAATGTTGTATGTTCTTTTATAAAGAGATGCAGTAAAGATGTGTTGGCCAGAGCTTAGCTGTAAGCAGTCCGGCAGTACAGTCAATGCCAATAGTAGTAAGCCTTTTCTGGGAGCATCCATACAAACTTGAAAATTTCTTCTGGGATACAAGTATAATTTCTTTTTTCTTTAAATCTTCTGCAGAGATTTTAGGTGAAGGGCTTTTAATTGATGAAATCTCATCATGAAACCTCAAAACCTAGAAGAGAAATGCCCAATACCAGGTCTTCAGTAGTGTTACCTGAAGTCTATGGAAAGGACTTTGACAATGCTGCTAATAGTGTCCTAGATGACTTATGTGGAGGTTAGGCATTATGAACCTGAGTTTGTGACCCAGCTTCAGGATGTCTTTCTTCTGAATCTCCTGTTTTCCTCTGGGAAGGAAAGCTTGCTGTAGCAAGCTTAGAAAATTATTTAAATTAAATAGAAAAAAAAGCTATCTCAAACAGCTTTTGTGGACAAATCTCATATTGACAGGAAGTCCCTCTTGCTGAGTTCCTCTGGATCTCTTTGTACCAGCTTGCACCTTTGTTGCTGGAGGCCTTAATGCTAAGGTCCCAGCTTCCTAGTTGAATTAATACTCTTACTCATTTTACTTTGTTCTTTGGGGAGCATGCTGAGAGAAAATTTAAGAAAACTAGCATAGAATTTTCTTCTGTTGGCTGGGTTTTACAAGCATTTCATTCAACTGTTGACATCAATTGATGTAGCTAAGAATTAGAAGGCCATTTCACTGTATGCAGGATTCTTGTGTTGAGTGATGAAGAGGGGGATATTTGCATGCTTGGTTCATGTGAGATCTTTTGGAAGACTGAAGGAGCCAGATCTATCAGCATCTGTACTGCTTGTAGATGCAAGAGGTGAGCATATGTCAGCATCGTTTCTGCATCTTAAATTCATTGCCAGTGGAGCTAGGTGGCATGTGTTAGAGTGTACAACAATGTGTAGGCAGTCTAGAAGATTAGTGGATTAGTACTCAAGTGTGAAATCAGGAGTACTGTAAAGTGATGGTATAGAAACCCTGTAAAGAGCAGACTTGGCAGGATTTGGCTTGCAATGCCAGAACGCATTCCCAAGGTTGAATTGTGCAGTCTTATCCTGCAGGATTTACTTGGTGCTGTGGATTTAGCTAGGCTGAAGCAAACGAGGAGAGAAAGACTTTACCTATTTAACATTTGTGTAAGTTGATCACTGCTGTAAGCAAAAATATATGAGTACATTATACTAATGGTATTCCCTGTACCGATACCGTGTGGTCTCTTAAGTGGAATTAGCTTGCTATGTGTTTGTAAATTTTACAGATTGTAGTATTGAAACTACCAGAGCCTACCTCTGGCAACTGGTGCTTATGATTAGAGCTGCCAAATACAGCAAAACATGTATTGCAAACATTAATTTGAATTCTGAACAGCTGTTTGATTCATGTTCGTGTACCTCTGTTGTTCACTGTTTGCAAGCATTCATGCAAATGGTTTTTTGTCTGCATTAATGCAGTTCCTTATGTGAATAGTCATTTTCACAAGCAAGTAATATTCTTTGTGTGAATGATGATGTCACTGTAGGTGCTTTTGGGTTTGACTACCTCCCCCCTCCCAAATTTAAAACTGTCAGTTACACAAAGAGCAGAATAATTCAGTGCATTGTATGGAGCCAAGCAACCACCTTGATTAGTTCACAACCATCTCTGCTGCTGACATTCATTTAGCAGGTAGAAAACTCTCTTGTAAAAAATGAAGCTTTGCAGGCTAAGAAAAAGACTTAAATTCAAAAAGAATATTAATCACAACAAATAACCCAAACATCTTGACTTGTGAGCATCAATATTTGTGATTTGACTGTGAAATTATTTGCCAAGTCACCCTAGAATGTTATAGTACATGCTGACTGGCCAGTGGGTGGGAGTTGTTTGTGATGAGTACTTTGCAGTAATGTTTTATGTGTAACATCTGTTTTCTGCGTTCTCCAGTTCAGTTTACAGTAGAAGTTTTTTATGTTCAAAAGTGAATCTGTGTTGCTGCTGCAGACTTTAAATTTTTTTGTACTTTCAGTTGATACATTTGAGGAAAATGCAGTGTGACACATAGGACAGTTATTTATTGAAGGCCCACCTTTGATGTTTATTTCTGGGTTTATTTTCAGATAAGAATTTTTATTCAGGTAGATTTTATCATGAAATATGGTCAGGTCTCAAAAGGAAATTAGTACAAAATAAGGTTTCATAAATAAACCAAAGAAATAAGTAGTTGGATTTCTTATACCCTGTCCCCCACCTCCCTCCACTCCAATGCCAGTGTGTTCTTGAGCTCTTTTTCCTCTTGATTTTTCCGTAGCTTTAGTCAATAACTGATTTCTATAGTGAGGCTTTTCTCTAAATCATGAGGATATATAATTTGAATAGGGTTTTATTATTTCCTATCTTTTTTTAATGGTTACTGTATATGGTACATGCTTGATGTTTATTTCTTCACAGGTCTGCTCCATATTTGTTCAGTGTCCCAGATGATGTTGTATGAGTTGTATACTATAGCACTGAATTTTGCAAAACATTTATTTGAAAATTTTTGTTAGGATGAAAAAATGGTTTGATTTGTCTTTGTGACTTTTCCTGGTTTTGCCTGGAGCAGACTTCATATTCTTCTTAGTAGCTGGGTCAGTGCTGTGTTTTTCAGATTCAGTATGAAAATGATATTGACCACACCCTGTTTTGGTTCTTGCTAAGTGGTGCTCAAGACACCTTCTCTAAGGTGTCTTACCCTCTCCCAGTGAGGAGCTGCACAAGGAGCTTGGGGGCCATGGCCAGGGCAGCTCACCCAGACTGGGCCAAAGGGATATTTTATAGCATAGAATATCATGCCCAATATATAAACTGTCCATGTGTGTCAGTGAGACACTGAGGATACAGCAACTTATGTTAGATTTTGTAGAACAAGTTTGGCAATGTATGTTACCACAGTATCATAAGTAAAATTTTCGCCTGGGAGCACAGGTAATGAATTTACTGTCACCTGTCCACTCACTCAGTAATTCTAACATCTTTCTTTTTAGGCCTTTCACTGGGATTTGGGGATACCTGCTATCTAAAGATATCTAAAGGTCTTCTGCAATGAGATTGTTAACAAAGATTCTCTAAAATTTCCAGCTTTTTTAGGTACTAGAGAAAGTCAAACCAGCCAGGCTTTTTATATTATTTTACTTTGTAGGTTCCAGATAGTACTGTGACAGTGTGAAATATATCTCCCACATTGACATGGAATTTTTATCTTCTAGTAATACCATATTGCCTCTGAAATTTTTAAATATCGGGTGCCTGCCAGGTATCTGGCGTCGTAGGAAGGCAAAGCCTGTTGCCATGGAGCTTTGAGGACTTGCTTCCCCAGTCAGCATACCTGCAGCTAGAGAACTGGCTAAATGATCTCATCGTAGGAGTAGTTTCATCAGGCTGGAGGAAAACTAGGAAGTGAAGGAGTAAGAAATGGATGGGGGTGTTTAGGAGAGATACATCCTTCTCACAGCCCCTAGCCACCACATGCTTCTGCTGTGTCAAGTTGTCACTTTCTTCAAGAGTGCTTAACTGTGTTAGGCAATTGGTGTTTCACCTAGAGCTCACAGCAATGTGTTAGCTTATTTTCCTTACTTTAGTACTGTTCCCTCTGCTTCAACTTTGTTTTGCCTTGCTGTGGACTAATGCCACAAAAGTATGGTGAGAAGGATGGCAGAGGATGATGTATCACATTGCTGTGCAAGGATTTTTTTGTTGTGAAGGATATATCTACAAACAGGAAAGATTCCAGTGTCTGCTTGTTCCACAGTGTGTGAATTGGAAGGATGCTGCTCCAAATGAACTGTAGTTACTAGACAGCTATTTAGTAATCATCTGAAAATGTCTGTTTCTAATATTGAACCTTTCAAGCCAACTTTTGTCCTTTTTAACCCAATGGATAAGTATGATATAGCAGATCTCTTCACCTGTAGCTGACAGTTACTTTTCAGACTCTGAAGGCTGAAGATCATTGGTGCCTTAGTGGAAGTCCAAGAATATTGATTGACCATCCATTTGTTTTTCTTAGTCATGTGCTGTTGTTTGGTTCCTATAGTCAGACATGGATATCTGTGTACTGCATTCTGTACCTATATACATTTGCTCACTTCATAATATACACATTACTGAAGTACTTCTGTGTATTTAAGAGTATTCCCATCCTATATAATGGTAGTCTCACATACCCTAAGTGACTTGTGTTAGCAAAATTGTATTGCTCCTTGGTCACATTACCCTTATGATTCCTCCTATCAGTTATGGGACTTATTTATAGTTTTCTTTCCATTCACGTATTGAAAATTTGACTTGTGTCAGTCTTTGGTGCCTTGTACCATTAGACCTACCTCTAGGGTCTTCTGTTCAAATAAGATTGGATTTGGATTTCTTTGGACTGCAGTTGCTTCAGTTGGTTCCCCAAAATCTGAATTTACCTATTCAATTGTAGTTATGGTACAGGACAAAGAAAAACTCAGTTGAATTCTCTGTCCTGGTTCCCCGATTGTGCACTTAGGAAGCCTTTAGTGATATCACTAACTTTGTGGCCTCACTGCTATTAGAAGTTGGACTGTTGCTTATTCTTCCACTGGGATATATCACACACTTCCATAAACATCATTGGGTTGTGTGTCCCATGCTTATTATGTCCTAGTTCCTGGAAATGTGGATCTTGCTCAGGTACTGCAGGTTGCCGGTGTAAATAATAAGGCTATCAGATAGAGCATGCCTTTGCACTCCTGTGCAGATGTGCTTTTTTTTCTGAAGTATATTGGCTTATGGAGCGGCATCTGTTTATGCAGATGTTATTCTAAAGGGATCTCCTGCTGGTACATAGTGTGTACAAACAGCTTTAGACACTCTTTAATCTCTCTCTGTGGTAGCCAAGCTCTTGAGTAATGGAAGTGTCTCCTTCCCCTATGTAACATATTCCTGGGGAGACCTGATTACAGAGAGATTAGAATCAACAGATTCAAGAAAGTGGCAACACCTAAATTTGATCCCAACTACTTTGTCAAACAACCTTCTCAGTAACCTTCCTGGAAGAGATTCAGAACAAAAATCAGGCAACAGTCACACTGAATACATGTAATGGCTAGCTATGCCTTCTTTGTGTTGTGGTGATACTCAGGTTCTGCGGTATCCCTGTACCTCCTGTACCTTCTCTTGATCAGCTAGTGATGTAGAACTAATCTATGTCATTTCCAGGAATCTGAAGACCCATTTGTTTTGGTTCATTATACAAATTATCTTAATGAAATGGCTTTGCTGCTGCTGGATTGTGGCACTTGTTGCAAATGTAGGCTATGCTAAAACCAGGCAAATTTAAAGTCCTTTGGTGTAAAAAATATTTTTTCTCCTACTTGCTGGAAACAGTTGTGGCTGTTGACACTCTCACTATGTGCAGTGACTTTACTGATGCACAAGATACCATTTAGCCCTCCAGTTGCTGTGTGCTTTTACTGGTGGGAGACAGTGTCTGACAAAAGGGCTTTTGTCTGGAAGTCATCTCAGGGTACAAAATGAGCTCTTGCTGTCTGACTGGCTGTGTACTCATGATGATCACAGATACTAGGTTTGCCTTGCAGTGCAGTTATGACTTATGTTCTTTGGACCTGGAACCTCATGACTCCTGTAGCCACAATTTCAGTGGGTCCACACATGGATTTGACTTAGGTCTCGCTTGTATGATAAACTCTTTGTCAGCTCATTTCTCACTCTCTTCACTGAGATGTTTGAATGTAAGCATTTTCTTTCTCACACTCCAGCTGCTTCTTTACCCTCTTCTACAGTCAAGCTATAATCCTGTGGATTTGATATTGCAGGCTGTTGCCATGGAAATAATGGTGATTTCACAATTTCAGTGCTGTAAGCACTGCAGGAGACAATGGAAAAGGTGGTTGGCAAGAGATATAGTGAGGATATAGGGGACAATTCAGAGGAGTTGTTTTTAAACCTGTACTTGGGGGGGTGATTCTTTATAATTGTGGGGTTTCAGTGTGTGTCTAGTTCTTTTATCTCTTTTTTCTTTTTTGTAAATGTGTTTTTATTAGAAGTTGGTTCATAAAAATGCATTCCTACATTTTTTGCAAAGGTTATTACAAAGTGATGCTAAACTCTCCTTTCCATGTCCTCAGAATAAAAGTACAGTGCTTTCTTTGCAGTTTATAGTAATTCATTTTTGGACAAAAGGGCAAAGGTTGAGATCTAAGCAACTTCTGTTTGAGTCATACTTTTAGCCTGAAGATATGCCTTTCAGGAAAACATTTTTTTTCATAAATAGTAAAACAAGCTGAGAACATCATGGTGAGCATATGTATTTAAATCAGTCTGTGTGACTGACTGTATGAAACCCTAATATATTTGTTATTTAATTTTTAGTGTGCTCTGCATGCAAACAATTTTGGTGCTGAAGATCATCTTATGCAGCATCTGTTCTTAGCATTATGTCAGGATTTCCATCTATACTGAAATATTTCCTCTAAATTAGACACATCCATAAAGGTAGAGTGAAGCTTACTGGGAGAAATAACTATGTTATAAAATGAATTGAATTGGCAGCTTAACAAGCCGAAGGCAAGTGGCATCAGATGAGAATTTTTGATACTAAAAGCTTAAAAGCATCAAACATCAGCCTTTTCCCCAGCTATTTACAGCAGCATTCCACTGATTAGCATAGTCAGAGAGTAGATATTATCTGTAACTTTTAACTTAAGATCTTAGAATTAATTTTCAGTCTGCAGTAGGAATTAATCAGTAATGAGGGTGATAGTAACCAATTTTTTAATTAAAGATAGAGGAAAAAGTGTTTCAACCTATCAGATGTGTTAAAATTATCTAAAAATTGCTTTAAAAATATTTTGATCTTTTTCTGCTTGTTATTCCATAAATGGAGATACAAAGATCAGCTGTTATATATGAAAGGGAAACAATAAGGAATGTTCAACATGACTCTGGCTTTGTTGGGCAATGTGATTAGGAAATCAGATTCTTAAGGATGCATCTAGTCCTTTGATGCTTGTGTGAATGGAAATAGTCTACTTGTGTGCCAGTACTCATATCTGAATTTCAAAAATTCTAGGCAAGAAACTTCTGAGGAAATGAAAATGACAAAGTGAGCCAGAACTGTTTACGCAGGGCCTGGCCTGGAAAGATGCAAAGTGTCTCATACAGCTCTCAAATCTAATTGCAATTGTGGGCATTTGTTAGTACTGAGAATTATATAAATCAGACCTTTAAAATAAATCAAAAGAGAGAAGGTGTTTTTTTCTGAACTATATTTATTAAAAAACAATTTTTGTCATGTAATGTTTCTTGGTGCCAAGTAAGTTTTTAAGCATTATATAAAGGTCCATTTTTGATGAATTACATTGGAGTATTATGCTTGACCTAAATTTGCTGCATAACTGAATATATATATATATATATATATATATATATATATATATATATATATATATATATATATATATATATATATAAATGTATGAGATTGGCTGTAGAATTTTCTGCATTGGTAGAATACAGGTAGCATAGGTAGCATTTACCTTCTGTCTTTAAGTCAGTGTGATGATAAATATACTGATGATAGGTTGTGGGTTTTTCGATTCCTTCCTGGAAAATTTGTTTAAAACTCTTAGTTAAGGAGCCATTTAGCTGCAGGTAGTAGTGTCTGACTGATAGGTGAACTCTTTAATGATAAAGGAACTGGGAGACCTGCACAGTAGGTGGATGTTTCAGTGCCTCATTGCCTCTGTTCCTGTTACAGGTGCATGGTGACAGCATCGCAGCAATGAGTGGAATTTTAAAGAGGAAGTTTGAAGAAGTTGGTGGAACCTCACCCTGCTCATGTGTGTGGGAATCAGATGATGATGTTTCCAGCAGTGAAAGTGCTGACAGTGGAAGTAATGTCCATCCATCTGCTTCTAATCATTTTACCCGTAAGTACTAAAGGGGTGTGTAAGGCATGATGCTGTGTCTTACACTAGCTAAGAAGGGTTCACTTTACTTCTTAGAAATACAGTGAAAGCTTTCTGCCTTTTTTTTTTTTTTTATTTTAAGTATTTTATCTGTTTTATTACATTTAAATGCTGGCACTCTGAGGAAGTACTTATTTTTGAAAAAAAAAACTATTTCCTCTGGTAATTGTTTTGGTGAAAATTTTAATGTCAGAGTGAGTTTCAGAGGAAATTCCATGTTTGTGCTCTATCATTCACATCTACTTAGTGTGACATGTTTTAAGCATATAGGAGAATGTCTTCCATTTTGGGTGATGATTTGGAGAAGGGGGAATATTGGCAGTAATGTGAAATGAACATGCCGTTTTCAGGATTAAAGATGGAAGTCTGCATGCATGCATACACATGCATATATGCATATATTTATAATGTGAGAAAGGCATAACTATGTATGTTATGCTTTTGTGTATGTGCTTTTTCAAGTAACACATGTGTACGTGTGCTTGTGTACATATGTATGCACACGTGCAGTAATTGTGCTGTGACACACAGAAGCCTTGAGTGGTATTTTAAATGTAAAGTCTGTGACAGAATGCCACAGAACTGAAGAGTGAGAAGCTGCTGGGTTTTATACATATTTTTGACTAGGGTCTCAACTATGGTAACAGAAGAAATATATTTGTCTCTCTCCCACTGAGGTTTATGGACTTGTGTAAATCAGGTACTCTTCTAATAAGAACCCTACAGTAAACAAATAAGTCATGCTGTTCTTTTTAAGAAGATTTGAATTGTGAGTTTTTTTCCTTTGTTCCTTGTAAAAAAGTTTATTATTTAACTCATGGGTTGTTTGCTGGTTATTTTACTGGAATCAGGATTTCACTTTGGTTTTAATTCCTAAACTCATGGTTAGGGAAGTTAACAAGCAAATTTTGCTGTCTCTATCTTAGGTGCAGCTGGAAAGTTTCTCTGTGTATAGGCCAGTTAAACTTCAGTAGGCTGCTGAAGCAAGTTACACACCAAGTATGCTCACCCTCCCATTAAATGTAATCCATAAGCAGGGTGGAATGTGGGTGTGGTGTGAGCATCTAAAGTTGTTTAGCAGGTCTGGAAATTCCTAGATGCTATCATGATAAAACAGTTTATTTAAGGCAATTCTAGGAAAGCATAGGGAATCCAAGTACCTGTTTGCTCTCTATTCAAAATATGTGTACCTAGTTATCTGGAAAGAATAAATTAAAGGTTCAGAGGGACAATATGCCGGAGGAAACCAGCTGAAACAAAAATAACTCCCTTAAATTTCTCCATTAAACTTAATTCAAGGTTATTTTAAGATCTGAGTACTTCCACATCGCTGCTTTTCGTGTTACTTGTAGTTGAGCTAATCAGTTTGCTCACCTGCAGTGAGGCCAGTCCAGTAATATTCCTGTGTATTATGACTATTTTCTTTTCAGCAGGGTGATCTCTGCTTGAAGGGCAAGTGTTTGCAGTAAGGCAGCCCTGTCAGTTAGTAATTATGAAGTGTCAAGTGGTTCCAATAAAAGGCAGGAAGAGTGCTGGAATTGAAGTTGGTATATGATTTAGCTCTTGGTTATGGAGAGGGGAAGATTCTTGTAACCTGTCTTAGTCAAGAGTAGAGTTATATTTTAGAGTTTCATGTCATAGGGAAAAACCCTGAGATAATGTTTGGAATGGAGCTGAACTATCTTGTGTGGGGCAGAGGTCTGCAGATAGAAGTATTTTTCTGAACAGCATTTGTAAGAGACAGAAACTATTGGCAACATAGATTTTTAAAGTGGTTTGTGTCAGCTTAAAAATACCAAAAATGGGATCTCAGGAATGCTGAGAACATTGACCAAAAGCCCCTCCAGGCTATCTAAGATGTGTGGTCAGAGAAATTCAGTCACCTTACAGCATAAGCTTGCTCTGAGTGTTTTGAGAAGAGTCTGTTTGCTTTTAATGTAGCCAGTGTGTAGAGCAGGAGCAATAGCAATAAATGCTATTACTTTTCAGACTCTGAACAGATTATTAAAAACAATAATAATGCCTATTGTTATAATATTCTTTGTTAGATTTGGAAAGTTGTAGATTCCCTGGTTAAATTCATAGAAATATCTCCAGCACAAAAACCTGAGCCTGCAGACATTTTCCATTGCTCTGTTGTTATGTCATGACTGACTTCAGTTTTTACAGTTTCTATGACAACTGTGATTTTTTTGATTGGTAAAGAATCAAGCACTAAAGGATTTTTTGGAGCTGTAAAGTATTTTTCCATCAAAGGAGAAGAGTGAAAATATCAAGATGCTTTTCACTAATCAGTATTGAAATTGAATTGCTGTCTAAATGTAGATACCTGTTTGTGGCAGGCTCCATATACACTAATTTTTCAAACAGAACAGATGAGAAAATAGCCCTGTTACAGTTGCCAAATAATTATCTGGAAAATTAATGATAATTTATGCTTACAATTTAAGACATTCATATTTTTCAAATCATGTAGGTAGTGACATTCTCAGGTTAACCCTTAGAGAAAGATCCTTATCAAGACATGGTTCAAAGCAACACAACTGGATTATTTTCTGAGATTCTTAGGCAATTTTTGTGAGTCATCAGCAAAAGGGTACTTGGGAACTAATGATGAAACTACATTAGGTGGATGTGGGAAAAAAAGAGATTTAACAGAATGCACAGCTGATCAGTTTGTGGTTACTGGGGAAATACAGAGAGGAGCTAATAATGAGCTCATCAGGGTGGGAAGAGAGCTTGTGGACTATGTCATATGTGAAGGAAAAGAGAAGGAGGTTCCCCAAGATGAGGAGCTTGACAAGCAACAGGGTGTTTTTCAGTAAGAGCAGGAAAGCAGTGGTAACAGATTTTACTTGGTAAATATGTCAGCTTGCAGAAAGGGCTACAGATTGGCTGGCTCAAAACTGGGAAAAGGAGGGGGGGCTAATGAACAGAATGAGAACGAGCCAGCTTATCAAGATCAAAGGAATTTAATGCTCCAGGAGTTTGCAAATTCTTAGTCATTGAAAGTGAGTCATCCTCTTTCACTACATTGATGTATATGGAACATATTTCAAAAACAAATTAGAAAATTACTGGGAAGTGTTGATTTTGATTCTACGGCACATCTGTATCTGTGCTGCATCTATTAGAGAAAAGCACCCTGCACTCAGAACATATGTATAAGGCCTGGTCTGTATTCAGGAGTGTGCACTGTCAGCAGCTCTGGAACCATCTTTTGCCAGCAATTCTTAGTTCAGAATGATGCTAACACAATGTATGGGATTCTATTTGCTGATCGAATATTGTCTGTGAGATTGGATAAAAATTAAACATGATGGTTAGAGATTGTCCTTGATTTGTTCTACAGAATTAAAATTATACCAGATCATATTTTAGCCACTGGTTTTAGACTTTATAGCAGTTGCTCTCTCTAGATGCTATTACAATATGCAAAATAATTTTAATAACTTTATAGTCTCATTTATAAAGTCAAAGAATATGAAGTTTCTTTTTTCTCTCACCAGTGATGCATGTAATTTTAGAAATGAAAAATCATGATTACCATGGCTTTTTTGACAAAGAGGGATGAACATGCCTAACCTTACAGTTTTTCAAATTATTTCAGAAGTTTTTGGGGTTTTTTCAGCTAACTTCTAGCTTGAGCTAGTCTCAGCTAAAATCCTTCTCTGCAGAAATGATAAGATTGGGAAGTAGGTGATTTTTATTTTAGTGAAGAGTTGCTCCATGGTCTTTGTCAAATAAGATCAGAATTTTAAAATGTTGTTTCTAAGGGTAAAAAAGCCTGAAGATGTCTTGGGTACTAAAAGTAGCTGTCCCTTTTTCAGGTACAAGGAAGCATTATGACAACATTTTCACCCAGTGAAAGCTGTGGGTGGCCTGGTACCATTACACTAGCTTCTGTAGGGAAATGATTGGTGGATCAAATCAAAAAGAAGGGGAAAATGGATTTTTCTGTTACCAGCTTATAACCATGAATAGATTCATTTTTGTCTGAAAAAAAGTTTCATGCTTGCTTTCTCCTGACTGCTGTATCCTAATGCTCACTTTTATTACTAGTGAGAGTCCCAGTGGCCTTCAGCAGCTTTCTTTGAATTGCTTTATGTGCTCTTACAAAGCAAATGAAGCCTGAGATTATTGCTATATCCTCTCTCCTCATCTAGTGCCGTGATCAGTACATATTCTTCATTTTGTACTAGTTTAAAATGTTTCCTACCAGTCTGTGTAAAGATGGTTTAAAGATGTTTTGAAATTTAAAGCTAAGTTAGATTCAGTGCTTTTGACAGAGTATGTTGTCTTACTGACCAGGTTGGATGGGGAAGACCCTGAGCAGCCTCATCCTCATGGGTGGCATCCCTGCCTGGGGGTGGGAGGTTGGAACTAGATGGTCTTTAAGGCCCCTTCCAAACCAAACCATTCTGTGATTGTCCATTACAGTGACCTTTATAACTAATTTCAGGCTGGAGCACCCTCAATACAGGTGCCATTGTGCAGTGTTTTCTCCTTACTGAACATTGCTCCTCTGTTCTTTGCTCTGATTTAGCCAAGCACTAACTTAGCAATAGGGATGACAGAGGGGAGTTAACTCCAACACAACAGCACAGATTCTATTGGTAGTGGATCTTCTAAAGGAAGTTCCTTCCAGGGGCTTGTGCTTGCTCAAAGGTTTTCCCTCTATCAGTTGATACAGCTGTGGCTTGTATGAACATGCTGAGCTTAAGTCTCTAGCAGTGAGCTGGGAACAGCCTCTCTGGCATTTGGCTTGGTTGGTCTTTTTGTGTTTTTTTTTTTAATAGACTAGCAGTTCTGCTTGCAAAGCAGAGTTAACAAGCAGATGAACTTAGTGTTTTATCTTGGTGCTTCATAATGAAACCATTCTAATGCTTACAAGAAAGATGCAACTGTATTTTATTTCTGTTTGCAGTCTTACCAGACTTCGGTGGTTGAGTTTTATATTCTGATTTTGCTTACATCATTTGTATTGTACTAGGACTTTTGGCTCTACTGGGGACCTGGACCTCCTTAAGATGAAAGCCTGTATCTGTATACAGAAATTACAGACTGATTTTCTCCAGTATAAGACAGTAAATGCATGTAGTTGCTGTCTTATAAACTGCAGGGAGAAATGAATCCATGGAAATTACTGACCCAAGGGCAAAGATTGCATGAATTTTGATTGAAACATTAGGGGAAAAGGAAAGTATTCTGCTTGCTGGAGACTGTATTGACTTCTTCCTTTCTTCTTCCTCTGTACACCAGCCCCATCTCCCATGTGTTTTAGTCTTACTGAGATGTCCTGGTGCCCAGGGCAATCCCCTGGTGTGCACTGAGTGTGAAGGTGTATTTAAGGTCCTGATCCTTACAGGAATATAAAGAAATTGAGTCTCAATCCTCTCCCTCCTACTGTAGTGATGCAGTTGGGAGACTATAAACAAGCTATAATTTCTTTGGAATTTGCCAAAACAGTTACATTAATTGTTTGATTCTAAAGCTTTCATAAGCTGTGTTCTGTGAGGGTTTGTCTGTTTGGCTTCCCAGCAGTCTTGCTGTGGTGTCCTGTGTTCATCTATCTGTTCATCTGTCTGTTTTGAGCTTTCAAGAATTTAAAGCAAGTGAGGGGATATGATTCTTCATAGATGGTATTCAACAAAATTGATCATCATTATTTTGCTCACTAAATACGCAGCATTTTTGGTGTTTTGACTCTGTGACTACTGATGCTACCCTACCACAATGTGTTTGTAGTGCTAATGGCATTAAGGCATATGGGCAGCATCCAGCCCTCAAAGTTTATATTTCAGAGTTTTTATAATACGTGTAGCAAAAAACCCTCAAAAAACCCAAAAACAACAAAAAAATCCTACCAACCAAAAAGAAAAAACCAAACCAACCAAACAAAAAAATCAAACAGAGAAACCAAACAAAAAAAGGAGAGAAGATAAGCAGCTCATTTAGTCTGAACTTACGTAATAGTGATATGACTGTTCTGAAGGGGAAAACCAGTTAGCAGTTATCAAGGACATTGGCTTGTAGTCCTGTTATTTCCCAGTTCACTATCAAAGCCAATTAAGACTCTTTTTGTAATGTGGAGTCTTTTGTATTTTAATGAATTCATCATCAACTATGTATGCCCCAGAGTAATAGTGGTGAGAAAGGGAGTTTCACCATCAAAGTGATTGAAGACTCAATGACTTCATCCCAAGTGAGGCTTCAACTGTTATTATCCATGGCTCCTTGTTACATGATTCGTTTTCACTGGGTGCTTGTGTGCAAAATAATAATGTGCCGAGCCATTAACTCCCACTTGGAGTGAAGGTACTGAATATTCTGTCACAGGACTTGCTGTGAAGCTTAACTTCATGTTAGTGCTTGTTGAATTCCAACTAACTTGTTGAGTTACTGATGTTTAGTGAATTGCTCTGTATAAATATGTTTTGTATTTGCAGCTTATTGTAAAGTTGTTTATCTCCATTTTGGAAACTCCAGGCTTTAGATACGGACAAAGAACAGATGTCTTAGTACTGAAAAGTAGGTTTCGTGTGTTGTCAGCTGGTTATCTGAATATTTTATTTAGACTAGGATATTAGGAGATGCTTTTGAAAATGTTTAAGCAGTGTTGCTTGCAACTAAACTAATGTCAATTCCAAACTCTTGTTTTAATTGAGGTATGACTGCTAGCAAAGAAAGCAGCCATAGGCAGTGGTCATCTGTAGAGCAATAGTTCAGCAGTGGTTACTATGGCAACCATAGGTGACCTACATTTTACCAAAAAGTGATCATGTTTCTTCTTTTTTTTTTTTTTTTTTTAATGGAGCATACCCGTTGACTTCTATAAGTATTTTTCATCTTTTACACATTGTTTTACTTCAATAGTATTCTTAGTTTTGAGTGATTAGTGTGAAATGGACATAAAAAGTTTTGGATCACAGATACCATATCATTGTTACACTACTATTTAAAATTAGTAAAAATTTTTACCTTTGCTGTCATGCCCAATTGAATGTTCTTAGGAAGAAGGTAACACTATTTGAGTAGTTACAGTTGCATAAAAATAATGTATTATTTGTATGCCTACCAGTGTGTGGTTTATAAAGGCTTGCAGTAGAAAGACTTGTTGTGCATTTATCTATTTCACAAACATCACAAGTCAGTAGGCCACGGTATGAATAAAGCTACCCAAACTTTGGACTTTGAACAAGCATCAAAAATGCTTTTGGCTGTAGTAAATTCATCTTGTCATTGCCTTTAAGGAAATGAGAATTTTCTCAAAAAATGAGACTATTCTGCAGACAGACAGAAGAGCAGCTAGGAGAGATGACAAAATGTGACATTTCAGATAAAAAATTGAGTTGGCATTTTAAATATACATTTCTCACAATGAGATTAACACAGAAGAGGAGGTGCTGGGTCAGAGCATGTGCACAAGGAAGTCATTAAATGTTGTGATTTGTCTAGAATTTTGGCTTGCAGATGAGCTAGGCCTGAATTTTCATAAAATTTTGTTAAAATGTGCTCTTCAAGAAAGAATTTACATTTTTTATTTTATTTTATTTTATTTCTAATTGGGGTGACTTTGGTAGTGTTTAGATAAATAAAATGTTCTACTTTAAATTGCTTATTGTGCTTTGTAGTGTGAAGGAATCTTTAGTTTCACAGAAATGAAGACAGAGAAATGGACAATAGGGGCTTTTGAGACCAGATTTTATTTTTCATAACTTAATGGATTGCCTGCTAATTACTAAAACCCTGTCATAGGCATGAGAGTCTATCGTGGCATTTTGTGGAACTACTAAGGGCTGAGGACAATCTATTCAGATCCATTTTTTGCAGTCCTTCCTTTCTGTTCCCATGTGCAATATCATATGTATCCTGCAGCTGATAATGGAACCACCTCCCTATGTCTCCTATATTTTCCATTTTCTCTCTGCCCACGCGTCTTTTGTAGCCTGTTTATTGCTTTGAAGTTTATGCAGCCCACTCAGGTTCATCCATACTGCACAGCATGCTTTGCACCAGCACTTGAGTCATGTGTTATTATATTAGCTATAGACTCATTTGTTTGCATAACTCAGAAAAGAAAATGTTTTTTGTTTGTTACCTTCTTTCCTGCTTCAGAAAGCTGGAGTTGGATGCTCTATGTCCATCTGTGTACACTCTGATACATGCAAACAGCAGCAGTAGTTGGCATTTTAAAGTAGTATTGGCAAAAAATATTAATTACTTGTGTGAAACAGCCAGTACTAAATGCTTTTGGGAGTTATGTAGTTTGCCTTTATGATGCTGAATTTAATTATCACCTACACCTCCTGTATCATGATCAAAAACTATTTTTCCTCAAATCATTTTGATCTTAAAAATTCTTACGTATCCCTTAAGCAGAATGTCACAAGAGCAAGCATTGCATCCCTGATTCTCAAAATCATGGCTTAACACAGTGTGTAAGAGCTGTATGCCCAGAGAACTGTGGCCTGTGCTGAAGTAGGATGTGAAAATCACCAGAGGTCTAGCTGGAGTCTCTACCAAAGCTAAGACCAACTAAGTTAGGATTCCTACATTATTTGAAAGCCAGATCACAAGTGTTGGGGGCAGAATGGAAAGGGACACTGTGCTGGTTTTGGCTGGGGTAGAGTTAATTTTCTGCACAGCAGCTGGTAGGGGGCTGTGTTTTGGATTGTGCTGAGCACAGGTTGATAATCCAGAGATGTTTTGTTATTGCTGAGCAGGGCTTGCTCTGAGCCAGGGCCCTTTCTGCTCCTTGTACGGCCACACTGGAGAGGGGCTGGGGGTGCCTGGGAGACACAGCTGGGACAGGGGACCCCAGCTGACCAAAGGGACATTCCAGACCACGTGACATCATGCTCAGCATAGAACGGGGGGGGAAAAGAGGAAAGGGGGAGGACATCTGGAGTGCTGGCATTTGTCTTCCCAAGTAACCTTTCCCTTGATGGGGTCTTGCTCTCTTGGAGATGGCTGAGCCTGCCTATCCGTGGGAAGCAGTGAATTAATTCCTTGTTTTGCTCTGCTTGCATGTGTGGCCTTTGCTTTCCCTGTTAAACCCATGAGTCTTCCAGCTTTTACCTTTTGATTCTCCTCACAGTCCTGCTGATGGAGCAGTGGGCGAATGGCTGCCCAAGGCTTGGCTGCTGGCTGGGGTTAAACCATGACACAAACAGGCATCTCTGATGGCAAAGCTGCTGTCACTACCTTGTGCCATCAGCCCCTTCTCTCTATATGATGACCACAGTTTTGCAGTATGGATTAAATGTTAGTTTGTTTTTAGTTTTGCTTTTCCAAAAAACTATATCCAAAAATGTATTTTAGAAAGATATCCAACCTCACTTTAGGGGCTTCAACAGATGGCAAGTCTGTCACCTGCCATGGTAAGCAGGATTAATGTTTAATTGTCCTTGCAATTACTGAATTTTGCCCTGCTCAGTGAAATACAGGAAGGTTTTCAGACTCCCTGATGTGTCAGAGCAGAAGTACCTCATGTGTACTAGAAATCAAATGTGCATATTGGCTGTATGATCATTTATTTTTTATATATCAACATGCTCTTCTGAATTTTTTCACCCTAATATGGTAACCTGGCTTCATTGCAAACAAACAGAATTTTCTGTTTATTCTGTGAGCTTGCACATGGCATCATATAATTTTTGATAGAAATTTTAAGACTTTGTTGGTATCATGTTAACAGTAATGAGGCATGAATTCCATTTTTTAAAGGACAGATTAAGGAAATGTCTACAGACTAAAAACATGATTTCAGAGGTCTAAAAATCTCCTGAGAAAAACTGGCGTTCTTTGAGATCACAAGGTCAGTAGTACAGTAGCAGTTATTCATGTGCATATATCTCTACAGTCATACAAGTCCAATTTAATTTTGTACCATTTGATGGTACAAAACATGATGCTATATTTTACATCTCTGCAGGGTTTTTGATTAGCACTTTTGGAAGAATTTAAGTTAAAAAAAAAAGCCACAGTTTTCCAGCTGCACCTTTGTGTTTAAAAATGCTTAAAATTCATGCTGAAACCTATTGTATCAGCATACATCAGCAACTTCCAGTGAAATTAGATTTATGCAGGTAAAATGTTCCTAACTTATTGTGTGTATTTGTAAATAAATTATTATTGGATATTTACATCATTTGTCACTTGCTTGCAAAAGTATCTGCTGTTTAAAATTTTGGAAAGAGAAACACCAAGTTATCTGAAGAGATACTTTCAAGGCTTTTATTTTAATTGTCACATCATGATGTGATTTCTTTTTCCAGAGACTGGAAGTAAGGGATATGATTCATTCAGCCACAAAGAGCGGGCCAACACATCTCAAGTAGTAAATGTCTTCAGAGAACTCTGTGTAATCAGTAAAATATTTTAATAATGTCACAAAGTAACTTAAAATGCTTGATAGCAAGAAAACTATGATAGCAACTTCTCTTGGTTAACTAATTCATAATTTCATGTAAGCTTTACTGGGATGCTGGAAATGGGTATTTATCTTTTATTTGTTTGTTATTAGAATGTTATTTTTAAATGTTGCATATACTGATGAAGGAAAAATCAGAAAGCAGGACTGTAGGTAGCCCTTCTTCTGAAGGGTTTGTTGGATTTAGGAGTTAACCATGATGCAGACATTAAATCTGTCTGGTTTTTATGGTTCTAAGTGTGACAATTTGTCATATTGTTCTGATTTGAGATGTGGAGGAAGGATAGGAGTTCCCACCCCCTCCCCACTTCTCCCTCTGGTACTCAAAGTTGGGTTTCTGGTCTATGTAGGAGATTAGTTGAAAAGGGTTTCTTATTTGGGGCTTTATTTAGTAAAGAACATAAGTAACCTATCTAATAGATGAGATAATAGGATAAATAAAATCATAAAAGAATAGGCATGGTGGGTTTTTTGTTGTTTGCTCACCTTTGTTTTGTGAAGACCAGTTTTGCTCTATGTGCTCTTTAAATGGCAGGTTAACTGCTGTAGCTAATTCACAGAAATAAGCATATTCCAAAACAAGGTCAAGGTGGGAAATTAATAATTTAACCTCATATAGATGGGATTTTTTGAATATCTCTTTCGCTACAGGGTAGACAAATGATAGAAATGTAAGATGACAAACACAATTTTGAAGAAACACGTTTTACCCATATCACATGTAAGAGGAAGGAATTGCTAGTGGACTGCAATTCTGCTTTGATTTTGTTTGTTTGGTTTTTTGTTGGGCTTTTTATTTTTGTTTATTTTAAATATCCAAACACAAAGTCCTTGTCCACCATTTATCTTTACACCACAATCTCCAGCTAACAACAAAGGGGGTAAAAAGATTACCACCAAAACAAAGCAAACAGTCCCCCAAACAAAAAAACAAACCAAAACCCTTCTACAGGTCTTGAAATGACTCTGCATTCACAAGGTCTGGAGAGTGATGAGGATGAAAAATTTACATGTTCAAATCTCAATCCATTATTTTAAAATGGGGAGAGTGGAGAGGCAGCATAAATCACTAATCCAATTGTGCTAGAACAGCTGCCCAGATACAGCAGCCGTGAAATCTGTGCTAGCAACCTGATTAAGTTGTTTTTTAACCAGTGTGTCATCTAACTTAGCTCTGTGTGTAGGATGAGGGTATCTGGACTCAGTGGCTGATTTAAGACATTTTAGCTCTTGGGGATGAAGCCTGATGAGAGTTCCTGCACAAATGCAGTGTTTGCAGCCTCTCCAGTGGTGCTGGCTTGGGGCTGGATTGTGCACTTGGCACAGGAGAGATGTGAGACATACAGAGATTTACCAAAGGCTATAAATTTCTGAAGGGGACAATCACCGCTATCACAAATGCAACAGTTTTCCCATGTCAGGATCTATAAAACTGCAGGACAGCTGAACAGAGGATGTTTCAGGAACAAATGATGGCATAGTCTTATTTTTAAAAAGGACATAATTTAATTTTATGTGATGGTGCCTGCATTTTAATGCATAGCATAATAAAGCCGGAACCCTTTGGCTGAGGTCAGTCTATCTACTAGTGTCTTCTTTTAGGAGTAGTTAAGCATATAAAGAAAAAATTCTTCTCTTCCCATAAATGCTTTCCAGTGGTTAAATTCAAAAGCTTTTAATTAGAAATTGCAATATATAGGAGCTTGGACGATTTCTGTGAGTACAAATTCCCTCATAGCACTTTTTTCCCTAGAAATTCTAAAGAATAAAAAGATAAAAAAAGATGTGTCCTATGTTGCAATTGCTGTAAAATTTATATTGTAGTATTTGAGGTTTGTGTTATAAGTTGTGGCCTGTGGTTTCCTGTCTGAGAGTTTTGCTCAGGTGCCAGTATTAGCTAAAAATAAATATTTACTGAGGATGACAAAATCCACTATCCAAAGAGCAAAATTAATTTGTAGGTTTGTACTTCTTATGATGTAAGCTATAGAAATGCATGACTTGTCCATTTCAGGGCTGGGAGACAGTTTAAAAACCCAAAGTAATTCCACTGGAGAAGGTATGTATTATGTAAAGAATAAACACTTTGATAGTATCTCCACCCTTTTGTCTGGTAAGACACAGATTTTGTTGATAGCGTGATGTAGTGTTTGAAATGTGACACAGGGAATTCAGTGACTTGCATTCTATCCTCTAGAGTTTCCTTCCTTTGGGAATTTGAAGAATTCATTAAATACATCTGACCAGAGGAGATTAAAGCCCTCTTTCAGCAAGGTGCTTAAGTTGGATTCATGGTTAATCAAAATAATTGTGCTGGGACCATTGGTTTCTAATATTTGTTCTCACTCAAATGGGGCCTTAAAAAATCAACCATGTAAAATGGCAGCAGAATAAGTAGCTAAGGATGCTGATGGACAATTTCCAAAAAGCATACTATTCACAATAGTTTAAAAATCTTTTTCTTTCTACCTCTATTTCTTCATCACTATCCCTATTATCCTTTTGATTGTTTGAAAAGCATTATAATTCAGTGGTCTGGTTTAGTACTTAAGTAAGTCCTAGACACATTCTTGTTATTTCTAATCCATCAAGAGTACCCAACAGCTCCTTTATTTTCTTTATACCAGTCTAATGAGGTCAGCAAGGTCAGAAGAAACTAGCAAGAAAGGTCAGAGTGGCTTATGCAAGGGTCCTTTTCTGTAGGCTGATATTCAGCATGCTGGGAATGGGTCTGGCTATAGTATTTGCAATCTGCAGTGAAATAATGACATGAGCAATTTGACAAGTAGGCTTCATTATCCTTTCCCACAAAATGTATTTCCACAACTAGAGCAATTAGTAGGGATTATCTTTGAGAGGAGAAATAAATGGCTTTTAACTGCTTCATGTGTACTAAAATACTGCTAGATGCTTTAAATTTTTCCCATGTGGGGAATTTATTTTGTCTTTTAAATTCAAGTGTCAGGATATCACCCTGTATCAGAAGAAACAGTACTTTCCCATCCACTTACTGATCTAACTTAGAGATAGAATCCTGAAATTTATATCAGACTTAAATTTCCAGACTTGACACTAAAATTTTCCTTCCCCCCCACCTATTATTGCTGAAAGTGAAAAATACTTTCTTTCTGTAATTGTTTTGACTTTTTCAATGAAACAGGTTCTCTCTAACTGGTGGTCTTGAAGCAAACCCTTTACTTTTAACCACTAAAAGCACAGTTAAGGGATGGGTAACAATAAGATATTAGATTAATTTTTTAAAATTTTATTTTATTTTTTCAAATGGATATGTTAGGTATTGAACAGTTAAACTGCTCAAAGCCCCATAGAAGTCCTTGTTACAAATGGATTTCAGGATGCAACTGGTCATGCAAAGTGATTTCACATCTCTACTGCTAGTTCAATGCTAGCAGTTCAGTAGGTTCTTCTTTTTGCAATCCAGAGAAAAGGTTTGAATACAACCATTAGTTAAAGTATTAATAACACCTGTATACTGAAAATAAGAGTAGTGTAGTGTTTAATAAGTGCTTGGCATCCTATTTGTTACCAGTTTTTCTTCCTACTGCTCAATTGTATGCAGTCTGGCTATGGCTTGAGAGTCCTCATTGGTTACCAATTGTCTAGTAAAAATTCCTCTGCATTTTATTTGACATTTATTATGTGGGCATCTCAGCTTTTGGGTTTATTTTCTGAAGATTTGACTTAGGCTGGTGACTGGTGTTGGCTAGAGACCATAGTGTTGGATATCACTGGCAGATTCACCTTATTTGTATGCGTGGAACAGAACAATGGATGTGCAGACAGGCAGGAATTTTCATTTCTGGTTCAGGTTGTATTTGACTCAGCTGTCAGCTTGTCTAGTGTTTGGGTTTTGGTATTTCCCACACCCATTGATAGTAGTCTGAGGTCACTGGTATATTTTCACCAAATTCTCTGCTTTTTTGTAGCAGAGTGAAACCTTTCAAATCCTGCACTTCTTGCTCAGTGCACTTTGTGAATTTTCACGCTGTGTTTGCTGGAGGGTTAGGATGCAAGGGAATTCCTTTTTATTGCTTTTTCTTTTTTAATGGATAGAGTTATGTTCCTAGCATAAATTGGCCATCAGTGCTACAGTATGGTATTTCTGGTATTCTCATTCAATTAATTTTTCTCTGTCATTCATTTACTTTAGGACCCATGTGCCTTATTTTTAGCACATATGTATTAGATAAAAATATATTTTTAAGATTTCAAAATAAACATTTTGGCCTCATCTTTCACAGTTTGTCTTCAAGAATTTACTGTATTTCATCTTCTGAAATGTTGGTTTGCCTGTGCTTTTTCCCACTCTTGGTTCTTTTATTCTTTTAATTCTTTCAATTCTTTTAATTCAGTTTATTTTTGAAAAGTCACTTTGTTCCTTCCATATCTTACAACTTTCTATAAATTTATATTTTTAGTGGCCTTTTCATTCCCATCTGTACTTTTTCTGGTTAATCTAAAAAAAAGAAAAGCTTATGTATAATGTCTGTGCTAACAACATATGTATCCTTCTCAGATTTTTACTGCAAGATTGTTTTCCAGTAAGTAGTTTGTCTCTCCTCCAAGACAGTTGACTGAACTCAGCTGTGAAGCAAGAGAAAAATCATATGCAAACTTTTTAGCAATTTCCATCTCAATATCACAAAATCCTGGCCTTAAAAAAAAACCATTCTTGCTGTGTTCTCTTGTATATCTCAGTATTGCTTTAAAAGTGATGTTACTTTGACCTGCTGATGCATCTATTTGTATTCCCATTAGCATCACTTTTTAGTGTCATAAACGTGCCTTCTTTGTCTCTGCCTCTTGAAACAGAGGCAAGTTTTTGGTCTTTTCCTGTCCACTTACCAGTCAGGGTTCACTATATTCACTATTGGTAACTTTAAAAATTTTTGAATCCTATGCTGTTTCAAATGTTTTGGAGCAGTCCCTGCAAATGTATTTAATTGATTTTTAAAATCTCTTTTAAAACTTGCCCTACTCATTATGTGTAATAAATTGTCAGTTGTCATGCAAAAATAATGGTTACAAGATGACAAGTGGTAGCTCTTTGTTTTCTCTGCAGTGTCTTTGAATCCTTTGCTGCTTCCTGCTTGACATTTAAGATGCTTAGCTTCTAAGATTATATATCAGGTTATATATAGCTTTTAAGGCTGTAAATGCTGTCATTATTGTGGTATACTAATTTAAGGCATCAGGCGAGGTTTGTGGGGAAATTAGCATTTTTTAATTAGATTAGCTTCTACAGCTAGAAAAGTAGGCAGGCTTTTGTGTCTCTGACCCCTTTCTCATGTCCTCAAAGGGTTTGGTTTTCCTACTCATCTCAGTTTGTCTACTTCAAGATACTGCTGCTCTCTACAAACTGCCTGTGTCATTGCTTGACACACTGAATGTCACGACAAGGCTGGCAGTTGCTGATCTGGGTCTGTTCCTGTGTGATTATCATCATAAAGCAATTTTTGAGTTGTTTGCAATTTTGCAACTACAGAAAAGAGTAAGAAGATCAGCACAGAGCATGTACCAATTTGCTGTTGTAAGTATGTAGCAAGCTAAATGTGACAGCTTTTCAGGAATTCTCACAGTGCTGGAGATAATAAGAAAAACTGCAGGATACACGCTGCACAGTTATGAACTCATTGCCATTGTAAATGACACAGAATATGTTTCCTGAATGTAAATGGGCCACTCCTGTCTCTCAATCCAAGACATCCAGGGCAGTGAGAATATCTTTTGATCTGAAAAAGTAGAACATTTGGCACCGGCAAATCTTTGTATTTCTTGAAACCTTAAATGACTGAAGTCAGCATTTGCAATCCTGTATCCTAGAGCCTATGTAAGTGGACATAGGGCAGGAGAGCAATTCCAGGCTGGCAGCTAGAACAGTGCTAGTGTCACTGAAATCTGCCCACCCCAGAAGATGGAAAGAGAGAGCCAAGGATCTTGACTTCCTGCTCTTCAGTCACAAAACTAGTGAGTCCCCTATGAGCTTGGAGCTGTTGATGTGGTAGAAGGCTGTTAACAGCAAATGACAGCTGGTGCTGTCAGCTAGCACCTTTGCTGTGACCTGGAAGGTCAAAACAGACACACTGACTACACTATTTCTAAATATCTGACAAGTCTAGTATTATCTCAACTTAATATAGCAGAAATAAACATGGTCCTCATGTTCCTAAAAGGGAAAATATTATGATGGAAACAATATTATCCTCAGTGCCTAAAGATGTTAGGCCAAAAGAATTAATCCTTTTGAGAAGTCACAATCATTGCAGGGATGCCAAAAACCACACTGAGTTGGTAATTGCTTCTTTTCTGCAACACAGGAAACTGTCAGATGATGCAACTTTGTATCAGGTGATATCAGCCATCCCTGCGGTTTTGTCTGTGCCATAAATTGATGATCCTAATGCAAAGTATTTTAATGTAATCCTGGTTGAAAGTCTAATTTATTTTTTAAGATGTTCACAGGAAAATATGTTGAATAATGATTTTAAAAGGGGGAAAAATAATTCCTCCTCTGCAAGTGCACCAACACAAGAGGCTGCAGCCTTTAGGGACTGTAGTCTGACATCCTCAACCCTTGGGTATTGTACTGCTGTCAGGGTGATAAGTGTGTCTACTTAATATTGTGAACAAAAAATCTAACTGAAACATTAAGTTCTCCAGCTGGTAGGTTTCAAGCAGTTTAATTTAAAAAAAAAATCATGATGGTATCTGAAATGCTGAAATCTTGAAAGATATTTGAGCTATAAAAATGCTCTAATTAAAGTCATTATTTGGTTCTCATCCCTTTTAGGTAGAAGTCTTAGATAAAACACTCCATAACTACTTCTACAAAAGAACTTCCAAACTTGATCGTGTTGCAGAAATGTTGATCCTTGCACAATCTCAGGGCATGTAGCTACTACACTTAACCCTTTAAGCTCTTGGAAAATTAGACCAAAACCACAGTGTTTTGAACTTTGAACATCAGCTGAAAACAGTGTTATCAAATTAAAAATCAGTCCATTTTGGTCACTTAAGTTATACGAGGGCATCCTGGAACTGTCACTGATTTGCAAATATGAATGTGTATATTTAAATACTGCTATCCATCTTCTTCCTATATGAAAGAAATGCCAGCCAGTGTTCCTTAGAAAGCATATTTCTGAATTGGACTGGCTTACTTTCATAGTAAGGGTTGGAAGGGACCTTAAAGACCATCTAATTCAAAGCCCTCTGCCATGGACAGGGATGTTACCCACTTAGAACAGAGCCTTTGAGCCCTTTGCTCAAAGACCTATCCAACCTGACCTTGAACACTTCCAAGGATGGGACATCCACAAGTTCTCTGGGCAGCCCGTTCCAGTGCCTCACTACCCTCTGACTAAAGAATTTCTTCCTAATGTCTAATCAAATCTCCCCTGTTCTAGTTTAAAACAGTTCCCTCTTGCCATGTCACTTTCCAGCCATGTAAAAAATGACCCTTTCTCTTTTTCAAAAGCCCCTTTTAAGTACTGGATGGCCACTATGAGATCTTCCTGAAGCCATCTCATCTCCAGGCTGAACAGCCCCAGCTCCTCAGCCTGTCCTCACAGGAGATATCCTCCAGCCCTCTGATGACCTTTGTGGCTCTTCTCAGGACCTGCCCTATCAGGTCTGTGTCCTTCCTGTGCTGAGGACCCCAGAGCTGGCCTCGGTTCCACAGATGGACTCTTCTGACAGTAGAGGGGCAGAATCAGCTCCTTTGACCTGCTGGCCACCCCTCTTTGGTGCACTTGGATTTCTGGGCTGTGAAAGCATACTGTTGGCTCATGTACTTTCTGAAACCTTAGAATGTTGCAATGGCATAGTAAAAAATTTGCTGTAAAAGTACAGCAGTTCAGTTTTTAACTTGATGCAAATTATATATATATATATATGCTAGGAAAATTATTTTGGATGCTAAACTATATGAAAGGATTTTTCATTTAATTTCTTCAAGAGTGATATTAGGGCAAGTGAAATCATGTTTTTAGGGTAGGAGAAGGGAAATTACCTGCAAAAGACTTTTACTTTATTAATGCAGGCTGCTGCCATGGAATATTTGGCGGAGGTGGGGTCTGGGCAGGAATTGTGTTGTGTTGTGCTAGTAGAGAAAACTCAGCATAAGCAATAAAGTTCCCATTGCTGTGCTGATGTTATCACTGATGCTGGTAGACAAACAAAGAAGTAAATAAAAATTATTTTCAGGCTCTCCTACATACACAAGAAATCAATGCTGGCCAAATGGAAATGGACAGAATTATTAAAGAAGAATCAGCTTCTATTCTTTAAAGGTTATTTGAAACAGCAAAAAGTACCTTACAACTCACAATTCAGTGTTTTTTCAAGCTTTAAATGATTGTATTGTATGTGGGATGTACAAAGGTGGGAAGAAATGTTGTAGCAGATTCACTTCCTGTGGAATGAGATCCTAAGCTGATGTTCAGCAATTCTAGGCAGGCACCTTTTATTTTAGAATTTAGATATCTTCCTGTCTATTAGATTGAAAGTCCACTATGTAGCGTTATGTATTTCATTCTAAGTAGTATGTTGAAAATGTCTTGTGCTTTAAGTTGGAATGCTTCATAAACTAACTGCTGTAAAATGTAACAACCTATTTACATTGCTGCTTAGATATGTCTGTGTTTCTGGTATATTTTCACATCTGTCTCCACTCAAAATACTTGTTTTTATGGTAGATGGGAACAAATTTGAAGATTGTAGCAATAAAAAATACATCTTTCTGTGGAAGACGAAAACTAAAGTGCTTGTCTGCTTCACTGTAGAAGCTGAGAAAACAAGGAATGAGGGAATGTTTCTGGTTTAACAACAGTGGTGCTTTGGGAAGGTCTGTAGATGACTAGTCCAGGAAGAAAAGACAGTCTGCTTCCACCTGGATTTTTTTCCTGTTCCAGTTGCATTGACTCAGTAAACTTCTTTATGGTTCACTATGGTACATAAAATGGAACTAGAAGAACCAAACAGATGCAGACAGAAAATACTAGCTATCATGCTTGCTTCAAATATCTCCTAATTTATTTAATTTTAAACTTTTTCTGGTCAACAGCCAAGTGAAATTTTTGAGTTGGAAAATGATACTATGAGAAAAGGTGTGCTTAGTGACCAAGCAAGGAAAAGGGATGGAGTAAGAAGTATTTCAGTTAATTATAAACCAAAAGGCACCTTTGTTTATTCTGGTCATGTCTTAAAATTTCTAACCACATCAAGTGTAGTTCTGAATTACTCCTCAGCATGGATCATGTTGGAATGTCTGAGGTGTCATGGAAACTGGATGGAGAAAAGCTGGCTTATGAAGCCATACCAGATAGCACAGGCAATTTCTTTTCAGATATATGCCTTCTCCTCTCTTTTTTTTTTCCTTTTTTCTGAGAGAATGACCACTTTGCTCTTTCAAATAGAATTTACTTCATTTGGAACGATGGCTGTAGCAAGCATTACATTATTTATTTGCTTTGAATATTCACATCATCTAAAGAAACAGCAGTCAAGAGATTCTTTTGCTACTTGGCTATACACCTCTCAGTACAGTAGTTTGCCTGCCAAAGTTAGCATTTCTTTGATTTTGATAGTTAACCATCAGTTTTGAGAAAGATTGTGAAAGGAAAAAGAAGCTCTGTGTGTTTACTGCAGAGGAATATTTTTGTTTGTGTACAGTAACTCTTCTAAAGTGTAGTATTTTTCAGCGCTGTTTTCTGAAAGGAAGTGTGCTCTCCTCTGGGATATCAGCCTAGAAAAGGTTAATTTTATCTTGGAAAAATGTATCTTATGTAAGATGTAGCAAGAATGTATAATTAAAAATAGGGTTTTCAGGACTTGTGCTAAAAATCATTGGGAAGGGATATGCTGTGCTATAGGCCACAGTATGTGTAAAGAGAATTAATTTTTACTCTGTGACAGCTTTTTACCCCATGATTTAAAAGGCTGCCTCTGGTCAAGCAGATACTAAGAGTCAGAAAAAAAGCAAACTATAGATGGTGTCCTTTAAATTGGCATGGCAGGGTAAGAATGCCAGAAGTAGGAGTGAGGGACAGCAATGGCAGCCTTACACTGAGGTGCCAGGAGTCACTGTATGAAGTTTGGTGATGGGATTGTTCGAGTGCCAGAAATCAGACCAGCTGCTCACAGGCCTGCCCCTCACTTATAAGCTGCTTTCTCCATCCTATCTGTTGACCTGAGGATATCACCTTTCAAATAGATTTTGTCTATTTCCATTTATTTCACTGACTAGACTCTTATTTCAAAACATGGTTGTATTTCTTTGTTGAGAATGCCATTTATGAATGAGTAATATTTTCATATTTATGCAGTTCAGGAACCCAAAGAATGTCATTCCTCCTGTCATGTCAGGCTATGGAAATCTATCAAGCCCTACTATTTGGAACTGAACAGTCAACATGACACTGCTTGAAGATTGTTTGGCTGTGACTGATCTAGAGAAAGTTAGACATTTGGGGCCAGGGTGAGGAAATTTATTTGATTAAATTATATTTGGTCTAGAAAGAAATATGTAGAATTTATACTTTAGATATCCTACCCCAGTGTTACTGACTGTAACTTTGCATTAATTAATATTACACTATTTTCTCTTAGGTGAGCATTTTTAACTCTGTAGAACTTCTGCAATGGCACAATTTCACAGGAAGTTTGCAGCTATGCCTTATCCCGAATTCAATTTAGAGGAGTTTGCATGGGCAAGGTTTATAGATCTTACCAAAGAAGCCACCACAAATCATCTATTTCCAAGCCTGAAAGCCAGTGCTGAGGCATTTAGAGCTGCTGCTGTTGCTGCTGTAGCTCATAAATTTTAAGCCATGGCATATAAACCATGCTGTTTGTAAGAGCTGGAGGAGAGTGTGCAGGGTCCAATTAATACATTTTCTAAATCCTGGACTTCAGGTATTTTTTGTCACTAGAAGACTGTAAAAGTTTCAGCATAACCCCCTGTTTACTTAACTGGTATGGAAGTTAGTACATTTCTGGGGTACTTGAAGAAACCAGACCTCTTGCATTTTTTTTGCAAGGTACAGGATTCACGCCTTTAGAATAACAAGGCATTGAGTGGTGCAAGTTGTCCCTTTTTTGTTTCATGAAATAGAACATTGCTCTTCCCATAAGTTTGATTCTTACATGATTCATCCAACTATGATACAGGATACTGAACAGCTGATTAAGTTTGATACCCAATGAAATAATGTAGTTGTATTAGGTGGAAATAATTTGAAGTTCAAATCATGGGCTTAGTCTGGTTTGTGATATATGGCTGGTTTTGGGTTATTGTGGGTCTTTGGGTTTTTGTTCAGGGTTTTTTATTTGTTTTTAAACTCTGTCCAAGATATGTATTTCAATGCATATAACCTTTATAAAAGTACTCAAGTCTAAATGCATATAGAGTAGAATAAACCAGGATTTATAAAATTGTTACTTATTAATGATGGTGATTACTCAGAGTCCAAATTTCCTCAACGAGTTCACTTTTGCTGTAGCTTTTGTGAAATGAGAAAGCATAAGAATGTTCCTGCTAATTTTCTTGCAAAGTAGATGTGGGATCTGACAGTTTACCCATATTTACAGATGGTCAGAAGGTTCTTGATTTGTTTCCATTTGGATTCACAAAGAACCTTTTATTTAAGAAAAGAGAGAGCCCTTGCTTACCTTGACTCCCATGGGAGACCCTGGGTGGAAGAGACTGCTAAGCATTTGTATTTTCCCACTGTTGTTTCACGGGGAGGTGAATTTGGATTCTCCTGAAGAATGCCTGGCTGTTACAGGAGGGGTGTCAGGAAGTATTGTCTCATTTGAACCTCTGCCTTCTCTGGAGTGACAAGGGAGGCCTAGGTTTTGGCTCCTGTGAATCTCTCGGGTGAGCTATAATCCCTTTTGTGGTGGCAGAAATGCCCTTCCTCAACAGTGTGTCTGGGCAGAAATTCAGCAATGTGGCTCTGACAAAGACTTCCTTCTATTTAGTAACTCTGTGAGAAGAGAGGATGGGATGGGATGGAATATAATTTAGCTACCTAAAAATGTCAAGTTATATTTAGGAAATTCAAAATTCCACTATGGAGGATTGAAGCTTCCCTCCCTCCCCCCACCAACCTTGAAGAAGTGATTAACTGAGGGTGCCTCTCAGCATGGAGACTGCTTGCTGCTATTGTCTCCTGCAGAAACAACTCTGCTGCTAACTGGTTTAACTGTATCATGTCCTTGAACATGTTTTCCTCTAACCACCTTTCAGGATTTGAGGACTGTTCCGTAGTATATAACAACATACAGAGAAAAATGTGACAATAGTACTCTTTTCCTGACCAATTTTTGTTCTTTCCATCTGTCAAATGTTTGAGTTTTCTTTTTTCTCCTAGTGCCACTGCAGCAAAAATGCCTGCCTTTTGTTTATGTCTTCCTACATGAGCATTGTGACATCATCAGTGGTATCGCCAGGGGGAAAAAAATATGCATAGCTGTAGCTAAACCAGCTGCTCGTTAGCAATCTTTCTAGTCTGCTTTCATTTCTTCTCATTAATGTACACACAAGAGTGTTTCCTGCCTAAGAGACATGGAAGGTTCTCAGCCACAAAACATCTGCTCAGTCCTTGTCTTTGGATAGATGAAAATGGTAGCACTTCAGAATACTCTCACTCTTGATAATGGCATTTTTAAAAAAACGAAATGAATGTGAGAGTGTAGAAGATATTCATTACTGGATTTAGTTGTAGGTAATTCTGAATCCTTTGCTAACCATCTTGTATAATTCAGTGTAATCACAGAGACTGCATATCAACTGTTACAAAACCATAATAATACAAACCGAGCGAGATGCCAAGAACAATAAAGAAATGAGTTTTGCCATTGATTTGCATGACGACACGGTAAGGCAAATGAATCTGTTAGTCATGCTTGTCCCTTCTTCCATGCAAATCAGCAGCAAAACTTCCACTGACTTTGATAGGACCTGAATAATGCCAACCATGAGCTACAAGCTGTCATTTATTCTAATGAGAGATCTTAAATAGAATAAGGAGGTATTTCATTTGTGGAATGTTAATGAGAAAACAGTTTCTTTTGCTATCTCATGTTATCAAAATGCTCTGAATTATTCTAGAGATAATTGACTGTTTTGTAGAATAGCTGCATCTTTGCAATGTTAATATTATGGATAATTGTGTGTTCGGTACGAGTTTTCAGGGCGGAGGAGAGATGTTCATTTATCATCACTAGCTGTTTGTAGAAAGCCAGCTTTAAATTAGAATACTCAGGGAATTCACTCTGCAGTAGGAATCAAGCTATGTCCAAATATTCTAGCATGGAACCCTGATACTGATAATGGATCAGTGAAAAAAATAATTAATATTTATCATTTTCTGTAAGGACTTTTGTAATTTGAATCTAGATATTCACTTACTCTAATATGAAATACTCAGGGAAATATTAAGTTTTTAAGCATTATAAAATGTTATTTAAATTAATAATTTTTGTTTAAAATAAACAAGAAAACCCAAGCCAACCAACCAAATGCACGCATGCACACACACACAAACAAACCCCAGAGCATCACCAACTATTACCAAGAAGAGATTAGACTTCACTGTATTACATAATTTGTCATTTGAATTTGAGAGTAATCCCTGCCCAAATGGCCAATTCTTATTCACCTGAGTAGCCTCAGTGAAGCCAGCAAAACTCATTTTAAGACCAAAGATTACACGATAATGCCCTTGACTGATGAGACAAATTTAAATTAAGGAGCTGTTTTTTAGGTATAATTTTTCATTTGGAAGCTTGTCCTCCACATAAAGGATAAACACTGGCAGATTAAGTGTTGGCAAAATATTACCTCTTCAGAATATTAATTTCAGTGTGTACTGTGTGCAGAGCGATGCAGACAATGCATGGCTTGTGCCACTCCCCGCAAGAAAAAATTACTTGTAACAAATCTCTTGGATTTCTTCTTGGACCAGCGTTACAGCGGGAATTATAATAATAATTAAAAAAAAAAAAAGTTCAGGGGATTTCCGTAACAACTGCTGTCTTAATGAACTAAAGAAGCCTTAGAATTTGTTATTCCTTCCTCATAGTAGACCTCAGCTGATAAAAATATCCGTAGCCGGTGAAATCAGTGGCATGCCTGGCTTTCTCAGACAAAACTCCCATGTGATCACACAGGCAGCCTCAGTGAGCCCGAAGCTGCTCAGCAAGCAGTAGGTAATGAGTCTTTGTGCAGAGTGCAGCTCTTGTGGCTGAACAATAAAGCATATGGTACCAGCAATAAAACACAGTGCTGGGAAATTTAAGAAGATTCTGCTGGAAGTGGGAAGACAGTGAATATGTCAAACGTTATAAAATGACGATCAATCTGGTTTGGGTCCTAATTAATAAAAACAGTGCATGGATTGGAAAAACAACAATTTGAACAGGTCAGTTTTTTTATAGATTCTTCACACACTTCAGTGTTTTAAATTTAAATGGGTTTTTTGCTATTTCTTGATTGTTAACAAAGCCAGTTTTTTTTCATTTTGTACGGTGGGATTGTAAGGATGCACATCAGTCTGATACCAAGCTAAATAAATTGTGTAAGTTCTGTGATCAAATTCATTGTAAAAATGTTTTTACCATTATTCCTATGCAATTCAAACTTCAATTGTGCATGAAAAATGGGATAGCAAGTAAAATTAAATTTATGCTAGATGGATCATTTACCAATATCATAAAATATTTAGTAACAACAATCTATTACTCTGTTATGTATTCGAAACTAATTCTTTCTCAGTAGGAGATCTGTAGTGTTTGTGTTTGGTTAAACATAATGTAACATTAGAGCATATCTTACAGTGCACTTACATGGGTTTTTTTTCCTCCACATTCTCCTTGGAAATTTTTGGAAGTGTTGTTTTGTGTTATTTTTAATGCAATTGGATACATTTGGGAGTGATACATTATAACTGCATGCATTTCACTCTAATGTTAATGCAAAATATGTTATTATTTTTCGAGCAAGTAATTGTTTCTCATAGTAGTTCTTAGTTAATTATACATAATTATTTTATTTTTTGAAAACTGCTCCCAAAGATTTCTGTGACCTGTGTTTTTCTTAAAGAGGATGGATGTGCAAATTCTCAGTGATTTATCATCATATAGAAATTAACAATGTAAAAGTTTTATTCCTTAAATCTCTTTACAGTATTGGGTTTGGGGTTTTTTTTTCTTTCTTTTCTGAGTGCTGAAGATCGTAAATTAGATATGCTGATTTTTGGGGAGTATTTTAGCAGGAAGGAGATGGAGCCCTTGAAAAGCGATTGGGGAAATAAACAAAACTCGAAATGTAGAGAACAGTATCTCTTTTCATGTGCACTTATGATTCCAAGGGAGAAACGTGCTTTATGAGCAGCCCGTTTATTCCGTGGCTGTGGCCGTGCGGGAGGCGCAGGGCCCGGCGCGCTGCGCTCGCGGTCCGTCCGTACCGGTTCGCTTTGTGCGGGCACGGCGGAGCCCGCGCTGCCCGCCCTCGGTAATTAAAGAAAGGGAGAAGGCAAAGGGAGCCCGGGCTGCGGCTGCAGAGCCGAGGGCGGGGGCAGCGGCTCTCCCAGGGAACCGCCGCGCCGGGCGGGCGGGCGGCGCTGGCCCGGTTCGGGGCGGGGGGCGCGGGCGCTGCCGCCCGGCTCGGCGGGCCCGGGGCGAGGGCCCGTGCCCAGCATGCCCCGCGGCGGGGCGGGGCCGGGCCATGCAAATGCGGGGGCGGGGCGGCGGCGCGCGGAGGGCGCGGGCAGGTACGGTGGGCGCGGGCCGGGCGGCGGAGCCGCGGCCGCTGCGGCCGCTCCGGCCCCTCCGCGGGAGCGCGGCCGGACACGGACACGGGAACCGGGCGGGGCCCGGCTGCCTCCACGGCTGAGTGCGCTGCGGGCGGGGCCGGGGCCGCGCGGCCCGCGCGCTTTGGCAGTCGGAAATGTGCTTCGGCTTACGGGGCATCATTTTCCATTTGCAAATATTGCTGATACCTAAGCGAAGTGCTTTGCAGTCCCTGCTTTAAAACGGTTCTCCTGTAAAAGGTAATTTTATATTACAATCCTGATTCAGCTTGGCATCTCAGAACGCAGGCCTGTTTGTCTTTTAAACAATAGATCAGAAAGGATATGTAAAAACACTTTTTCACCGTACTTATGTGCAGCTATTAATTTATTTTACAGAGAACCCTGGTAATATCGCAGTAACACCTGCAGTATGTACCATAAGATTGGATGAGATAACACTGAACATGTCACTCTATGCTAATTCAAATTGAGAAAATACAGCAATATACAGTCATACAATTATCATATAATTGCTATATTTGTCTAAAATGAGTATGGTGGGTTTTAAATTTAAATTTATGAGGTGGTTAGGTACTTACAGTAAGTGCATACAGAGATAAAATTAACAGTGTGCAGTAAAATAACAATAGGAGCGTCTCTACAAAGCAACATTTCCACTGTTACAATGGAATCACAACTTTGAAATACACCTGTCTTGTCTGTTTATATAGGAAAGAAACAATAAACGTTTTTTCTGTGGATTAGGCTCTTCATATTCTAAAACACTCCCAGTGTCAAGTTTTTTAAGAAAGCTTAAAGAAAAAATTCCTGAAGCAAAAAGGTGTTCTGTGTTGCTACTAACTTATGGTAATTTTAAGACGCACTTTTCTTCACCCCATCTAAATGCTATTGAAAGTGTGATTATGTAAACATTTTATGCTGCAATTGGAATGGTGGCTGTTGAGTCTCTTTTAGAATCATAAATATAACCAAATCTTTATGTAGGTATCCGGCATTTTGGAGACAGAGATGTGATTTTGATCTCTCATGTTACTGGAGTTTTGTGTTAATTACACTGTCTTAATTTATTTCTGGATCTGAGGAGCCCAAACCTGCTGTACAATGTTTTGGTTTGAGGATGCAGTGTTTGCTGTATATCTTAGTTTTTTGGTCTCCATTGTTTACCAGAAAGAGCAATTTACCTTTATCTTGCTTTAGACAGATGCAGTAGTTTATTAAATGAAGTTTGAGTTCAATATAAATTGAAGACATGTAAGTCATGGTTTAGAGTACACAGTGGCAAATGTTTGGAAACTTAATTCCAAAGCTTAGATAATTTTCCTGAGATGGCAACAGATGATTGTCTTATCTAAAACTTTTGTTTGCTCTTAAAATGTACTTCTAGTAACTGAACCTTGAAGTTTAGAGATGTTTTCCCTTTGAACAAGCGGCTGGAAAGTCAGGCTGAAGCAAGGCAGCTGCAATATATTGCAGCATTGGTAAAGATGTCTTAAAGATAAATTTACATGCAGTCTGTCTGTCTGTCTCTTTTTGCTCTTGCTCTGAGCTAGACATGATGATGAGAAAAAGTGGATTATAGATGTACCCCTTCCTCAATAAAATATCCCCAAAGACCATCGCATCTTTAAAATGCTGATACCACTTAAAGTCCTACCAGTGAGTTTTGATCACTGTTGCTTCATTGCTTTTTTGTAGGCTTTTTTGACACTGGAACAGGGATTGAGTGTAGATAAAAGACAGATATGACTCATCTACAAATGTACAGAAGATGAAAATATTTACTAGGTTAAAGCAGCTCTGAGGTAAATAGCATGCCTTTAATTTCTCCACCTCTCCACAGATACGGATACAGTATTCTAATGGAACTGATGATAAATGGGAGATGTGAGTGATTTACATGGAAAAAAAAAATCAAAGTGGAAAATTGTGGCCTTTTTCTTCCCCCACATTTGCATATAATTCTTTCCTACAGATTCCCTATCTCTACAACCACCCTACAAAAAAGAGGTTTCTATTTTTAGCACCTCTGCTTCAGTTTTTCATTACTTCAAATAATTTTTCCACAAAAAAATAGGGAAAATGAGAAAAGGAGTAAAAGCTTGTATTGCCGTAACAATTTGATGGAAAATTCACTTAATATATGTAACTGGACAACTTAAATATTGTAAAGTTAAGGACAAAAGGAAGAGGAGCTGCTTGATTTTTTTAAGGTTTTTCTATGCTTAAACACAAAAGTATAAGCAAGGATACTTCTTAAAAACTAGCATCCAAATGCATTGGACAATTTGCATTCAGGCTTTCAGATGAAAAGGTACATGGCTTTTGTTTAGTACTTCATAAATAATTTCGTGGAATATATAACTTGATGTCCTGATTGATTTTGGGGCTGGTTTGTATCCTGCTCTTTCATAAGCAGCAGGGATTTGCATATTTATTCCATTGGCTAATGTGAAGTAGGAAATGTGGGCTGCAGAGTATGGAGCCTGCCTCTGATCAGTCGTTCTGGGGGATACGGGCAGGAGCTACAACATCATTTACCGATGGCAGCTTCACCGTCTCGCGTGGTTGTTGGATTTTGATGAGGAAATGCAAGCAGCGATACCATTATGTAGTGGGAGGCTGCGGAGTAAATCAGGCTCTGTGGTATTTGTAGCTCTCATTAGCATGCTGCCCCTTCGTTACATTTATTTATTCAATTCTGGCAAATCGTTTCTGTGCGTGCCTATCAGGAGGTGATATTCTGTCCGTGCTGGCGGGGGGATGGAGGCTGCGGGCGCGCTGCGGTGCCGCGCTGTGTGTGCGCCGGGCCCGGAGCCGCCCCAGGCCCTGCTGGGCTCCCCTGCTCGGGAACAAGGCTCCTTCTCTAACACAGCTCGGGAACAAGGCTCCTTCTCTAACACAGCTCGGGAACAAGGCTCCTTCTCTAACACAGCTCGGGAACAAGGCTTCCTTCTCAAACACATCTCCCCGGGGATGCTGCTGGGGCCGGGGCCGGGGCTGTGCGGTGCCTGTGGCCTGTCCCACCTGAGGAGCACCTGGCTGCTCCTCCTGGGATGATGGAATAGGCTGACATAGTGCTGCTGCAGGAGGAGGTCGGGTGTTTGGAATAGGGATATGATGAACTTCTTAGTGAACATTTGATGATGACTTCTTAGTGATTTAAAATTTGTTCTTTGTCACTATTGAACAGAGTCTGCTTTAAATGTACCATAGATGTGTTAACAAGGAAGCTGGATTGCAGATGTTGTTAGCTGCACTTCCTAAGCGATAGCCATCTCTTGTAAATGCCATTTGTGTGGGGGTGATAGGGTAAACAAAAAATGCTGAAAGCCACAAAATGTATTTGTTAATTGTTTTTAGTGTGGACATCAAATGGTAGCACTGCTTACTTCCAACATGGACTGTGACAGCTGAGCAGGCTATTCTCAAGCAAATATTTTGACTTTTAAATATTTTATTTTAGGGGCAGGGAGGGAAATCCCACTACTCAGGGGGGAATTGACTCCCAGAGTTGCCATTATTTTGCTGTCTTGTTGTACCAGAGTCTTTATGGAAGAATTCACTTTCAGAGTAGCCAGAGGTTTAACTTTGTTGCTTTCAATTAAGTTGCTCAGTTGTTTACTATTATGCTTCTCATCCACTCTTGCTTCTAAAGAAACATCTTTCATTAATAAAATGGAAAAGTAGAAACTGCACAGTATTAACCTTTTTATCTCCTTTGGAAAAGACAGAGTGATCAGAGATTTAATAAAGGAAAATACATCAAATAATAAAAAGAACCCACTTCCGATAGATAGGAAGTGGAAGCCGCATACCTTCACAGCAGTGCTTTCAGGAGAGTGTAGGGCAGATAATTAATTTTGTCCCAGCAGACTCCCCTGGCTGAAGTGGTGCTGAATGGTCATAAGGTGCTTACAAGTCAGGCAATGAGATGGCAGTGGGCTCGCTGCTCAGCTCCTATTCATCATTGTCTCAGTGACAAGAGTGCCTTGGGAATTGCATGGGAACATGCTTATTATTAGACCTGCAGCTCTTCTGTCAGCTTTCTAAGGAAGTTTTCAGCTTTGAATTATAAAGCGAACTGAAAAGAATTCTTAGACATGTTTATTAGTATACAAGTCACTACAGGCATAAACCAAATTTTATTTAGCATAAAAAAAAGTAAAGAGAGTCAACATTCAGTTTTAACACAGCTGGGAATGTAATTTCAGATCCATCTTACTGTCTGTCTGTCATGTTGTGTTAGCACCACAGGCCCTTCCTTTGGGTGCCTTTGTGTTGATTATGTACAGGTGAGTAAGGACCTCTGGGGAATTTTTGCTGGCCACAAATATGAAATTACTATTGGAAATTTTGCCAGTAATTGAATATATGCTTTTAAAATAATTTTTGAGGTTTTCACTTATTGAAAATATAGAGAAGACTACTGGCTTACAGAGAAACGTTTTACTTTATTGATTATGCATATTTTGTCTCTCTTCATAAAAAAAAATAAATCTCATTCTATTGACCATGGTCACTAAATCTGAGACTTTGAAATCTTAGTGTGGCTGATCTTTTTGACTCATTTTGTAAGGAAATTAGGTTTGTGCAGTTATGCTTTCTCTGTGCCTGTCATATTGTTCAATATGTCTATCATATTTTCCTAATTAGTTTTTTTGACCTGTTAGCTGGTATCAGCTGAGCTTGAAGCAGAAGCAGTTAATCTTCTTCAAGTATTGTGCAAATGGGTGGTGAGATGGGAAAGAGAGATTGCTAGTTCACACCAGTGAAAAACAATTGGCACTGTGGCTAAGACCCTGATTATCAAAGTAACCACATAGAGGAAAGCTTAAACCGTGACCCTGGGGAAGAGCATCAGTGAAGCAGCCCTCATACTGTGCCTTGGGTAATCCATCCAGAAGAGACAAATCCATAAATAGTAAAGGTCCATTTGTTTCTCAGATTTTTTCTTATTTTCTTTTTTTTTTGTAAACTTGAAATTAAATTCCTCTCATTTTTAGCTGATAGCTGAGTAGCTTATTTTTACCTTGTGTCTTTCTTAGAAGATTAAGTCAATTCCTTACATATATGTCAGTGGCAGAAGAAGACTTCACGGTTGTGTTGTATGAATTCACTGTTTCCTGCATTCAGTAATTTGTTGTGTATGTTAAGGGGTCTGTTTTTGGTGAATTTCCCTCATCAGTGTTTCATTGTGAAATAATATTATTTCTAAAAATCTCCAGTTTTTAAAAAAATAAATGTATTGTTTTTCAGACTTGAATAGATACACCATGAATGGTGCAAAGTCAAAAAGCAAATCCTAGAAACAAATAGCAACTTTACATCTTCTATTTTTGTGTAATTTTTTTTGTGGACTTGAATATATACTTAGGACTGTCTTGGGTGTGCATGAAAAATGCAGATTGTAGCATTATATTTTGGTTGTGCATTGTCCTTGATCTAGATAGAAAGCTTGAATTATTATAGCCATAAAGCTATTTTTGAAGATGATAATTTCAAAACATCAGAGCCTTCCAGTAGATATTAATAATTTATATTTTCCAGTACGAATAGTTTTATTGACTTGATTCTCTAGGGAAAAAGATGCACTTAAACATATTTTTACTAATTTTGGCTCTACTTGAGGCCAAGCCTTGAATGAAGTCATGATTTTACTGTCATGCCATGGAGCTACATTCATTTCATTGATGGCAATTGAATGTTGGCTCCTGCTGACCAAATTTTTTTTTGTTTTTAGGGGCCTGTTTTATTCTTCGTCAGATATTTCTGCTGATAAAAATAATGTGTTTCCTGGTATTTTCCTAGCTGTTTAGTTTCTACCATTTTCTTTCAGTTTTATAGTAAAAAATAGCAACAGAGTTTTGAGCTACCAGAGAAGCCAGTCTGTAACTTTACATGACTACTAATAGCTGTGCCAAATATTTACTTGGTGTCTTTAAAATATGCACAGCACAGATTTTATTAGAGAATTGGGTTAATTATGTTCTTTCTAATGTCAGCATTTATTAACAAGATAAAACCAAGCTGTTATTGGACATTTTTATGCTTTCGGTGTTTAAAAAAAAAAAAAAGAGAGAAGGAGAAAAAGGAAAAAAAAATGAAAAAGCCCATCAGTCAAAAATCTTTTGATTGGTTCCTTGTAAGTCATTTGATGCAAAGAACCAAGATCATACAATAAATTTTCAATGTCTTGTTGCTGAAGTCCAAAGAACATAATCTGACTGTTGAAGTATTGGGGCTCCACATTGTTTTTCATGCATTCCCTCACTGAACCTGGAAACTCCTGGAGCACCCAGATCTGTCACTGCTTGCATAGGAACAGTAGAAGGTATTCCTGTAGCTGTGCCTTTTTTTGAGTGGATGTGACAAGGCAAAGGCATGAGGTTGGTCAAAATCATCTGCCAAGCTGGAATTGGAGCGCTGAAGGGAGGAGAGTTGAAACAGTGTCCATTAGGGAACGTGCTGAGCATGTCTATTGTGTAACGCTGCAGCAGCAGCACTGAAATGCAAATGGCTGCTGGCTGAGCACAGGCAGGTCTTCAATATCACAGGATTTGGTGCATAATAAGCTGAGACCCTTTTTCATGCCACCTTTGTGGCGAGTTCTTATTACCAACATTTGTTAAAGCATAGTAAACATGTACATTAAATGTATATATGTAATTAAATTTTACCAGTGTATGACAAAAGAACACCTATGTTAGAAGAGCAACAAAATTTGCAGTTAAATAAAGAATAAGTACTAAATAGCATAATTTTTCTATCATACGACCCTTTACTGTGTATTTATTTTGATATCCAAAGCAGTGTGTATTTACACTTCCGAGGTGCCTGTTGGATCTAAAGATGTATTTCACAGGGGTGCTGCAAATGGTCTGTGTTAGGGCAGTGTTCTGCTCCACAGATTAGTTCTGCTCAACAGCTGTGTATCAGTACAGCTGATCTGCTTTTGCTGCTTGCTCAAAGTGAGCTGAGCTAATGCAAAACCGTAGCTATCTGTTCACATTCATAGCACAGATGAACACCACTGAGTGTGGTAACACTCAACTTTGAGGACACCTGTATTTTTGTATACCTTCTCCTTTATAACTGGCCTCCAGTGATCATGACAGAGCATGGCTTTGCTATTTCATTTATATTTCTTTTAAATAGTTAGGGAAATTTGAAACTCATTATTTTTGTCTGAGTCCCACTTCTGTAGGAAAGGAATCTTTTCATAACCTTTTGCTTCATTCCTTTCTCATGATTTTTTCTTGCTTCAGTTTTTCGTCTTTCATTGTGGTGTTACTCGATCTGTATTACCATTTTCAAAAATCAACTAATTTAAGCAATTTTTCATGTTTTAGACACATCTTTGACATTTCCCAAAACATCTGCTAAGAATTTCAAGTCTTTTCAGTAATGTTCTTCGGAGTGAGAATGCTTTTCAACCACTGCAGTTGCAAAATTTTTAACTATCTTTGGTTTTTAATGCAGATAAAACACTTTATCTCTTTCTCCTTTTTAAATATTTTTGCCAAGTTTAGACATGTGGAACATACATATGAAGATGAGAGAAAATAGGTAAAAAGCGAGAGAGTGAGAGTAAGCTTTTCATGTTCCCTCTCCAGAAGAAGCCATTTAGAGGTCAGAATAGCCAGCATAATTGATTCCTGCCAGAGGCAGTATGAATTTATATCTTTACCCTTGACTTGACTTTTAGCCTATATTTGTTTAGCCATTTAAATTGTTGTAGCCATTTCTTCCGACCATGCCCTTGGCAGTCTCATTGTTGACACTTTCACTACACTTCCCCTGCATTTGAAGTCATAATGCCTGGAAATATTTTTGAAAGAAAGCATGTAGGCTACAACTATGTACTGTGTAACTCTAATCCCAAGAGCTAAAGCTTTCTCAATTAAAGCAAGCATTGTGTAATATAAGGTGTATTTCTTCACAGGGAAGTTCTGACTTGATATTGAAATTGTAATTTTGATGTTACGTTGGCTGGGATATGCAAACGTAATGCTTTAAAGATGTAATTAAAGCTTTCAGAGAGAAAAGTTGATTTTTAAGGAGTCCAGAAGATGAATTAAAGGAATTCAGTTTCCTTTTATTGAAGGGGGGAGAAGGGGCAAAGTTATGTTCAGAAACAGAATTTTGGTAATTAATAAGCCAAACTGTCATTCCCCCAGAGATCCTATTGTTGAATACATCTGCTTTGTGTATCAAACATTTCTTTTTGAAGTGTTTTAGAATTTATCAGAATCCCATTGTATTTGGAGACAAGGCAGAATTACAGAGCCAGCAAAGCTGCTCTTTACTGATGCAGAGGTGCAAGGTGTAGGGAGGAGCTCATGTTTCCTAGCAGTGTGGGGAAGGCTGTAAATTCCCTGTCCTTCCAATGGCACTTTGAGCAGGAATGGTTTGTCTCTTATGCTGAGGTTTGGCTGTGGCCATTGAGGACTGCAGGTCTTCTGTTTCTGAGTAAGGTTTCAGGATTAGTCTCTAAGTCATGTCTGCTTAATGAAATAAGAAGCAAGGCACTTGGAGGTTAGATGCTTGAGAGAGAAATGTTTTAATCCCCGGTGTCCATGTGGGTACCCTTCAGCATGGAACCGTGCTCGTGCTGTTGGAGCTCCCTGTGCCCCACAGTCACAGTCCAGTACCTCCTGAAGGGAGGTACTCTGACCTTCCCTTTCAAGAGCAGAGCGTAGGTCACTCTTCATCCAAAAACATCTTTCTTGTAAAGATCTGCTGCTGAATGGGTCTCTTGTTAATTTACAAAGCAGCACAGCTAAGAAATCCACCCAGGTGCTGGAGAGCAGAGTCTGTTGTTCAGTACCTGCTGCTCCTAAGCTGTAGCTTAGTGGAGAGCATCCTAGTCCTTTGTTTAGGTGGAGACCATTTTGCCGGTATAGAAAATAATGCCAAGATTCATAGTCCAAAGAGGGTGGGCACAGATAGCAGCCAAGTGCTGTACTGTATTTACCAGCCTTTGGGTACATAAACAATTGCTCATGGGTTTGGGTCTGCCCAGCCTTTCTGTCCCTTCTCCTTCTCAACATGCTTTGCACTCATAACAGATTTTCCTTTTGTTCTTGGACACCTTACTTGGAAGAACATGAAGTTTCAGGCTCCCAGGGAGACCTCAACAGATTCAGATATCTCAAATCTCTGTAACTTTGGGTATGTGCAGAAGTGCCTTTATGGTAGGGGAACTTGAAAGTGAGACCCTGGAAAAGCTCACATGACTTTGAAGAAGACAATTTGGTGACAGATTGGCAGAGCCTTCTAGGAAGGGGGTTTTGGTCTGAGGGACGACCGACAAGGACATTGGAGTAATTTCAAAGTTTTTGGTTACTCCAGTGAAAGCAGCTGTTGCTTTCACTGTCAGCAGGCAATAATCAGCCGTTTATATGTCCCTGTGCTCTTGCAGGGGGGACACAGCTGTAGCTGTGAGGTGTCAAAGTGTACCTGTTGAGATGGCATATCACTCCCTCTGTTCTTGTTTTGTAGCCCTAGGAAATATAGCACCAGTTCCAAGACCAGGCATGTGTTGGCTGTATTGGGGACCAGTGCTCCCTCTACATTATTCTCATGAGCTACACCTTCTGATGGAATTCTGCATCTTTTTCTGGGGATTATTAACTCAGAATTTGAAGAATCTGAATAGTAAACAAGTGCTCAAGTGTTTCAGACCTGCACGGTTTCTTGCTCATTTTCTCTTCCTTTTTCTTGCTGATGAATGCTTTAGTTCCCACATTAAAAGAGGAGCAGTGTCAGCAAGAGGCTGTGTGGCTTTGGGGAGCTCCCCAGGGGCAGGCAGGCTGTGAAGGGTTGCACAGCTGAGGTTGGGAGTGTTGGCAGGAGCATGCCAGGTGCTTTCCAGCAGCTGCAGCCATTGGACAGCTGCCCCAGCTTGGGGATGCAGGACTTAATGTGCAGTTCCATTTGTGTCTCCACCACTGTCCCCTCCCTGCACACCCCCCAAATATAAAGGTGTTTCCTGATTCTGTACAGGATCAGCAGATGCACTCTACTTCCCATGTCATGTAATCCCTACTGAAATGGAAATACCGCTGTAATACAGCAACAAGATGTCAGTGACTTCTCCTCAGCTGTCCCCACTTCGTGCAGGTACCTGTGTAGTTCTGTCTAGTACAGCATTCTGCTGGCCACTCCTGCCTTCCTGCTGCTTACTGTCCAAAATATTGTAGAGATTGAAACTGCAGTGATTTTGAAGGGGGTGTGGATATAGTTTCAGAAGATGTGTTTTGTTGTGGTTTTTTTCTTCTCACAGAAAACTAATAAGAAACTTGTTGCCTCAGGAGACCAAGTCAAGTGAATTTCTAAGAGGCTGGGCACTGTCATATAGCAAGATTTCAAGTATCATGCCTAGGGGAAATTGGCTGTAAGGATGAGGAAGCAGAGCTGTGTATCTGCAGTTGTTTGGCAGGATTTTGCATCCCATTGCTTTCCATTGAAGCATTAAATAGTGACTACTGCTGGAGACAGGATATTAAACTTGGTACAATCTCATGTGTGTTTTTTAGAGCTTTTGATTCTCAAGAAGTGAATGAACTCCCTTATTATAAAACTTCTGTTCTAATCCTTGCAATTTAATAATATCATTAAAATGTTGTATAATGTATATGCAATTTCAAGTTTTGACTTACAAAGGCAAGTTTAAACCTGCTCATAAGTTCCTCCTGCTGTGCTTAGGAGCTGGCAGGCAAAGTAAAATGCTTTGTCAGCAAAGCAAAACAAGTAATTAGAGCTAAACTTCTTTGCACTGGGAAGAAACCACTGTGCCCTTGCCACCTAAACCCATGAATTTCGTATAGACAGTTTTCAGTGTTTGTGGAATTATGATCTGGAATTAGTCTCACAGACTCTGTAAGATGGTGAGTCCTACTTTTTCTTTGGGTTTTTTTGTTTGTTGGTTTGTTTGTTTTTGTTTGGGTTTTTTGTTGTTGTTGTTGTTTTGTTTTGTTTTGTTTTACTTTTTCCTCTTTTTTTTTTTTTTGTAGTTCTCATTCTCATATGCCCACCTTTATCTTGCCATGACTTCATACCATGCTGAAAGGTTGCAATTCTCTTCACACTGTTGCTTTGTTTTTTCCAGGGAAGAAACTGGTGTTGGGGCTTTAAGGGAGCTGTAGAATACACAGGAGACATTGAAACTACTTAGTATGAGGCCAAGTGTGAGCAAAGATAGCAGAGTTCTAACTGCTGAAGGGCTGTGCTTGCAGGGTCAGAGCACAGCAGCTACATCCCTGAGACTGCCTCTGTACTAATTGAAAAGATAAGACAGACATGGGCTAGGGACAGCATTCTCTGGCTGCTGCTGCCAAGTGGCAGGACACAGCTCTTGTCCACAATGGTTGAGCTGTCAGGCCTCTGCCAAAACCCAGGTACCTTCATCCAGCCTGCCTGCTGGGAATGGTTCTGGCACCTGCTTCATCCTGCATAATCCAGGAGAGCGAGAGGTGGCCTGAGCCAAAGCCCTGAAATGTGCTAATTGTTGAACATTTTTGGCCAGTACTGGAGTCTCTGCTTTAACCTTGTCTTCTTTAGTGGCCACTTAGCCCAGCTTATGCAAGCTTCCTCACAGATATATTGGGGTTTTAAACACAGAGCCATCGAAAGGTTGGTGGGAAGGGAGTTCTGGAGGGTATCTAGTTCAGCTTCCAGGAAGGAGCAGAATGTGGCTGGTCCAGAATTAAGGAATCCTAAAGGTAGCTGTAGAGATTTTAATAGTTCTGTTTCATGAGCAGTGTAAATGAATTTTTTATTTTTCTTGCTTTCAGTGGGATTGGGTAGAAGCCTTTGTCAAGTCCTAAGTGCTGGGTTGTGTGTCCCTGATGAGTACAGTGTGTCATCAATCCCAGACAAACTTTTTGCCTGGATAAGTGTTAGGAGCACTTGTCTTTGCAGTGCTGCAGGCAGGATGGTGGCAGCTGTGTGTCCCCTGGGCAGGCTCCAGCTGTTCTTGATCTCTCCTCAGCTAGTTAATTACATGCAATATTTCTGCCTCTGCTGTGTCATGGTGTTTAGGGGAGCACTCCCCAGGCTAGTGCTCCCACAGAAACTCTCCAAACTCACTCACTCTCCCTCCCCCCCGCAGTGGCTGGAGAGGAGAATAGGAGGCAAAAAAGGTGAAGATGGTGGGTTCAGATAAGAACAATTTACTGGAAATGGCAATGAGATAAGGAGAGGGACAGTAAGGGCAACAATATTCATGACAGAGAGTACCAGAAAAGAAATGTTACTGCTCACTGTGGAAACCCACAACAGACAACACCAGCTCTCTCTGCCGTGGAATTGGAGCCATAAGGAACTTCTGCTCCCCAGAAAAGACTCCCTTCCCCCTGCCCCCAGTAATGATGTGAGGTGGTACAGAATAACCTTGGTGTCCTGGCCATGCCCCCTCTGGGGTATTGCAAAAAATTAACCCTGTCCTGGCTGGAACCAGAACATGCTGCTAAATGAATACGTAGTTTTATAATATTCTACTTAACATCAGGAATATATTAGGCATTTCATTTCTTAATTTTGGTATCACAGAATAATTTAGGTTGGAAAATCCCTCAAAGATCATTGAGTTCAACCATTAACCTGACCAGTCCACCACTAAACAATGTACCCAAGTGCCACATCTACACATCTTTTAAGTACCTGCAGGGCTGGTGAATTCCCTGGGCAGCCCATTCCCATGCTTGACCACCCTTATGTTGAGGAAATCTTTCCCAATACCCAATCTAAACCTCCCCAGCATAGCTTGAGGCCATTTCCTCTTGTCCTTGTTACCTGGAAAAAGAGGCCAGCCCCCAGCTGGCTAAAAAGTCCTTACAGGGAGTTTTAGAGAGTGATGAGGTCCTCCCCAAGTCTTCTTTTCTCCAGATTGAACAGTCCCAGCTCTCTCAGCTGCTTCTCATGTGAGTCACTTTCTAGACCTTCACCAGCTTCATTGCCCTTCTTTGGACTCATGCCCAATTTACTGTCATCTGCAAACTGACTGAGGGGATGGACACTTGATCCCCTTGTCCAGATCACTGATAAAGATATTTAAACAGGACTGGCATCAGCAGAGCCCTGGGAAACACTACTAGTGACCAGCCACCAAGTGGATTTAATTCCATTCCCCAGCACTCTCTGGGCCATCCAGCCAGCTAGTTTTTACACCCATCCAAGACGTAAGCACTCAGTTTCTCCATGAGGATGCTGTGGGAAACGTTGTCAAAGGCTTTAGTAAAGTCCAGGAAGACAACATCCCCAGTCTTTGCCTCTACCACTAGGCAGGTCACCTTGTAATAGGAGGAGATGAGCTTAGTCAAGGGTGGCCTGCCTTTCATAGACCAGATAACTGGGAGAGGAGAATGTTTGAGAGACAGTTGGTGTCTTTAACTGGTGTGGGTAACTTCAGAACTCCAGGTGTTTATTGAGCACAAATTTATATCTGGTCTTTGTGCCTTCACTGTCTTTTATCTGTCTGTAATATTGGAATTATCAGATGAAACTCTTAAAGAGTGGTGTGAACACTGGTTACATCACTTATATTTAGCATTGTGAACTATAGTGTTCAGGATGATTTCTTCTTAATTTCATCCCCGATTGTGAGCTTTCCTTCCTCCTGTGGCAGCCAAAGGAGGGACCAGGTCTGTCATTTTTTTCTTGGTTTGAAATTTCACAACATAAACTAGAAGAAGATAGGGATGCTGTTGACAGAGTGGGGAAAATACTCCCTGAAAGCAATCTGTTACAGATTATTCTAGTGAAATAATCGCCTCCATACATGTCAAGTTAGAGTAGGACTTCAGATTTTTTTTTTCTCTATGGCTTCTCCTAATTAGTCATGTGTAATTTCATATTAAATGATTATTCAAGACTAGAAGTGGCAATTTACTGCTATTTTGAAATAAAAATTACTTTGGAGTTTATGATTGCATATTCTGCAGCTGGATGTTTCAGTGCCTCATTGCCTCTGTTCCTGTTACAGGTACATGTGACAGCATCGCAGCAATGAGTGGAATTTTAAAGAGGAAGTTTGAAGAAGTTGATGGCTCCTCACCTTGTTCCTCTGTGAGGGAATCAGATGATGACATTTCCAGCAGTGAAAGTGCTGACAGTGGTGATAGTGTCAATCCGTCCACTTCCAATCATTTTACCCGTAAGTACTAACTCTGCGTACCCAAAGAATTATTCCTGTTTCTCAAAATAAAATAAATTTTGTGGTTAGATAAGTATGATGATTTTTAATTGAGCAGATCATGCAACATTCTCTCCATGATGTTAGTTTGTGACTTGCTCAAAAATACTTAGTAAAATACTCTTACATTCTTTTACTTCTTGTCTGTTAGACTGTTGTTGTAAAAGTTTGAAGTCTCTTAGAAGCTCCTACCTATTTGCTGTTTGAATTATGTAGCTGTTTGTAGTTAATGTTAGGAGTTGTATTCCAAATAGTTCAAACAGGTACTGTAGGGAAAGTGCTTTAGCTCAGTTTATTTTCCTTAGCTAAATGTATTGCAGCTGTCAGCTCTCTGTAATACAGTATTGGTGAGAGTTCTTCTCTAAAAACAAAATAAGCTTTCTTTTATTTGGAACTGATGAATGTTGTGTATGGTAGACAGTATTTCAATAGTTTCTATTTTTCAGGTACCAGAGGATATTTCTGTACTTTGCAATGGTTTTGTGTACAAATAAGAATTTGGTCTTAAGTTAGCCAAGCTACATTTGCAGCATATATTTCTGGGAATGATAAATTTACAGTTTATGTTTGCAGTTTATGATACTTGTTTTAGATGGTTATATTATTTATTAATAGTGAACTGCATCTTCTAAAAAGCAGGGGTTTTCCTCCTTCAACTGTGTTGCATTTAGATCTCCTCTGTGGAGTTATTCCTTAAAACTGTGAGCCAAGGAGTAGGTGAGGCTCCTCACTGCTGCCCATACAGAGTGTGTTCCATGTAACTGAGTGGGTGGATGTGCCTAGAAATCATGTTTGTAGCATGTGATATGAATGTTCTTATAACTGTACTACCTACAGATGCTGCTGTTCAGTTTGAGCAGGCATTTGGATGTGTGGGTCTGAATCTTCTTTGCTCTGGTAGGGAGTGTTCCTGTGCACAGGAGGGACAGGCATGACTTTTGAAACAGGTTTACATGGACCACTCTTGAAGTGCTATAGGATATTTAAGATGCAGTGCTAGTTTGGGACCTATTTTATTGAAGTGCCACAAAGGAGTAAGTGACCCAGTAAACCTCTTTGGTAGTATTTAGAAATTTAAATTTAGATTAGTATTTAGAAAATTTACTTGGAGACAATATTATCTGCATGCTGCTACTTTAACATTTGCATCTGTTGAAGAAGTTAGTTGATTATTCATTGTAGACTGAAAACAGGCTTTTTACATCAGTCATTCCCACCCACACAGAAGACCACAATTTTATTGTGAATACATGCACAGGTGATACAATGAAAGGGAACAATTCAGGGGACAAATTTGGAAGTTGTAGTACATGCATGTAACAATAAGCTTTAATTGTAGTTAATATAATAAACAATTTAGTTTAAAGGAATTTCCCTTTCTGTAAGAGGAACTACAGTATTTCTGTGTTATGATTAATGATTTATCTAACTGCGAAACTTCTGGCCAGAGTAATAAATGTTTATCTGTGTGTGCACTCACATGCATACAGAAATGGTACATACTACATTTTAAAAAAATACATTTTTGTATATCCATTGGTGATATAGAAGTAGAAAGAGCAAGTAGTTTGTGTGTGCATTGACTTTTTAAAAAAGTATTGTCTTTAATACAGATGCACCAGTCTAAATTCCAAGAAATCAAATACAGAACCTCTGTATTACTTAAGAGCTATTGAGTGAGACTCACCTGAAAATTACATGCACACGTAATGTATACTAATGCACCTGTTAACAGTGTTCATTGGAAGGTATTTTGTTCATGCTTTAAACTCATTCATCTTCCATGATAAAAGACAAGAGATGAGCTTTTCTAAGTTGAATTTGAATCTAAATATAAGATTGAGGGTCCTTCTGTGAGATGTTTTTCAGTGAGCAGACTGAAAAGAGCCAGTGCAGAAAAAAGGCTGTTGAGATTCCTTGCCTCTGTTACATGCCTGAATACCTCCTTGATGGAGGTTATCTTCCTAAGCTACTTCCTGACATGTTGTACCATTTTCTCTTCTATTTAGTGGGATGCTGTGAGATCCTGTGTACTTTTTTCTGCTCTGTTTTCATATAGGTGAATACGAAGTTGACTATAAACTCTCTTTTACTGCCTGGAAAAGGGGGAGAGGGTTGTGTGACCTGTAGTCAACATCAAGATCTGTATATTAATTCTTAAATTGAGAATTAAAAAAAAATGCTAATGTGAGTCTTATTTTTTCTTTCTAATTGACCTGACAAAGAGATAATTCTAAATTGCTTGTAACTACAATCTCTTCAGCACTTTAGGAAGCAGGCATTTTGTATATAAATCCATCTAGCACAGCTGATGCATCTCCGTATTTACACAACCTTGATACTGTATGTATTGGGTCAGATAAACAGGAGCCTAGCAAGAATTCTGCTCAATTAGTCCTACAGTCAGTTTAACCTGCCAGCTAAATGAGGCACACAGCTGTTGTGGGTCATTCAGGTGGGGCAGAACTACCAGAAGATAACTTTGTTCTCAGCAATTAACCCTGTAGTGTGATGACAGAAAACACATGACTGAGATGGCCCTAAGTGCTATTGCTTGTGACTATTACACAGGAATAAATACAGAGTTTCTTTAACAATATATCCATTTAAACAAATAAAGACAGCAACAAGAAGAAATTAATAAATCCCTAGCCTAGGCTGCAGGCAACTGAGCAGTAAATAAAAATTAAAGTCCATAAAGAATAGACAAATTTTACCATTAGCATTTTCTTTATAAGGTGTATATATTTTTACAGATGTGGACATTTTTAAGTCTCTTAGCAAATGATGATGGAGTGCCTTCATTACTGCTGGCAGATATAATCCCTGTTGTGTATTTTACTTACATTTCTCAGTCTATTGAAGCAATTTCAGTTTGATTCAGCAGGTCATTAGTCATTGCAGATTTACTTTAATGGGTGTATTACTGGCTGGTCCACATGCCTGTCCTATTTCACAGACCTGCCTTCGTATCAGAAAGAAGGATGTTCATCTTCAAGTAGCAGTGCAAGCATTGCACATACAGTATTAGTCAGGACTTAGGCATACACGGAGTACAGGACTGGAGCACTCAAAATGCCATTGGAGCTCCTTTCAATTGCCCTGTCCAGTTCTGGGACCCCACTGCTGTGTTTCATCTGCTCCACAGCAAACTGAAAAACCTGGAATTGCTGTTGAGGATGTCAGTACAACACCCTGACCATTCCTATATTGTGTGCACTGAGGAACACTGAGTTCCACATTGCAGCTCAGCCGTGGGGGAATATGTGCCCTTCCACGGAAGGGTAATGAAGCTCGTGAAGGGTCTGGAGCATAAATCCTATGAGGAGCAGCTGAGGGAGTTTTGGGTGTTCAGTGGAGAAATGGAGGCTCAGGGGAGACCTTATTGCTCTCTACAGTTCCATGAAAGGTTGTGGCAAGGTGGGGGTCTCTTCTCACAGACCTGGGGAAATGACCTCAAAGTGTGCCAGGAGAGGATTAGGTTGGATATTAGGAAAAGTTGCTTTGCTGAAAGGGAAGTTAAGCATTGGAAAAGGCTCCCCAGGGAAATAGAGAAGTCACCATCCTTGGAAGTATTCAGAAAACAAGTAGACATGGCACTTCATTATACACTTTAAGGGGCATGGTGGTATTCAGTCAAAAATAATTTTAAGATCTTGGAGGTATTTTCCAATATTAATAATTTGATGAATCTGTGATTCTCCCTGCTTTGGTGAGGTACCTGCCTCTAAATGCTTGGTGGTTTTTTTCTGATACAGAAGAATACCCAAATTTATCTTACAGAATCGTGTGCGATTGAAAGACCTGTGGGGACCTTGTGAAGTCCTGTCTTGTGCACTTTAGTGCTGGTAATAACTCCCCATAGCACATGAATCACAGATGCATCTCTTAAGAAACATAAGGAGCTGCTGCTTTCCTCTGCCATTTCAACTTCAGTGTCCTGTAGCTGAAACTTCTCTTTCTCACCTGCAGAGTCACTTGAGATGGCCAGCAGCAGCTTCTCTGATAAGGTGATTATCACCAACAGGAGGTGCTGCCATCACACAGTCTGGTTGATGTCCTCCATCAGTTATCTCTCTATTGCCATTAACATTATCACTGCCATGAGCAAGGTTATCCATAATCACAGGTCCTGCCATTCCACTAAGTAGGGTACTGTCTATAGAGTACTTTTGGATCTACTTTGGTTCATTAGGAATGGACAGGTCACTGAGGGCTCTGAGAAAAACCCTTTGGTCTCTAAGTGCTCTTCCCATCTTTTGATTTTGCTGTTAAAGATAGTGGGGAATTTGAAAACACAAAAATACATCCCTGTTGCAGTTCCTTCAATGTGCCCTGTAAAGTACTGTTTGAATTTTGTAGAGCTGCTAAATTACTGAGATTGCCTTACATATGTGCCCATGCATAATGTGAAAGAAGGTATGAATGAAATCCTTAGGAAGGTGTAGCTTTTTCTGAATTATCTTCATAGAGGGGTAAAATTTTATTTGGTGTAAGGTCAATAGCACAAGACTCGACCTGAGCTTTGAACTTAAGCTGCATGTTTAATTGCTGGTTAATGATAGAAACTTCAACTCTGAATGAGTTAGAAGTGGTGGTGCTGGTTTACTATGGGAAAACACATGTAACGAAATGTAGGCATTTCTTTTTTCATGGCATCTTGCAGTTATTTATGTTGCCAGCAACCAGGCTTGGAATTTCCTTGTTAATGAGGAATATGTTTTGATTGCTATTTGTTGACTCATGTTATGAAATGCTAACAGGTTGAGAGGTTCTTGTATTTGATTTTAAAATCAGTCAGCTCATCTGAGCATTAAAAAGCAAGGAATGCAAATAAATTCAGCAAAATGCAGTGCAATGTCTCAGCTCAAACTCACACAGAATGACAGGACAGGGTATACCATGACAGCATCTCTTCATCTGGAATAAGGAATACTGTGGTGAGAATTGTTAAAAATTGAAAAGAGAGGTTATAAAGCAGGTTCCCACTAGTTTTTAGAATGATTTGTGCAACTGATTATGTTTCTATATTTTTAAGTAAGTTGTCCATTATAAATTAGTGCACTTTGCACACAATACAACCAGAGATAGTTTTTGCATTACATGATGTTTTTGTTGGCTTAGAAATCATCAAACAAAATAAGTGTTGTCAGAAGATGTTCATGATAGGTACATAAAATATGGTTGTAAATGCAAAGTGTCAGTCAGCTGAATGGGTAGCTGTGTTTACATGAAATGACCATTCACAGAAGCCACAGGTGGGATGGGACAAAGGATTGCCTGTACTGTCATAGGAGAGCTCAGCAATGCAATTGTTATGCATGGGTGTTCCTACAGGGATCCCTGGTAGGACTTTCCTCCTCACAAAGCTGGGGCCAAGGCCAGGAATAATCCCCTATGGAACAGCAGCTGGCATTTAGAGGAAATGGTGAGGCAGAGAGCACTTAACCATCTCCACTCCTCCCCAAAGGCTGATGATATTTGCAGAATGGAGAAACTGGACTAGTATGATGTATGTCACAGAAAAGCACTCTGGAGGTGGAGGGTGCTGAGGAAGTAAACTTGGATCTTTCACTGAAATTTTAGTGGTCAGTTTCCAGCTTCTAGTATGCATCCTAACAATGCAACATTTCTGCAAGATTTCTGACCAAACACTTGACAGTGAGGTAAAATGCTTAAAATACAAATTAATCCCTCTCTATTCATGTCAGACTTGTCTGTGAGCTAGTAATTTTCAAAAACCTTTTCAAATGTGACATAAATCTGGCATTAGGCAAGCATTCCCATCCAGCTCCTCCTGTGAGGTGAATGTAGCTTTGATTTTACCCTAAAGGAACCTACTAGAAGGACAGAGCAGTGAAGTGCTCTAGGTAGGTGGTGGTGTTCCACAGCATTGTCTCTCTTCTCTCAAATTTCCTCTAATTTACAACTGAGTATGCAGTTCCCTTCTAGACTTTGAGATTAAAATTTCTTCTGGCAAATACCTCCCCTGTCCTCAAGACTACATGTTTCTTTTGGAGGGTGTATTTTATGTCACAGGATTTCCTCTTAATGTAGATTTCCAGAATGTAGGAAAAGTGTTTTATCATTCAGGGTTGGAAACTTGTAAATTGAGTGTATGGAGACTCTTAGAAAATACCTTTTTGAAGATAATAGGATAGAAGGAGAGGTAAGAGAAAGAGGTAGAAGCAATTTCTGGATACAACCTTTTCCTAGATTTTGTTTTCTATGAGGGTTGGGAAGCAAGCTGGCTTTTATATGCAGCATTCTGACCTGGATTACCAGGAGGGATTAGGCTTTGCTGTTCTGTGGTGTTAGACTTGATGAAACACTGCATGGAAAGTCATGGAGCAGGTGGAGAATAGTGCTAATCCTTCTTGCCATAATGGTTTGTATGACACCGAGTATGTAAAAAGCAGACAGATTGGTGGTAGAGTGTAAGAAATGCAGCATTTCCACTGATCTAAGATAGAGCTTCAATCCAAAAGGCTGCTTCACACATGTTTTTTCCAGCCTTTTGAAATTTTACGTGCCTAAGATATTTCTGCACTGGTGACAATGCATTGCTTTGCCCTCATTGATGCAGGAGTGTGAGTAATCTGCTGGGGAGCCATATGGTTCACATTTATTTTAATGTGTCTTTGACATCAGGAGAATAGCTGAGACAGCAGAAGAAAGTGCTTATGTCTTGGAGTTCAGCCAGAACTGAGATCATTTAAGTTTTGTAATCAAAGAACTACCAGTTTTCTGGGTAAAAAATGTTAGAAAATCATGATGAGCTTAAAATGTCATTGCTATCAGGATTGTATAAAAATAGGAAGCAGATTTTGCATTTGATGGATGAACACAGCTTCAGCGGGTTCTTTTCTCAGGGGGAGGTTTGGATTCTGTTTCAGCCACTAAATATGCAGAAGGAAGGGCTGCATCTTCCACAGGTTTCTCACTGCTGTAGCTCCAGTGCCCAGCTTGGAAAATGAGGATGTTGAAAGGCAAATGGACAGTGCTGATGCACAGTGCCTTGGACATATGAGAGCAAGTCAGGAAAGCTTTGCTTCAGTCTGCCAGCCTATTACTGCTCTTGCTTTCCTATTGCATTAGTTATAATTTATTCATATACAAATGAAACTTGGGTGATTCTTTTAAGCATAGGTTGGATTGCTAGTGGAAATACTGATTTCCCCCTTTAGAAAGGGGAAAATTTTTTCATGGGATTTGTGAGTTGAGTGGGCCAATGATGACATCTGTTACCAAGATACAAGAAATAAATGATGACTAAGTATGATAAAACCTGATTTTTTCAAATTTTCAGTAAATGTTACTAGGTGTATATTCATGCTTTCTAACAGATCAGAACATACATATTTTGTGTGTTCTTCTGCTCTGTCTTGAGTTAAACAGTGCCCTTAGCAGTGATTCCAGCAGATTGAACATACTGTGTAAGGTACAGTGCATGCAAAATAACAAATGCCCCAGACTCTTGATAAGGTGGTAGTTCTGTTTTGGTTGGTTTGAAGTAAAGGGTTTGAATCAGTTATAGAGCACTTTGTCCCTGACATTGGAAAGTGTTCAACATTTCCATTCAGTATTTAATAGTATTTTTGAGCTCACATCAAGGCAGCCCTCTGCTCAGAGATTTTTAGGAAGTGTAATAGAGCAGGAACACAGTGCTTTGCAGTGCTGATTGTGCTTCTTTCTGTGCCCTTGGTAGCTGAGGTGGTCACAATTCTCATGTCTCCTCGCTGACATTCTAATCTGTGCTTTTGACTAATCAAATACAATCCTGTAAACTCCTGCAGCTCCTGCCAGATCTATTCTTGTAAACAAAATTCACATAAATATGAATATATTCTAACTCCTCCCGACAGCAGCATTCAGGAGACGGCTGTGGAGTTCTTCATAGGGCCTTAACTCTGCCCTTTAATGAGCTCTACCCAAAGATAGGATGTGTTCCAGAAAAAGTAATCCCATGTATTCTGAGGGCTCCGAATGTTTACACACGTGTTTAATTACAGACTGTTGTATAATTTGTCTGACTCAGAATTACAATGTTCATAAATAACAGCACAAACTTCAATGGCATTTACAACAAATGTGTCAGCTCTCTCATTGTCTTCATACACATCTTCAATCTAGTGCTGACTTTACAGTGCCAGTGACACTGAAGTTACCGTGTGTCAACATTTTCATGAAGTTCATCTCAATTCTGACAGTTTCAATCAGTGACATATCAAAAAAACCCCACAAACAAACAACTTTGATGGTGTGGCATTGACAATTCAATTACTGAAATTGATAAGAACTATAAAAAAATTGAAGATATGCATTAATGGGTTCTTTAAGACAGCCATGACATCTGTAGTCAAAACTGAGAGACTGCTGACCGAAATATTAGGCATAAATGTATGGCAGTGCATGAAATTCATGTTCTGAATTTTGATGCACACACATGGGCAAAAATGCACATAGTGTAAAAGCTCATTCATGATTATCTAGTTTTTATCAGAGATGATTTTTTTTTTCATCTGGAAGTAACTAGATCACATACTCTTCTGCTTAGCTTCATTTAGCTATTAATGTTAGCGTGTAGTGTGTGAATACAACCTAAGGGTCATTATTTATGTTTAGCCATTAATATGAAAGTAGTATCTGTACCATAAAAAGATTGAGACTTGAAAAAACAGAAGTGCTTTTATTGCAGCATTTGTCATTCCTGCCAGTAAAGCAGCCCTGTCAGGAGTTCCACAGCTAAGATCTAAACCAGATTACTATCAGACCTTGTGTCATAGATACTCAGGTTTACAGATGAGGATTCAAAGGTTTGTGTGATTCTCTAACTTGTGAGATTCACAGGTGCAGTTACCTTTGATTTCTTCATGAAATGTATGTGTATTTTTTTTTTCAAGAGCAACTTTCCTTTTCTTTCTTTGAGTATTTTGCAATAGTATTATTTCTCATTTGTGACTGGTTCATTTATTTGGCAAAAAAGCTGCCTGCCTTTCCATAGCTGCCAGTATTTATTCTGAAATAGAGGCATCATCTAGTCGAGATCCAAATAACATTGATACTGATATCTGAAATTGGATACACCCCAGAATGGTTTAGATACCTCATTCAGCAGAAAAAGGGTTTTTTAATAGGCACTTTCTTATGTATTAGAGCATATTGCCAGTGCAGGTTCTGATTTAGTGTATTTGCTTTTATGCTACATTGAAAGAGAATGTTTCAGTATGAAAATTACCCCATCCTACAAATGCTCAGAAATTGGTTTTTTTAAAGGCAGTTTTGTTTTGGAACTGTGGTATGTATGAAAAAGAACAACACATTAAAGCCATATTTAATATCATGCAAAATTGACACATCCCTATCAGCTAGTCTGCTAATGAAATACCCTCTTCCCTCACTAAAGGCTTCCTATAAATATTTTTGACAAGCTCTGTTGATAGGAGATTTGCTTCAAATTTGATGCAAGTTAAAGATGCCTAATGTAACAGAATTTGTCTTTTGATTTCTCTTTGTACATGCTACACCTTTTTTTTTGTAACACACTTTACTAGCAGCATGTGAGTCACAGGACCTGATCATATTTATCTGTTTTATATTTATAATCCAGCACACCTGCAGGAGGTCTGTTATTTATATAGCAAACCATATACTTTACCATACTTTGAGCAGCTTATTAGTATTTAGGAGAAGTAATCCTTTTTCAGTGAGCCACAAAGTTCAGTGCTAATGTCTGTAGGACACACTGTCTGTAATTTGGATACAGAGCTGTATTTTCTAATATATTTGGTTTTCCCACAGTTTGGTAGATGATGCTGGGTGTTTTGACAGTTTTACTTCATGTAGAAGTTTATGGATTTACGTTTGTGGTGATTAACATTTCACAACCAGTAATGGAGGCTGAACTGTGTTTTACCTGTGACAAGAAACGAGACCTGTTACAAAACCAGACCTGAAGGCCAAGTGGGTCCCATCTCTGGAAATGGTGGAATTCTAGATTATCAGTCTACATCTTGGTGTTCTTACTGCTTTTATAGAATGATTCCAAGCCATTCAAGAGTGGTCAGGCACCCTTTAAATCATTTTACTGCCTCAATTCTGGCAATGAGGCCTCTCATTCATACCTGCACACACCTGCAGTTGTTGCTTATAAACTGCAAAGCAATGACTTACAAGCTGCATTCTCAACAACCTGTTGCTATTTTGCAACAAATCAAATAAATTGGACTGCTCATCTTAAAAATCAAGGAGTGTCCCTTACCTTTCTCTAAGGTTTGTGTGTCTTTTTTTATGTCCTCTAATGGCATGCAGCTATTATCAGTGAGAAACAGTAGACCAGTATCATGGGAAGGAGTTGCTAAGTGTCTGTAGAATCAAAAGAAGAATATTTAATAGTTAAAATCTGGCATTTTTTTTAAACACGTTTCATATGTTACTGCATACGTTTACTAAAAAACCTGAGCACAGGTATGAGTGGAATCAGAAGAGAGTTAGAAAATACTAGATTTAGTTTTTTATAAAAATTCTACACATTAGACTATATACACACACATGTATTCAGTGGATGGCAGCAGAAAGACAGATGAAGGTAAAGAAAAACAAAATCTGACTGCTAGTCAGAATTATTTCTATATCATTCAGTGGCGATGATGATGGTATGAATTTTTGAGACAGCATAAAATACTAAGCATACTGCTTTTATAGTTTCTCCAACATCAATTTCTCACAAATTAGGTAATTGGATATTCTGATCTTTTCTGTTATCATGACCCTGTGCTGTAATGATGTGGATCTCTCCTGCCTTGTGCAACTTTGTTGGCAGGGGTTGGAAGAGTTACAAGTCATTGGATCACCATCTCTATGGTGACACTGAAGGAAGTTTCTTTTGCTGGGATTTGATTGCTTTCTTGGTAAAAGGATAAAACATTTTTGTGATGTGATAGGAAAGAAAAACTTTCCTGGCCAAGTATTTCTCTTCTGAAGTAGACAATGGTGTTCATGACTGTAACAGCTTGTAGGGGCTTCTATTTCTAACATTCCCTTCTTGTCCTTCTCACCTTGGAATACGGTGTCTGTGTAGTCAGGTATTGTCACTTGTGCAGTTCCCTTTGTCTGAACACATCTGCAGCCTCACTGGAGGTCAGCATTCACACTGAAATCTGCCTCTGTTCCAGCATCTTCAATCCTGAAGAGGGAGAAGCGTAAGAGAACAAAGAATGTCCACTTCAACTGTGTCACTGTGTATTACTTCACGAGAAGGCAAGGCTTCACCAGCGTTCCCAGCCAGGGAGGGAGCACGCTGGGAATGTCCACGCGCCACAACAGCGTGCGCCAGTACACCCTGGGGGAGTTTGCCATGGAACAGGAGAGGCTCCACCGAGAGATGCTGAGAGAGCACCTAAGGGAGGAAAAACTCAATTCTCTAAAGTTAAAGGTAAAGCTTCTCTAAGACTTTGATCTCTGCCCTAATTTAACTGAACAGTGTCAGAGCTATAGGCGCCCAAGGTATGTGTGTTAAACAAAACAATCACCTCCTATGAGCTCCATTTTCAGTTGGAAATAGATGTTTTCCTGGAGTTTTCTAATTTTACTGAAGATGCATTTTTGTTTGATTATACGAAGTGCTCTTGTAGTTGTCACTGCTGTGTTCCTCCAAGTGCTTACAGGGAGGTTGTTCTTTACTCCCTGTTTTCTGCAGAGAGTGGTGGGAGTTAGCCTTGAACAAGGTGTCCAGCAGAAGTCTGGAAGTGCCAGGAAGAGAATGAGTCTTCTAACTTCTGTTTTTTTGTGTCATGGATTGCATTGCATGTATTTTTGCCTTTTTTTCAGATTTCGTTTCCACCCAATCCTGTAATTAAAAGTGAACAATATTTAGAATTGTAACTGAGCTTTTTTCAGTTTTCTAACTGTTTGGGGTTTTTTCATAACTAAATAGATTCTTAAATAAATTCATAAGGTCACAAAATCTGAACTGTCATAGAACAAACATAAAACCACTCAGGATGAAGGTGAATCACAGACAGGTATTTGGACAGGTTGGAAACCAAAGGCTAGTAGAGTGCTAGTGACTTATCCCTTGATAGAGGTTATACCTGTAACATCTCACATCACAGGATTTTCAGAGCATCAAGTGTGAATTGTGCTGTGTAACTGATGACTAGCTGTAGATCCCTTGGCTGACTTCCAGGAATCAGCTCAAAGAGAGGAATCCCCAGTGGAGTGAGTAAAGAATAGTCAAGCACACAAATATCTCACTTTTCTTAGCAAGAAAATAAAGCCAGAAAAATCACAGATCTTATTTACCTTGAAAGAGTAGATGAGGCCATTTAGCCTTTATGCACTGGAGCTTGGCTCTTCATCCTTTCCTAATCCTGCTCTTGGCTGGGATGTATCTCCTTTCTTAATTAACTCATTTCGTTTCCACCCAGTCTGTTTTGGGGACACAGACCATACTTTCTGCTTATTTTCCAAATACATGTTTTTCCATCTTCCCAGCCACTTGAGTGGATGATTATTAAGATTGTTAAGTTTCTGCAAAATCTCTTCATAAATATGGAGTGAATAAGGAGAGCCTTATTTGCATTCCTTATTTTCGTCTTACTGGTGTTAAATTTTTTACCAGAGTGAAATATTCCTATTCATCTGGAGCATGTATAAAAACATTGGCAACAAAAATCTTCCTGTTTAACTAGTCCATTAACCTCAGTTTAGTTGCATCCCTGATTACGTGCTTGGGTTAAAAAAAAAGAAAAGAAAATGTCAAACATGGAAAGAAAATCCAGGACTTGCTGAATTAGTGAAGAGTCACTGTAAAGCACTGAGCATGTTTTGTTTACTTAAGAAAACAGGGCCTTGCTGATTTTTTATTACAGAGATGGAAGAGCTTCTTGGTCATTCACATAGTTTCTAAATGAATAGAAAAGGAAATGTGGCATTCTAAGGTGACAGTGTTAGCAGTTATGTCAGCAAAACTATTATTAATTTAATGAAAATGTGCTAATCACAACTTGCATAAAAAAATGACATCACAGAAAAATAAAGAAAATGAGAAAATGGAGTAGAATGAAGTTTAGTCAGAGGTTTTTCTATTTGAAAACCATTATGTAAATAGAAAGTAATATTTTTGGTGTGGTTTTTAATTTCAGTTTCTCTGGGATTTTTTTTTTTGAATTGCATGAAAATATATAAATTGGTGAGTAGAAATTATTTGCTCCTGTAGAACCTGTTAAAAAAGATAAAAATACAGGAATATATTGAAATTGAATTTCCATAATATTAGATACTGTTTTTGTTGCTAAAAGCAAAAGGCCAAATAAGAAACATCTCTAACTAAAAGCAGATAAAGGCTGTGAAATCATCTTCAAGTCACTTTGGCCATTTAGTACCAGCACTTTGATGAAAACACTGCTGACAGGAGCATAAACACTTATTAGCAGCAGAGTGTGAAAATTCTGGATGTAAAAGCCATCTTATCAAATGAAAGGTACAAGATAATCATTTGAGAAAGCATGAGTAAGCACAAAAAATTGCCTAAGAGAGTCCTTACTCATAATGTCTCCTGAAATTAACATTATTAGCATGAAACCAGTCGTGTAAGGCTGCCTGGTCTGTGGACACAGTAGGTTCCCTTTGTGGGAAGTTGTAAGGAATAACTTCCAGCTAGGGCAAGGCAGAGATGTCCATCCTGCATTTTTCCTGTTTTACTGAGTGGGACTGAATTTCACCCAAAGGCTTCACATATTCATTGGCCTTTGTTCTGTGGTCATGACATTAACCTTTAGATTTATGAGGAAATTTACCCATCTACTATAAAGTTTAATTCAGATGAGCAATATTATGACAATCAAGAGAGCTTAATGTTCCCCTGAAGTTCTGGAAAATGTATTTGGTAGTTTTTGATAATCTTCCTCCTTCTGTAGTTACCCAGTTACTTTTTTGAGAAATGTTAGACTCTTTCCTTTTATTAATTCATTTGTTCTTTGTGTGGCAAAATGGAGGAAAAAAAAAAGAGGCGACAAGAAGGAAATCATCCTGCAAAGGAGTCAGGAGCTGAGGTGCTTTGCAAAGGCAATCTGCTGTCTGATGGCACATGTGGGATGTTCCAGCCTGCGGGATGCACGTGGCATTCAGCACATCCCTGCAGGCCAGGCCCTGATGCTCCACTGCTGTGCAGCAAAGTAGTTAAGGTTTGCAGGAGGAGGAGAAATACGTGCCAGGGGTGGAATGGTTCTGTAGGTGCCTTTGTGTGCTGGCCAGTTACAGCATTCACCTCATGGGTAAGAGCCCTAAAAGTTAATTTTTATAAAACAGTAATTGAATAAAATAGTAAATTAATTACAGGAGCAGGGATTAGAATTTTTTCTCCCTCCACAGTTTCAAACTTAGATTAAATAACAGTGATCTGCTTAAGGAATGGTTTGAGCCTTGTGTATATAAAACTAGAGAAATCAGATTTCTTAGATAGGTCATTCCCCTGTTGCATATTAAACAAACAAACAAAGAAATCAAAGAAACATAAATACACTCTACTTAGTGCTACCTTGCTAACGTAAAATGAAAAAGATATAAGCAAGAATGCCATTCTGGACTGAAATATTCAGGCTGAGTTGTGTGTATGGTGAGGTATTAGCTTCAGGCAGCTAATTCAAGATGCATTTAATCCCTGTGTGGATTTACCTCTCTCTTGCTGTAGAGTGTACAGGAAAAAGGATGACTTCTAATGTTGCTTTTCCTACTTTACTGAACGAATATGTTGAAATACCTGGTGTAAATAATCTCCCCATTGTCCCAGGGCCAGGCAGAACTATTGAGGGAGCTATTACCCCCTCTTTTACCAGTGTAATGTGAAATGTGTAACAGAAAGTGGAGTAGTACATAAAATATACCATTTTACAAACCTGTGATGCATCATGATCTGAACCTATGTCAGTAGTATCATTGCTATCTCAAAAGGGATATTTAAGAATTTCAGAGAGCTCAGACAGGAATCAATTAAGGTCTCAAAAATTATCTTGTGAAGCAATACAGAAAAGACTAGATTTCAAAGTGGCATGAGATCTAGCAGCTAATGGCAAACAGTAAATTTAAGTAAATAAAGAACAGATAATTTCTTACCTTCATTACAAACTTGGTATTAAAAATGTGGTTTTAATTCATATTCTAAATGTGAAAGAAATGCTTGGTCACCCTATCTGTGATCATTTTCTGGAACTTCCTGGCAGTCATGCAGCATTTTTACATACAGCTTTTTGTCAATTGATAATGCATTTCACATATTGCCATCTATGACATGACGTGCGTGTGAGCATTGTTTAAGGACTTCGTTAATTGTTTTGTGCAACAGATGACCAAGAACGGTACGGTGGAATCTGAGGAAGCCAATACACTGACTCTGGATGACATTTCTGATGATGATATTGATCTAGACAACACTGAAGTAGATGAGTACTTCTTTCTCCAACCCCTGCCTACAAAAAAGCGGCGGGCACTGCTGCGAGCTTCTGGAGTGAAGAAGATTGACGTGGAAGAAAAGCACGAACTGCGAGCCATCCGCCTGTCCAGAGAGGATTGTGGCTGCGACTGCCGTGTGTTCTGTGACCCAGAAACTTGCACCTGCAGTCTTGCAGGCATAAAATGTCAGGTAAATGTCTACATTATTTAATTGTCTGGGGAGGGGGAAGGTTGTGTGTCCATGCACGTGTGTGTACTTTCTGTTCTCAACATTATAACTATTGGAAATTAAGTATTAGGCAGTAACACTTGTGGATATCCAGCCTGTTTGTTAGTGCCCTGTTTTAAGGCTATATGGTGGGCAATCAGTACAATCTCCCAAAATATCTTCAGTATGATTTTAGGCACATACATGGCTTAGGGGATTTTTTTGTTCTTACACAAGTATTCTGCTCCACATACTCCTTTTAGGCCTTTATCTGAATAGGTAGATGCAGACAACAGAAGAATAAGTAGCCTGCAGATTTCAGAAGGGATATTACCTTTTAGTTTAGAAACAATTAGCAGACACTCCAAATGTGAATTATAGTCCAAACTCTGTGGGAAACAGTAAATGACATTGTGTGATGCTGTCCTTTATGTAACATGCATGATACTTAAAATCTGTGCATGATAAATTTGCATGTAGGCAGTAAAAAGGTATCTGCTAATATAGCAAGTTTTTCCTCTGCAGACTGAAGAGTTATTTCATACTGTACATTTGCATAGTGTCAGCTGTACATGTCCCACAATGTTCCCTAAAAGATATTTCTGCTAGTTCTGCTGAATTGCTGTATTGCAGCTGAGTTTGCTTCCTGAAAGCATTTTTCACCATCTCATAAAGCCAAGCTAAACTTTCTCTGCTATTTAAAATAATATAGTCTCTTTGCTGTTCCTGTTTTCATCTCCACATGTGGGGAAGATATACTGAATTGTTTTGTGTGGTTCTCCTGTGCATATTTGATGTTTAGGTGTTACAGTGCAGGTGAAAGTCACAGACCTTAGGCTGTCTAATCAAACTTGCCAACACATGGATTCAAAATTTTAAGATATTAGACGTAGAAGTTCTGTGCCTGGTCTGTTGAGTTTACAATATTGCATCTAGAATTGACTGGATTACCTTTGAAAATGCACTTGAGTATTTGTTCCTGTTTTATGAGATCAGGTGTCCCCATTGGTAATTTATAAAGGTTTCTGTACATCATTCATTTTGTTTCAATGGGTGTCTAGTTTCCATGATTTTTACCAAATTTTAAGGTGTTTCTGGAAACACTTTTGCCTGGATTTGAGCACAAAATGAAGTAAAGCTATAGCAGATCAAGAAATTGAAAAGCTACCTATTTTTCTTCCACTATGTAATACTTTTACCTATGGAACAGAATCAGTTTTCCCTTCTCTGCAATAGTGGAGCATGTCCAGGCCCCTTACTGTTCTCTCAGTACTGCTAAACTCCAGGGCTGACTCCCTGAATGATTGTTAGCTTTGACTTATTCTACCAGCATTTCTCAAGGTGAATCCCACTTCACCTTTGTATTTCTCTAGGCTGTCTAGGCTCTGTCATGTCACCAGGCTTTTGCTTCCTACTGTTAATCTGTATTCTCTTTTTTAAAAGGTGGATCGTATGTCTTTTCCATGTGGTTGCACTAAAGAAGGGTGTAGCAATACAGCAGGTAGAATCGAATTTAACCCTATCCGTGTACGGACTCACTTTTTGCACACGATAATGAAACTTGAATTGGAGAAAAATAGAGAGCAGCAAGTTCCAGCACTCAATGGCTGTCACACTGAGATAAGTGCACACAGTAGTTCCATGAGTCCAGGACCCCATCCAGTCGAATATTCGATTGCAGAAAATTTTGAGATTGAAACCGAACCCCCGGCTACAGTTATGCATTCCCAGTCAGCTGAGGACTTGGACTGCCCAGGGGAAGAGGAGGAAGAGGAAGATGGGAGTAGCTTTTGTAGTGGAGTTACAGATTCTAGTACACAGAGTTTAGCCCCTAGTGAATCAGATGATGACGAAGAGGAAGAGGAAGATGAGGAGGAAGATGAGGAGGAAGAAAAAGCAGATGATTTTGTAGAAAGTATGAGCTCCCATGCTGATATGGTGCCTCTTCCTTCTGTCCTTTGCTACTCTGATGGAACTGCTGTGCATGAAAACCACTCTAAAAATGCCTCATACTATACTAACTCTTCAACTCTGTATTACCAAATAGAGAACCACGTTGCTGGCACTGCTAACCAGATTGGTGACACTTACTCAGAAAGGGATGCTGTCAAGAATGGTAGTCTTTCTCTGGTGCCTTACAACATGACTTCAGAACAGTTTGTTGACTACACACGGCCATCAGAGGAAACTTTTAGCAGCCCTCATTACCCTTCCGCAAACCCCTCAGTGATTGTTTGCTGCTCATCTTCTGAAGGAGATGGCAGTGCTCCCTGTAACAGTTTATACACTGAGCATAGGCCGAGTCACCCACCAGTGGAATTTCACTCATACTTGAAAGGTCCTTCTCAAGATGGCTTTGTCTCAGCTTTGAATGGTGACAGTCATGTGCAGGAACACCCTGCTGAGAATTCACTAAACCTCCCGGAGAAGAGCAGACTGCACGAAGAGTGCATCAAATCACCAGTGGTAGAGACGGTGCCTGTTTAAATTTAAATTATTCTAGGACTAGACTTCCTGTGTTAAAATTCACTCCCACTGGATTTTCCTAGAAACTTACTTTTTTAAGAGGTAGATGATACTTGGACTATAGTCAATGTTCCAGACACATTTTGTTTTCTCAAGCTACACTGGCAGTGGTATTGCACAAAACCAGTTCATGTAAAGATTTAAATAAAAATAATCAACCCATTTTTTTGATAAAAATAAACAGATAAGTAAAAAACACATCCAACATATTTCAAAGTAGCCTACCTATGAACGTATGTGAAACCTGCCAAGGTATCTGAATCAAAACTTCCATGTTTTTGACTGTCGGGCCTGTGCAAGATTGTTAAAAATGATACTTTGAAATAATCATGTTTAGAGTCCTAATTTTCAACATATCTGAAAAGATGGTAAGTTTAATGTAAAAATAACTACTGTACAAAAAAAAAGTTTTAATTGTTCTGTACTGTTTGTATTTTATTTATGGTAGTTAAAGATTCATGTTTTGATAAAAATGAACAGCATGTTCATTTGAGCAGAAGATCCATACAAAGAGCATGGCCACTTTTCATCTGGAGTACCTTGTATTCTTCCTTATTTTTTCCTAATACTATTTCTGATAAATCATCTTGAAACATTTTTAGAGTGTACTATTTTTCTCTTTTACTGTTCTTGACAAACAGAAGAGTCAGAAAGGGGGCATTTACATCTAGAATAGAGAAAGGTAGACAATCCTCGATTTAAAACTAAAATCAGTGGCATTCCAGAGCTAGTACCCCATCCCCAAAGAAGAATGATCTTGTATATAATGGCAAAGCAGTAGCTTAAGCTCACACAGCACCTTCAGGCCAGCCACCGTTCAGATCCTTACGCACTTTAGTGCCACTTTGCAGTACTGTACGAACTGCGGGAACTGTGAACCTCTTCCGAGAAATGCCATAGCTCCAGACCCTGAGGCAATGTAAGGTCTTAAAATTCACTGTAACAAAACCTGTACGTTTCTCCCAAGCCAGTTTATGAATATGTCAGTATGCAATTTATAAAAGCAGAGCCTTACTGATCAAAGTTTAAATAAAGCATGGGGAAAAATGTGGAAGTGTCTAGATTGCCTAAATTTTTATGATACACAAGACTGGCTTTTGTGAACTTCTGATTGTATCTCAAATTTAGTACCATTTGGTCTTATTAGGAAACAGTCCATTCAGTGAGGAAAAAATAGCTTCAGAAATTTTGTATCTGCAAAAGTCTGCAAGCAAAAGAACATGTGCATCATATGGATATCCATTACATTGTGATCCGCTTGTTTTTAAATGGAATGGGAATGAAACTATCTTTAATTTATTAAACAACCTTGCTTTTGTTTAGAAAAGGAGGCATAGGAATCTGCTTTTCTCTGCACTGGTAATTCTGCACTGCCTTATTTTGATTTCAAAATCTATTTCAGCATTTTTGTTCTTCTAATACTGAGATTTCATTTATTATACATCAAGTAGTTGAAATGTAGGCCTGTCTTGTTTGTCAAAATACAGATCAGCATTTTAGTTTTTATCTGTGTCAAATCTAGGTGGTTAACAGTGTGCATGTAAACACAGTGTAAATTTTATCTCTGTAACAGTGATTCTTCTGGTTAGAAGCTCTTTAAAACATCATGTACAGTACTCCAGTAGAAGAACTGCCAATGTAAAATATGCTTTTCAAAAAAAGAGCTAACTTAATTGTTTTTATATGAAATCTGGGCAGAGTGATTCCTCGTATTTATGCTAAATTAGCAAAATATTTTTACTCCATGTAGTAGCTGGAAAGATTTTTTTATTTACTTGTTTCCACAAGAAGTCCTACATGTTTTCTATGAACTGCATTGAAAAGTCTAGTTCTCTAGGGACTGGATTCCAAACTTGCAACGTGTTCCATCTCCTGGAGAGCGCACTCATGCTGGTTATCTGGCTCAGCACTTCCACAGCCTCTGTTCCTCGCAGTCACAGACCACTCTAGGCTCTTTCTCTAAGGCTGAGTAGCCAGGTAAGTGCCTGTGTTCTCCAATGCCATACAGCAAATACCCATGATTTTTAAAGAGAAATGCGCTAGTCCTTAAAGTTCTGCACTTAAGAATTAATTATTCTGTTCAAGATATTCTAAGGGCAAATATAACAAGTCTCTGTATATATTGGGGTCTTGCTTTAACAGTGGGCTTAAATTAGGCACTCCCTTAACACCAGCAACAAAAGCACAAATCTCTTTTGCTTGAGCTGGGACAGTAGATGAGGATCAGTAGCGGCTCTTTAACTTCAGAGTGTGTTGGAGAACCACACACTTTACTGAGGTATTTCTCTCAGGGGAAAGTTAAATCTTTTGCTTTGTTATTTGTGCCCTTACTGAGCAATAAGGAATTATTTTCTTGGCCCCTGTCCTTTCACATGAAAAATATCTTTAATAATATCAGCAAGCACAGTAAGTGATCAACTTTATAAAATACTTCTCAGCTAGCTTTAAATATTGAGGTGATGGTTATTTACTATTTCCATTGGCACAGATTTCTGATCTAGAGTAGGATGTAGAAATCAGGTGAGAGTCGAGTTTCCCATCACTTGTTTAAACTTTGATTTATTTTTTAGAACAAAAAAGCATTCTCTTCATTTAAGGAAAAGCCAGGCTTAAGTCATGGGATGGAAAATATTTTCATGTTATTTTCTGGGCTAGTATATACATGTTTTAACATGCTGTGTCCCATTTCCCAGCTGGTTAAAATTCATGTTGATAACCAGTCCTTTCGTTTTGGGTAGGCTGTTTCTGTGTAATAAAAGTATTATGTTACTAAATGATATCCAGCAGTATTTGCTTCTGTATCAACACAGTATATTACTTGTGAAAATATCTATATTACTGATAGTCTTTATCAGCTTCATTTCCAAGATATCTAGCTACTGGGAAACACTCCTAAGAAGCCCAGTATACATTTGTGATTATATTGCATCGTTCACAAAAATGAGTCATAACAAAGGTATTTCCCTTTCTTGAAAGAAACTGGAATTTTCACCGAGACCATGACTGGAACAGCACCTAAAAGCAGATGCCCTTTTGCCTATAAGGTGAACTTCACCTCTCTTGGAAAAAGGTGCATTGTTAAATATATATAATGCTTTAATTGATGTTAGACATGAAATTAGAATTTTGTTGACACTATTACAGCAATTGCAGTTGTTGCTTAAGAGCAACAACTCATGCCCATTGAAAGATCCTTAAAATTAAAAGCTGGTCAGGAGGAGCTTCTAATATTCTTTGTTGAGCTGTATGCCACTTAGATTAGAAAATTCTAGATTTGTAAAGCTTTACAATTTTTTATTTGCATAAGTTCCTGCTAGTGAATCATAATTGGAGTTGACATCTGTTTATTTTAAGGCCATTGGTTCCACTCCATAGTAACTATTACTTATAAGGTTCAGCTGCTCCCCTGCTCTGTTAACAGTGGGATCCTGCCTTTGGTCCAAGTGCTGCAGGACTCCTGTGTGGTATTAGTGGTGCTGTTACTCACTAGATTGCTGACTGATCCCAGGCCAGATCCGGTTTCTAACCTGATCTGGCTGTTTTATTTCAGTAAATATGCTAATAAACTGATCATGTTGCTTTCCCTGCCTCACAGGCAGTACCTTCACAAACACAGCTGCTTTGTTAAAGATTGTACACATATATTTGTATGCAAAACTGAGCATGTATAAAAGGTTTTATTAGTTCAGGTGTTCCTGACAGAAATGTGCTACACTGGATAGGGAGTACTGGGCTCAGACAGAGGAGACTTTGCCTTTGTCCTGTTGTGTCATCATGTTCTCTGTGCTCTGGTTTGTAATGTAGTTGGAGATACTGTGATAAAACATAATTCTATAGTATAGAACAGGTAAAATGCCATTTTATTCTCATGTTTTGGCATCATAACTGAATTTTTGTACTGCAGACTGCCATTTTCCAAATTAAGCCCAGCCCAGCTCAGAAGTGACCAGAAATTTTTCACGAACATGAAAAATAGCTGAAATGAGCTCTCCTTTCCTTAGACTGGATTAATGAGCAGAAGTTAAAAAGTAAATTTCACAGTGAAAAATTGGACTAAAAGCTGTGTTGAATATACAACATTTACCTGTCTAGTGCTTAACATTTGAGCAGCAAGATTGTAGTTTTCCTGCAACACCACACTTGGCAGCAACAAGCAGTCTTGCTCCTCTGCATTCTTTTGCCAGCTGAATTCTCTCAGTTGAAACTCCTTGTCTAGGTTGCTCCTGTAGCAATGCAGGTGTTCCTACTCAAACATAAAGCAAGACAGACCCATGATACCCTTTTAAAAGGCATTTGTTAAATAAGGGCACTGTTACAGCTGGTGAGTTTTATAAACTGATGTTCATTGTGGCAGTTGTTTTATTTCCTGAAACAGTCAGGAACAGAAGAGGATGATATGGAAAATCCTTAAGCATTTGGGGGTGTTAGGCTTTCCCGCTGAGACTAAAGAGTAATTCTGTCATCTGCTTTATTACAGTTGCAGGACAGTTGATGTAAAATACTTTGAAAATCTAGAATTAACTCAGAGAATATATTCTATAGAATTTATTTCTAAAATACTAAATGTGATTACTATTTTTTTAAAATGGTAGAAAGCTGTTATTTTCAAAACAGAGTCTAGTTCACTTACGTGTTCCTTGGTATGAAAAATCTCATCATTTGCCTTTTCAGTGTTTCAAAGTTTTTTTAATATTCCTAATTTTGCTATTCTCTGTAATCATTGTCCATGTGCAAACTATTGTCCATTTTCTCCAAGAAGTGTCAAATCCAAAGTACAAATACTGTGAAGTGAGGAAGAAGTGCAATGTAGTTTTAAAGATGTCTGAATGAACACACACTTGAGTTCTTCACAAGTTTTTCCTTTTCACTGTCTCTTCCCTCCCCTAAATCCAACACAGCTTTTAATTTTATGGCTAACAAGAGTATAGTTTCCACTTAAGGAGGAAAGTTGTGACATCTTTGAGAATTTTTCTGCTACCCTAATAGCTGATTTTACTTTATATGGATATCCACTTTATGAAACACCTGTTTTGCAGTCTTAGTAATTTCTTTTTAGTTCCTTCCTCCCTTCTGGTGTTTGGGAGGTCCATTGTACAGTAAGACTTTTCATTAAAATCAAGCAAAAGGGCAACTCTGCTGTCCTTTGTGCTGAGAATGAGATCTTGAAAAGCCAGGTTGGGTGGGGTTTTGAACAACGTGATCTAGTGGCTGGCACTAGATGGTCTTTCAGATCCCTTCCTAACCAGGCCACTCCATGATTCTAGAGTTAAAATATATGTTGCCCTACTGCTGTCTTTAAGGTTAGGCAGACACCCACCCCTCAGAAGGTTCCATTGACTGGAGAACCATATTCTTGGTGCTCTGTGTTGCACCTTCTCAATTGAGATCATAGTCCTTCATCCAAGGCTGCGGGTGCAACAAAAATAAATTCAAAAGGTACATTTTGTACTTTATTAACACAATTATTTTAATATGGAGCTTAGCAATGACACTTCTCTTTCTGAATGAATGTCCAGCAGACCCAAGTCAAAACAAAGTTTGTCTCTCATGTACGTTCTTCTCTAAGTTCACTTTTCCAACATACCATGAAGATGGGATTAGCTGTTCTTGATAGGGAAAATGCTGGAAGATACAAATGTGCATCATTGTTCTAATAAAAGGATCAAGATAATCCTTTGTCTTCAAACACTTGAGTGAGTGCAGGGAGGATAGAAAGAACAATTTAAAGGAAAAGTAAGATGAAGCCAAGAGGCAGATTGATACAGATTATTTTTCCTATTAAGGGAAAAATAAAGCATATTAGAAAAAAAACAACAGAAGGAAAAAGGTGAATTACGATCTCTTCCCAGCAAGGATGGTAAAGTATATGGACATTCACTACAAGCCTGCCCATGTTAGATTGAAATATTGTTTCTGTTATTTAATATATTGTAACCAAACATGAACTCAGTGGAAATAGGAACTGGCATTTTTTCCAGGCCAGAGTTATACAGGTGGCCATTAAATAAAAGACTTATCCAAATCCATGGGGTAAAAAAATGAAAAAGCAGCACCCTAGAAGCATTGCTACTATGTCACTCTTTGCTGATGGCAGTTTCAAAGACAAGTTCAAAATCATCTTAGTTAACTCTGCTCCCGGGCATCTATTCTTATATACCCAGTTTCTCAGCTAGCAAGAGATGCTAAAAGCAAAGGCAAAATGTCCTTTTATCAGCATTTTATCTTGGCATTTTCAAATGAGGCTTAGTACATTATGGCAGGTAATTATTTTAGGTTTCTCCACCTTAAACTTCTAAAATACATTCTTAAGAATGAAATTTTGGGTTGGATTTTGGATGAAGGTTAATCTTGCTGGGGTAATGGGGGAATCACTGTAAAGAACCATTTGTGAGTCTCAGATATAGATTCAGCACCAGTTTTCAGCTTCTCGAAAAGATCATGATGTGCACTGGCAGCTGGTTCTCTTAAAACCAGAAGCAAGCATGCTGGTTTTTTCCAAGCCATTTCACACAAATACCACAACTTCAGGTCTCAAATGCCCATGTAAACAAGGCTTAATAACTGGGCACTTCTTTTAACTGACTTGATTGTAGGCACTTCTATGGAAATATGTCTGAAGTGTAGTTTGTGAAATATGTTTAAAATGTGTTTGATGTCAAATAAGCGCTAGACATTTAACAGTGCAAAAATAGTCAAAATCTGTAGATTACAAAACTGTTCCTAAGATCCTCAGCCTGTAATATTGTCTTAGTAAAGTTGATCTTTTAAGTTACATTGCATTCTGGTGTAATAACCTTTTACAAATAAAATTATTAATACAAATGTACTTGTTAATACCTGTTAACATAAAACATGGCAGTTGGTTCTTCTGATTTATTTTAATCTCCAACTAATAGAAATTTTGTAAAAAACACATTGCCTTTTATATGTTTAAAGTGTTTTGTTTTAACAGACTATATTAACATTCACACTGTCTAGTCCATCCCTGTCTTTTAGCAGGTTCATCTCTCTCTGTATATGTACATATATATATTTCCCCACAAGAATATAAAATTGCTTTTGAAATTTTTGTTGGCAAGTGGTAAATAGTACACCATGGCATAAACTCAAAAGCACTTAAGTTGATTGTCTTTCAGACAGGTAATCCATTCAAATGGGACTAGAAAAAAGGCATAATTGCAGCCATTAGTTTAAAATTTGTACATTACTTCTAACATTAATAATTTCTGAGAAAAATAATTGTTACGTACTTAACATTTTCCATTACAGATGATCTTGCATACTAAAATTATGGAGGTCTCAACAGTTAAGCAAGATATTTATTTGGACTGCTGCTTTTAAACTGTTTGAAGAAGCAAAGGGAAAGAGTTCATCTTAAAATCTGTATATGGAAATAATTTTAAGCTTCATGAACTACACATTTCCTTAATTTCCTTTTTTTAAACAAGTTGTAACATCAAAGATGCCAAAGGGTAATATAAGCTACAATAATATTCAACAGAACTTAACCTAGATCTTATGTTGTAATAATTTATTCAAATTAACTGTATTCTTCTGTATTTATATTTTCCGTATTTATTATGAATGATATGAAATTTGATGTATTTATTGTGGCTTATTACTGCAGTGTATATATTACAAAAATGAGCATTTTTAAGTCTTTAATATTAGTTTTTTTGTTAATTAGTGGCACTTGTATCAGCTGTATTTTTATTATATATTGTACAATATATATTGTCCATTTGTTTGCAATGAAGTAAACCAGGTTTCTACGTTACATCCTGGCTGCCAGTGCATTGTGCGTCTCATTTCTGCTCTGCAGTCACTGGGGAGCCTCTCTCAGCTACGAGAGCTGGCATCAGTACTGCACCTCCTCCCTTACACCTGCAGAGCCTCCAAAGGCACTCTGTGAAATTTCAAGCATTTCTCCCATTCCTGATAGTCTGATAGAATAAGGAGAAGCAGTTTGTGTGGAATTTCTGTGTGTGTGTTCTTTTGTTTCTAAATATTTGTATGCCAATTAAATTAAATAAACAGAAATGCCTTCTTAGGTATATCAATTTGCCCTTTAATGATACTACTGCCTACAATTTTCTGTGGCCAGGGAAATACTGTACCTGATTCATAATAAGGTAATGAAACAATTGTTTTCAACAGCTGTTGGAATAAAATTTTGCAACAGCTCTCTCTGGTGGACAATTTGCAGTAATTTTACACATCAGATCATTTCAATGGCAGCATTCAAAGAATACTGCTACATTTCAGGACAACTGCTTATTTTGAAAATTGATGATCAACATAGCTTCATTAAGAAAATAATTAACAATCACAGCACAATCTCTGCTATCTTTTTATTCTGATATTTATTCCAACTGCGATTTATAAAAAGTAAGTTGTCCTTAAGTTTTCTTATCTGATAAATTACATAGAGCTAAAATGTTTGTATTAAAAAAAAACAAAAACCAAACTATAAAGATGAGAGGTTGTGCTTTAGATTATAAGAAAGTTCTCACAGGAATGAGGGTATCACTTGGTTGTAGTCTGTTGGGAGTCCATATTTGCTATTAGACTGCTTTTGGCATTGCTTTGAACTGTGGCTAAAAGGCTGCTCCAGGGCTTGCTAAGCCACACTGATACAATCAAACATAAAACATCTTTCAACACTGGTTCAAATTCAAGATCCCAGGATGCCCCTTCAGCAGTAGGAAGATTTAACTCTTAAGGTTCACCTGTAGGTCTGTTAATAGTACTCACGTTCTTCTGTACTCACCTTAGAGTAAAGCAGCAATTACTCCCACGAGTGATAAAAAAAAATCCTCAGATATAGTGGTCTGGCAAATTCCCACTGCAGTGAAAGGTGTCATAACCAAGTGGAGCCACAACCAACCAGTAGGGACCTCTTGTTCACAGGCAGTGGCACCCAGAGCCACTGCCCCTAAAGTCCCAAAAGGTTTAGGACCTGCTTCGTCCTGCTGGGAGTGTGGCTCAACTGGCCTGGTCTGAAGTCAAGCCTTCTTCAGCACTTGGGATTACTCTCTGGATGTGTAAGAGAGCACAGTGAGATGGAGGTTATAACAGCTGTTCCAGTGACCTTCAGCAGTTTATACATCCATCTGATGGAAGTACCAATTTTTACATGCTGTATATGGAATACTATTCACCTTTGTCCCTTCATAGGGGCAGAGAAGGGCATTATAACGTTACTGAAAGACAGCTGACTTAAAAAACACCAAAAGACATAAAAGAGACAGAGCACCTCCTGCAATAAACTCCTGTTCAGCAAGCCTTTCTAATTATTAAAAACTATTAGCCACTTTTTCAAGAGAACATTATCAACAGCCAGAAGATAATGCTGCTTTTTTATTAGCGAAAAAAAACCAAACCCAAAATCCAACTTCCTAAACCTCTAGTCACATTTACAGATCTCTTATTGGTGATGCCTATATATGTGTACACACACACACACACACACACAAATATTTGGAAGTGTAATAGTCACTGTGACCTAAAAGTTAATTTCACATCTTCAAACAGAACAGAACCAAAAAAGTCATTTAAAATGTTCCTTTACTTATAGATCTGCTTCCCTCTTTTCTGGTAGGTTGTAGAGAGCCCAAGACAACTGGTGTACTAGGTACTGCAAAATACAGACTAAAATGTCACAGTTTAAGGAACTATGATAGTTAACTATGATAGTTAACATACCATAAAAAATACTATATATAATATGTATTTTGTACTAGTGACCTATGTTAGACCAGAAAAGAAGTCTCAAAAAATGAAAGGAAAATCTTTAAAAGACCATTTTAAAATCACAGAATTAATTTCCCTTTCTATACCTAGAACTAAATACAAAATATAATAACTAGGTGAATTGCTATACCTAATCTCTGCAAAAAACCCCTACATATATTGCTATACCTGCAAAAAATCCAAAAAATACAAAGTGGAGCTTCTCTAGCATTGCTTAGGGAGAAGTTCCTACTTCCAAGTGCAACAGAACACTCGTTTCCTTGCAATTGAAGTTCTACCCTGGTTTGAAATGTTAGCTCTTAAAAAAAACCACAAACACAAACAAATGGCAAAACCCAACTGATGATGTGTAGATAAATGATGTTTCATATGTGCACATCCCAATATGACAAGCTTCTAAGAGAAACAGGTTGCATGAAGAAATGATCCTTTAGTGATATTAAAAATAATGCATTTTCTCTATAACATGAACTGAGAAGTAAATGAACAAGAACTTTTAAACTGGTACACCAAATATCTCCTAGAACAGGTTCCTCAGACACTGAGTTTCCATTCCATACCAAAGGTTCAACACAGTTGCTCTCTGGGTAATCGCCCATCCTCTATTCATATTCCACAATTTTCTCATTGACCCGTGTTATATTTTTCCTCAACTCCCCCGTTTTATCAAGTGTGTGTATTGGCCTTCAAATATTGGTTTGATCTGCAAAAGGAATAATACTTTACATTCCATTACCAAAGTAAAATATTTATCAGAGGATGCAGGCAGATCTTTGTTCAGTGTTGTTCCACACAACCTTGCAGTTTCAGTGGCATAAATAACCCTTCCTGGTACAGTCTTTTCAACAATTTCTGTTCACTCTGTATAAAATTATTTTAAGTTGTACAGCTTAAATTTCCTGGGATACTCTCAGCAGGTGTCTCCAAAAGCCTTACAAAAGCTGAGACACAACTCAAAGGCATTATCAAGCCTGAAAAATAAATTAGCATTAAAGCTTCTGGCAAATTATCACTGGTCCTTGCTTATACACTTTTTTGTCTTTTAGATGACTTATAAGTACTGAAAAGAATTTTTCGTGCTTTTATTTGGAAACTGAACTCGTTAGGTACCATTAAATCATGAACAGGCTCCCTCCCCACCACAGAAGTAAAAAAATCCCACGTCATCAACAATTCACCCACTAGACTTAAGTTAGCATTTATCTGTAATGATATTACTTAGTAGGACAAAAGAACAGATTTATTATTAGTGTATTCTTGTCCTATTAAGCCTTTAATACCCACTCCTTCAAATCTATTCTCAGCTTTATATTTGATCATGCAGCTAAATACTTTTGTCTCCACTTTATAAATTAAAAAAAATGATTATATATTTGATGATTCTATATTATTTTCTATAATACAGAATTTCTATTTGCTATATTATTTTCTATTAGCAGAATAGTTAGGAAGGCCAAGGTGTCATTCATACAGATAAATCTGAGATCAGTCCTTTGTAACAGGAAACAGAAACAAAAAAAAAAATAATATGCAAGTGTTGGCACAAGAAATTGCATATGGATAACATTAGAAACCTCTGAGGTAAATATTGCATAAAACATTAGAAGGTAGGAGCAGAAGTTTACTAGATAACATGTAATTTAAAAGTAATAATGAATAGAATACTGAAAAAATGTGTAAATGTTAAGCAGCTCAAGAGCCTACTACAATAAAACTTTATAATAAAATTTTAAGTGCATGAAAAATAAAAAAAAATTATACAAGAAGTTTTGGCTAAACAAAAGATTAGTATCAAAATAAGCAGATTTTCCATTAAAATAATCATATATACATATTTCAGTGAAATTACTTTTTTCTTCTAAAAAACAACTGAGTTCCTAGAAGCTGAGCACAATGTGGTATCCTATTTGGCTTTGACCTGATGATCTAATTTTTTAAGTGAAGAGACTAAAAAAATATTGAGAAAGTTGCACCGACTAAGGTAAATTATAAAAAAAATAAAGTCAGCCATTTGAGCATAAAAACATACATATAAAGTGTATTGGGTTTTAGACAGCAGACAATAATTTCTCACGACACTACAGAGTAAATTAGTCTTCTTCAGAAGTACTTACAGTATGTCAAAAAAAACCCCCCACATATGGCCCCTAAGATAAGAGACCTAATAGGAGCCATAAATCAGTGGTCAACATATAAAGTCTTATCATAGAAATATTGTAAACAAAATACAACCAGGATCCCAATGATCTTTGGTATACTAGACTCCCAGGGAATCTCTTATGATGCATTTTATATCCAACTTAAGAGGGAAAAGAAACTGTTTAAACATTTTGCATTTAAACTATCATGAAAAAATCCAGTATATGCATATCATCACAGTTCAGAATGGTTCTTTTCTTTTAATAAAATGCTTGTGGCCAATAATATCAAATATTAATCGTTCTGGCCAAAGATCCACTTCTGGAAGGGGTCTAATGGATTACAGGATGCCAAACTCGGATGCTCTCCATTTCCTGTAAGGCACATATGTAGTGCTTCATTGTACAGAGTTTGATCCTAAAGTGAGGAAAAAAAGGAAGAAAAGTGAACAAACAATGAACATGCTAGTTCCCCCCACAGTTCTTCCCCCAAGCTGGGTGTTAAAGAGTAAGCTCATACAGGTGTTGTAGAGGGGGCTAGAAAATACACAGGTACTATGTAAGTGCCAACTTGCTTTGTTAGGAAAATTTTGTAAAATATTTTTAAAACATCTGAATATTTTAAAAACATCTGAATATACAGATGTACAAAATATACAAAGCATCTGAATTGACTTCCAGGTGGATGTCTAGATGTCTAGACAAACACACTAAAAGGATATCAACTGTTTTTTTAAGTGACATTCCTACTAGTGACATGAAGTTTTGATCTGCAACTGAAAAGCTGAAATTATGTCCATTTTCCTGCCAAAACTAAACTTACATTTTTTTGGCTTCAGAGTTTTTGCTTGTTGGCGTTTTTGCTTTTATTGAAAATCCAAAATTAACTAATAAAAATGCCATCTCACTGCACAGGATGTGTACCTTCTGGTGCAGCCACTGCTCCTCCCCAACAGCAAAGGTTTTCTGGCCTTTGTAAGTGCACTCACGAAGCTGCACAGGTCCCTTGGAAGCATGCAGACAAAGCTCCTTCTGAATGTTATGGCGAATTTCGTGGTGTGCAGAATATTCAAAGTACTATTAAAATAATTTTAAAAGAAAATTTTGGTAAACAAACACAAAGAAAAGTATTAAACTAAATTAAGCCTTTCAAAGTCCCATACAGAAAGTAATAAATTTCTTTCCTTATTCAAAAATTTGAGACTACAGAATAATTCCTCTGATTTTTAGCACAGACACTTCAAAAGTGTTTACAAAACTAAAAGCAGTTTTTAGTAGTAATCCAATACTAATTTATACTTGTATGTGTAAATAGGAAATAACATTTGCTGCATGTGTACTATCATGTAAAATCTCACTCCCACACAGACCATATATAATTCAGAGACAAACTGAAGAGTAGATATAGTTTAAGATAACTTAAATTTTCGCATTTTTTAACTAAAAATCTGTATTCAATTCTGTTGCTAGATTTTCATTTTTCTTAGAGCAACCAAAAAGAAAAGTTATCACATGAAACAATGCTGATTGCTGTATGCCAACTTTTGCTGCTTGATCTAAACAATAAATGTGAACAGTAGGATGCTGTTATAGCCTCTTGTGAGGTAACCATTAGAAAATTATAAGCATGTATTTTGTGAGCTCATTTCCTGACAACAGAGTACTCCTAAGGTTCAGCTATAATTCTGATCCTAACAGGGATTTACTTCTAAAAGTTACAGACAGAGCTGTCCTTTTACCCCTTCAGCCCTAACTTAACATCAGGTCTCTTCCTTTTTTCCCCACATTTACCAGCAGAGTCCCCAACATTACATCTCACTGCTACTGTTTCTTGCCTCTGGATGTCAGCCACCTTCATCATATTTTTCCTTTGAATATTAAGGCCAGGCTCAGTTACCCCCCTTGGCTTTCCATTTTCCAGTGGTCAGCAATCATCTCCTCACTACCCTGGAAACCATGGGAACAGCACTGAGGAACAAGCAGACTCTAGGACCAACATTAGTCCTCAAAACAGGTAGTGAAGGAGTGACCTGCTTAGCCATTTAGCTCTCAGACATAGTAATTTACTCTTTATTTGGTAATCTGACTTCATCTGTCCTTTTATTTTTGGAACTTCAACATCTCTGCAAGCCCTGAAAATAATGACTTGAAAGCTATGTTTAGAACTTTATTAATTTTGGATACTGAGATGGGCATGTTTCCAGCCTCCAGTATTCTAACAAGGAAGAATAACACACAACTGATGTACAATTCTGAAAACTAGGTTCTCTTTTATATTCCCATTTCAAATATATGGATGAAGATGACAGCAGGGGAAATAATCAGCCTACACTGCTGAAAGTCTGATAAAGAATAAAGGAAACTGAAAACAGAGCATTGTAATGAGAAGGGTCAAGTAAGCAAATATGCATGTCTTAAGCATTATCAGCAAAATCAGTTCTCTGAAGGCTGGCATTTAAAGGGATTCAGACTGTTATTTTGTAGAAGGAGGGAAAACAAAAAACATAACACTTGAAAGAATAGAATTTTAGTATAGCCCAAGATAACTTCAGAGAACAATAGAAACATACAGCAGATCTCTTAATACAATGTCTTTGTACAGTGTTCCCAAATTAATGACTGTGACAATGTGAAAAGGCTAATAGTATTAATCCACAATCAAATAAAACCCCAAATTCAATCCTGTAAGAAGCTAACATAATAGGGTAGTTCTTAATCTAGACAGCATGCTATGTCTCACAAAAAATGATTAGTAAGAAGGTATCACCTGACTAGGATTACGTGTCTCAATTTTCACAGTGCCATCAATGGATGTCTTTTAAGATTGAAAAAAAATTATTAACACCCTCCCTCCCATAAGATAACAATTATATTTTAATAAAAAATTTTAGACCTTTGCTGACCTTTAATTATTAAGGATCACTTTTAAAAGCAACAGAGAAGTGTGCATTTCTGGGCAGGGAAGGAGATGTTCTTTTTGTTAGTATTACAGTAATGATGGAACGATTCAATATCTGACATCTATTGCAAGTCATACTGTAGAAGGAACAGAGCAGCATGGCTGCCTCCAAGAGCCATGGACCCAAGAGAGCTCCTCTTGAACAAATGGAATCATATTATTCACTTGCATTAGCCAGCACAGGATAGGCCACTTGGACCTCACACTGTGAGGCTGCAAGCGTGATAGGGAAGGTGGCTCAGGCCTGGACACTTGGGCTCCCAGTGGCTGGATTCCAACCAACATCTTCCTTGACACTGCGAGTCCTGGTGACAGAGAAAGAAGCAATAGGAGGAAGCATAAGGAAAGGAAGAATTAAGAAGACAACACTTATAAGACAGGAGTAAGGGTGGCATGAAAAGGTTTTGCACAGAAAAGAGAAGGCAAGTGAAGCAGTGCAAGTGTGTTTGAAATCTGAATTTGTATATTGAAGTTAAAACATTAGAAACAGGACATGACATGAAGAGTGGTATGGAATTTTTCTTTAAATATATATATAGGAATTAACTGTTAAAGAAAATAAAGGAAAAAAGAGATAAGGAGAGAGAAATTGCATATTAAAAATTAGTCAATTTCTCTAAAATTAATTTAAAGTTTTTATACAGAAAAGCTGCAACAGATGAAAGAATAAAAATCAGGTATTAAATATTTTACCTGGTTTCCTCCAAGTCCATGACAAGAATACATAATCAGTGGTTTGCCACCATGGTTATTTTCACCAACATCCAGACACATGCGGTTACCTATATTTTTTAACTAAAGAAAGGGTTTTGTCAGGATAAAAAAGCTCAGTGGAATGACAGAAACTCAAACTGTCTCAGTCAGAGACAAAAGTCACCTTTAGTTTAACAGCAATTACAGCTGTTTGTTCCTTTTTACTTTCTGCTATACTCAAATCTAAAAATCCTATTTCCTCAGGTAATCTTTTCTAACTAAAAGCCTAGTAACTACCGTCACACATGGAGTTATTTATTAGCCTGCTCTGTACAATGTTACTGTGATTCAAATCACAGGTTGAACAGATACACATAAAATATTTAAAACAGGAGGAAGAGAAAGTTTTATTTGTAAATACATGCTAAAAATTCATGTTCACCTCAAGCTAAGAGCTATTACTTTGTTATAGCAATGCAATGTCTAAAGTTATTTGGCAGGGAAAATGACTTTTGACATAAATGAAAAATGAAAATGGCACAGCTATTGACAAAGCTATAAAAGGAATGCAGAAGAGATTCTTTGTCCAGAGTAGTGACAGAAAACCCTAGAGCAGTTGAAGATAGCTAAAGTCTAAAAGCTGTGGCTAAAGTAGTACGAGAGATTAGCAAACTTCCTGGACTTTGAGTAATATAGGAAATAATTAAAATTAAACTTACATATCCAGAAAACAAAGGATTCAGGTCTGGCACATATGCTTCTGGATAAACATTAGTGAGGTACCAGGTAAAATTTTTACACTGCAGGCGCTGCCTTAAAGCAATTCTTTTTGATATGTCTCCAAATGTTTTCTGTTTGAGGAAAGGAGGTAAAGAAGATGGAATATAAATATATTAACATTCATTTTGCACAAATAAAGCTATGATATTCTGTGTAGTACTAGGCAAGTTTTAAGCTTCATTTGTGGATTTTTTTCTTGTTAATGCTGTACTACTATAGTTACTGCTGTCTTTCAGTGTCATAACACCACTGACATCCTGCCTGCAGCATTTCAAAGCACTTGCAAGAAAAATACATTGCAAGATGGAAAACATAGAAGTATCTTTAGTCCCAAGAAAGTTTTAACAGTGCCATGAAGTGGGAAGGTGCAAGTAAGAACATAATGATTACAGCCATAAAGCCATCTGATCTCACTAAAAGTGTAAGCTGAAACAACAAACTGGATTAATAAAATAATTAGCATAATATCCAGTACAATGTAGAATCTCCCAAACAAAATTCAGTTGTTTAGCTGCTGGACATGCCTAGGAAATGTAACGCTTTCAGTGATACAACAGTCATAAAAATTTATCAAGTGAAGGGGGAAAAACAACTTCCAAAAGAAAACTAGATTCTAGCTTGGCAGAAAACTTACAAAATAAATAACCCAACACCCAACCTCAACCCCAAATATTTATTTACTTGAAAATAACTGACTTTTTAAGCAGATAGAGACAGGATGGTTGTCCATCATCAAGTAACTTTTATTCTGCTGCTAAAGAACCACAAAACCTGCTTTTTCAGTAAGAATACTAAGCAACTTGAAACTAACAAGACATTTTTCTCACTCCAGAAAATAAATTAGTTTACATTGTCTACACCCATTAGTTTTTCTCGTGTTCTTCTGGTAGTTCCTGTACCTGCACAATGCAAACAACCCAGGAGAATGTATGAAGAAAAACACTAATAAAAAAACCTCACCATACAAAATCAACATTCATCACCCAAACGCTTTAGGTTTCTTCATGTTTGTTGGGGCTGCAGCATTAAGCAAACTAAACAGTCTTTTCATTAAAATATCTAGAATCCTTACATACTTTGTCAATAAATAACTTTTGCTCACCAAAACTTTCACCGCAGCAAGTGTGATTTCTAATACCACCACCACCACCTACTTGTTTCACAATTTTTGCTGCCTCTGTGTTTCTTCGGTAAAATATTTCTTTATATTCATCCATCCACACTTCTGCAAGGCGAACTTGGTTGCGTGTGATCACCTGAGTACCTTTTGGGAAAGTATGGGGACTCTTGCTGCGAAAGACATGGCCAACAACAGAGCAAGGCATGATCTCCAACTGTCCACCACATTGCCATACCTAATAATAACATTTAGTGTGTAAGTACGCTGCAATTTGAATTCAGGGAGTGGAAAAAAATTCAGTAATATTATTGTTTGCCAGAACACATCAAACCACTAGCAAGAGTACGTATATCAGGCATACCATCAGTGAATTTCCTAATCATATAAGCTCTGAAAACACACATTTCAGATAGCAACCCTAAAAGCATTTTAAAAAAATTAAAAGCAGCTTAGTGAGCATGTTTGCATTTTATTTAATAGGTAATTAGTAATTCAATTTTCCTTGTCCTAGTTGGCTGATTGAGCAGAGGAGTCAATATCTAATACTAATTTATTCTCAAATCCCCTGTACACTGTCAACATAGAGGCAATTGCTAATTACGGAGCTAAACTTACTCTGAAAGACATTTCTATATTTTCACCTCCCCATATTTCCATTTCTTCATCATAGCTTCCAATGTGTTCAAAGTAGTCTTTTGATATTGAAAAGAGACCTCCAGCAAAAGTAGGTGTTCTGCAAAAACAAAATTTTACTGAGAAAGACAGAATGGTTTTTTAAATATAGATGTGAAATCATGGTGCAACTGTTCTAGGAATTTTCCATGCACTTGTTAGTATTTCACTACAGTGATGCACATTCCTGGCATAGATAGTACTTCTAGCACTTAAGTATGTTCACACAGAGTCTCATTTGACATCTTATTGCCATTTATTAAGAACTTGTTCAGGCTAAAAACTGCTGGCATAAAAGAAAGCATCAGGAAAACAAACAAATTTTCTCTGTAGAGAGGAAATCGAGCAAAAGTACAACTCCTACAGACCAGTAAGCTGTCTGTGGACAAAGCAGGTACAATTATCATCAAATCACTACAGGCGTTATCAGCCTGGTATTTGGGTGCTCTGACCCTTTTTGTCATTCTTTCCAGTAAAGTGAATGAGGAGACAGAATCATTGTACTGTCTCTGAAAATAACTGTGTATAATCCTCTTCTGCACCTCCCCCCTAGGAATACAGGTAATTTCCACTGTATGTAGAAGAAGTAATGCAGAGCAATTACTATCTTGATGAGGCTATATTTTTATGAATGCTTTAAAATGTGGTTCACAAAGAAAGTATTACAAAAAACATCTAAGATGCTAAGATGTCTGATTATACTCATCAGAAGAGCTAATTTATTTACAAACTATTGTTCACAAGATAAACTCTGTGAAGACAGAAGGACTAAAACAGTATTCAAATTAAATTTACCTAATTGGATAGGTTTCATCCTTTCTTCTTTTATTCTCATGTTTAGGAAGAGACTCCCATCCAAATGACAAACTCCAATCAAAATTTCCTCTGTTGTGGCTATGCCCATAAGGAGATGGTTTACTGAATTCAAAGGTATTGAGATCAATAGAAGCAATGTCAGGGCTTACAACAGCAACAGGATTCTCAGCAATTCTTGCCAATAATGGCTCTAACCAGCCATAAAAGCATTCACCTGTGGAGAAAATGGGAACACTGAATTTTTGCTTGGCTAGAAAGTACTACACAGGGTATATTTTAACATGTCCAGCAAGCCAATATGGACTATTTTTAAAAAGCATTGCTAATTATACTTTCAATAATATAAAATAGCAATAGGAAAGGTGATATATATTGCTAACATTTATAATCAATAAAACGTCTGCAACAATAAATTAAAGACAACAGCATTATAAGCCTGACCTGGCATATTTACAGGTTACACTTACAATGAGCATCCAGGAAGGTAAGGGTCTCTCCTGTTGCTACTGAAGCTCCCAACAACCGTGCAGTGATCAGACCTTTTCTTTCCTTCTGACGGACTACTTTAACTATTTGAAACTGTTTCACATATTCATCTAGTTTATCATGCAGGTACTCTAGAAAGAGAAATCAGTGTCAGGATATTCAGTGTATACACATAACACTGCCCAAAATGTTCCACTATTAAGTGAACAAGATAAACAGCTCACACTTACCCCAGAAATTATCTCAACACCAAAGCCATAAAAGTTCCTATCTGCTGAAGGTTATTTTTAGGGGCTGAGTATATTTTGGGGGTAGGGGTGTAGGAAGAGGTAACCAGCAGAGAACAGGAGATGGAACATTAAAATAATTCTAAACAAGAAAGGACGTGCTAGTACATCTCTGCTGCAGTGTCAACCATCTGAATACCAATTCAGTTTCATAGTAAATGGATCTCACCCTTACGTTATCTGCAGCACATGCAAATTCTTTCCTTAATGATGGCACATTTACACAGGTTTCAAAGGCTACAGTATTTACAACAGCAACAGAAGCCATATAGAAAACTATTTAAATGTTCAGATTTTGAGAAAGAAACCTATGTCTCTCATGAAACATCCCACATCATCTTTTTTATTCTGCCCATTCTAAGTATTATCCTGTACTACTGAACACGCTTCACATCCAAGTGTTTCAATATACTCAATGCAGACTTGCAAAAAGGTGCAAATACATTAGTAGAAGTATGTATAAACACATTTATCTAAAGCTAAGCATACAAAACTTACATTGTGTATACACTAAGAATTTATATAATTATTTTTGAGACTCAGCTTGACTGTTGAAGATTATGTTGCCATTAAATAATTTTGCTTTCTAATAAAGACAGTGGCCTTCATATCAATGAATTTTATTTGCCTAAAGACAACCACTGTGATAAAATGCAAATTTCTACAAGTCTGGGCCAATTTATACTTGGATACTTTGTTCTACAAATTGCAATTGGTTTGAAACAAAAATTACAAAGCTACTTGTCATGAAAGCAGTTATGCAGGTAAATCAGAACCGGAAAAAAAAGAAAGTGGGTTTAAAAATCTTTTAGAGCACAGGAATTTCATATTTAACTACCTTATGGAAAAATGATGGAGAAGGGCTATTTTATATTAAAAAAAAAAAAAAGAAAGAAACAAAACCACTTCAAATACTGTTATAAATGTCAATAGTGGGAAAGAGACCTTAGCCAATTTATCTGCAAGGGTAACCTTTTCAATTAAAAACAAAAGCAGGAAGACTTCTTACCATCTACACTGGCATCATCCACCAAAATAATCTCTTTCAGCAGTATGGCAGGAGATGTGTACATCACACTGTGGACAGTTCTGAGCAGAGTTGACCACGCTTCATTATGGAAAACGATGATAATGCTTGTGGTTGGCAACGGTGGGCAGCGCTTAAACTTTTGTTCAATACATCTACAAATTAGAAAGTGTCAGGGGTAACAAAATGGACAACAATTTCTTACTCAGACTCTTAAACTTTTCTTTCTAGTACAAAACTTTGTAATTATGGACATTACATAGTTCTGCTTTTCTGCTTTCTATCCTAGCTTTGGAGTGTAAAGGTAAGTACTTCAACTGAAGCAGAATATTTTTTTAATAACATGACTGAGAATTGAATAACTTAGCTTTGCTTCTGTCTCACACACATTTGAGTATATTTCATATAACACCCAGGCCTTCTTTAGGAAAAAAATATTATTTTCTTGAGAACAGCAGGTACTGACTGAGCTAACTCAAAAGTCACTATTACTGCTGAAACCTAAGAATACAAAGAAGAATATTTATTAGAAAAAAATCAGAGTTTGTAAGGAAAATATAACCTATCTAATTCAAATTTCAAAGCTCTGTAGAAGTGCTATGTAAGGCTTAGGGCAGCATGTCCCATTCAAGGGATACAAGTTTAAGCCCATAGTTTTTCAAGACTGACATATCCCAAACATCACTTTCGATCCAATGAAAAGATGACAATTCTGTATTCATAAGTTGCACACTTAATGTTTATGGCCTGTCAGCTTTAGAGCCTGGAGGGCACCCCAAGGTAATAACCGGAGTCATTGCCTCCCCAGTTATGCTCTAGGAGAGGTTATGGTGAGCTGCAGTGTGTATCAGCAGCAGCTCAGTAAGTTCAGCCACTTCTGGCACAGATGGCTGACAACATTTCATCTGACACTGAGAGAGACTGCTTGTTACTAAAACCCACTCTCCCAAGTCCTGCAGTCTACATTTAAAAAATTCTTCAATACTATAAGATTGCTGCTGAGATCTTCCATTCCCTTGTTCAACAGTTTACAAATCCAAATTTATTAAATTATGCCTAAATTCCTAATTTATTAAATTAAATTATGTAGTTATATTAACACTGAATGGTAAAAAAATGGGGGGTGGTGTTTTAATTGGAAAAATGTTGAAACCACATTTTTAGTTTTATTCTAAGTAAAACTAAGCAGGCTTCCTGAAAGTTACTCAGAAATTTTAGCCTTAAAGGCAAAATCAGAACACCTTATTTAAATATGGTTACTTTGAATTCAAAACCATGAAAGAAGTGAGCTTTTCTAAACATTCTTGGCTTTGGCACTGTGGATCACTATGTACAGCCAATCATTATGTATAGCTAGGAGACTTTCCTAAACTATCACCCACTGCTGAACTCAAATCACTTTACAGGCTGAATTTCTGAGAAGTTTTTCAACTATCAGGACATACACATTTCAACTTACTCAGGAGGTCGAGTGTCTGGTCCAAGATCTCGGTGTAAAGAAATCCTATCACTTGCAAATGCATTAAAACAGTGTTTCTCTTCTCCAGCCTGTTTTTCTTTCTGTTCTTCTGAACTTAAGTTGATGGTTTTAAATGCTTTGCCAGAAGCTCCAGGAGCATTAGGATCTTGAAGGGGCCGATCTAGAAAGGGTTTCAGTTCCACTGGAGTATAGTGCCCTGGCAAGCAGTGTCTTTGTCCAGGAACCTTAGTTTGCCTAATGGGTGCTTTTATCTGCATTTTTGGCTTTGCACCTTTGATATTGTTCATAGCGTTTAACACAAGACCTAACACGTGACTTTTCTTTCCAACAACTGGCTCAATCCCTGCTTCATCCTTAAAATCTTGAACACCCACTTCTCTTTGTAATAAAAATAAAAATACCAGAAAGACAAATACAATAATGCTAAACTTCCAAAGTTTCCAGTGAAAAAATGTCTTAAATAGTTTAGGTGTCTTTTTCAAAGCCATTCTAGTTTTAAAAATTTTCACACAGCAGAAGTTTCTGTGAGTGTTGTTCTTCAAATATGGCACAGCATTTCTTGAAATTATAACACCTGTAAATTAAAGCAAACAGTATTAATTGAGACATCATCAGTATATTAAACTATGTAAAGCCGTAAGAAATTAATGGGAAGGAATTAATTCACAACTCCCAAAAGTCAAGTGTTATGCAAGCTAACACTCGTATCACTTAAAGATACATCAAACCTATCTATAAGATGCCCATAATGCCCTTTCCCTGCTTTTTGCTTTGAGTTTTATTTGTTAAATACATATAGAAGAACCAGAAATCAGGCATACCATCAAGAATAGAACATTATTTCTACATAGTGCCACTACTTCAAGTTTATTTGCTTCCAAGGGGTTTGTTTAAAATTAGAATAAAGTCTTATAGAGCAAGGAATTTTAGTTAAATGATGGGACCGAAGAAGAACAGGTGGCATCAATACATTAGTTTAAGCTGCATGTCAGAAAGAGCCATGTGGAAAGTGAATTAAAATATAGGAAAGACTTTTCAATCAACTTATTTCAACAATTCTCAAGTTTCTGCCATTATTTTTTTCACATATAATCATTAGATCATACTAAAAGGTACCAAAACCATGCTTCTCAGCTCACAAAATTTCAAAAAAACCAAACCAAAAAAACCAGTCCACTTCTGTGTCACGTATTATTTTCCCATTTTTCCTTACTGCTGAAACATTTGAACTACAATACTGATACCTTTATATGGAACACTACAAGTAAAAACTTTCTTCCCAATGAAAGGATTGCAACCAAATTACCAAACTGCCAGACTGAAAAATGTCTTGTTTTCTCACAATGTCTGGTGGGTTGATTTTGACTGGCTGCCAGATACCAACCCAGCCACTCTCTTGCTTTCCATCCTCAGCATGACAGTGGGGACAAAATAAGATGGAAATTTACATGGGTTGAGCTAAGGACACTGTGATCACTTGCCGTAACTGTCACAGGGAAAACAGACTTGTAATGATGAATTTGAATTTACTGCCAATTAAAAATGAAGTAGGATGGTGAGAAACAAAGGCTCAAGCTACCTCCCCTGGCTTGGCTTCATTCCTTTATTCCCAATTCTTCTCTCTCCTTTCTGCCTAGTGGTCAGAAGGAATGAATAATAAGGGCTGTGGTTAGCTTGTAAGACTTGAGCACTGCTTCCTCTGCACACTTTTCCCCTGCTCCAGCACAGGTTCTGTCCATGCAGTACAGTACTTCAGCATAAACTGCTCCAGCACGGGCCATCCATGGGCCACAGCTCCTGCCAGGATCTTGCTCCTGCATGGGCTCTCCATAGGCTGCAGATTTCTTCAGGGTGAATCCACCTGCTCTGGCCTGGGGTGCTGCACAGGCTGCAGAGTGGATTCCTCCTCTGGGGTGGTCCTTTCACGGGCTGCAGAGAAATTCTTCACTACAGAGTGCTCCATGAGCTGAAGGGGGAATATCTGCTCCAGTGCCTGGAATACCTCCTCCCCTCCTTCTCCACTGACCTTGGGTTCTGCAGAGTCTCACATTTTTCTCACTCCTCTTTCTCACAGCTGCTGTGCAGTATTTTTTACCCTTTCTTAAATACCTCATCACAGAGGCACCACCTGCTACACTGGGTGGCTCAGCTTTGGCCAACAGTGGGTCTATTCTACAGCTGGCTGGAACCAGCTGTGCTCAGCCCTGGATGAGACTGGAGGTGGGGGGCAGCCCCATGTCTCTTAGCACAGAGGCCACCTGTGCAGCCATCCTAACCTTGCCATGAAAATGCAATACACAACGTAAAACACCAACTATATGTACAGATCAGCACTCAGCATTGCAGGGACTACAGCCTCTGCAGGTTGCTAACCAGGAATGATTTCCTAACACCATCAAAAAGAAAATAATCACATTACTGTTTCTGAGTACACCATGCACAAGCACATAAGATACTAGTAAATCTGAAAGCTTGGAAATCAATAAGCAATATAAATATATCTTCCTCAAATGGAAAGAAAACATCTTCATATATATACCTCTATCTTTCTATCTATCTATACATATATTTGAGATACATGATGCCATAAGAGGCATTAGAAACAGGAGACATGTGGAGAATGCTGCCACAACACTCGTATGAAATGTGCCTGTCCCTAGAAAAGAACCTTCCCTGGAGTTAGGTGGGTTGTGGAAGACAGCAACACAACTTAACCCTTTCAGTGTGGATTAGTAAACTCTACCAGCAGGCCACACACAGAAACAAGTGCAAGTGATGTTTCTTTAAGAAAGGATCAAGTGACAGTCCTGGAATATTATATGCAGCAAACACCAGGTGGACAGAGGCTTGATTGCCACAAGCATACAGCAAAATCTTTTGATATAGACAAATGCTGAGTGTAGCATTGTTGACAAAATATCTGATAGGGATATTGCTTACAATAAGAGAAGACTTCTTTGTCACACAAAAGAGTAGCAGTTTCTAGAACAGAAGCTGCATTGTCCCAAGAACTTTTGCCATGAAAGCTGTATTTTACTTAGGGTTTTTACCAGGATAATTTTGTAGTCAGAAATACAATCTTTATTCCCCACAAATGCCTCTCACATTTTCATGGCATAGCCATGTGTCAGCAAACACAGACCAAGCTACTATTCACTCCTCCAGGACATGATGAAGAAATATGTGGCATGATTAAACTCCCTGGGGTGACTGTTTAGCAAAGCATTTAATCTTCTATTCATTAGTGTTATTTTCACTAATAGTAGTCTGGATTCTTACAGCGTTTTGAAATAACTAGCCCTAAACATCTGAAGTTGGATTTTTTTTTTTTTTTTGGGAAGAAAAACCCAGAAAACTAAAATGTCCTACTAAATTCTTCTAAAAGTGCCAAAAAGCAGCTGCCACGCTACTTCAAACCACATCACATGGGCAGTGTGAGAATTCAATGCAGTCTATGTTACACTATGCCACCCACTGGTTCTGATGTCAGACTGTCTGCAAAAACTCTTACAAGAAAGCCTTGCTAATGTAGCCAACAAGTAGAAAACTCTGATTTTTTTGTTAGCTTGATCTAAACAACACTGTAGAGAATAATCTTTTATAAAAAAGTAAAAGTATTATTAACCCAAGTCAGCAGAAATTCTTTCCAGTCATGCAAGACAAAATTCATTGGGGTCAGTATCAAAGATATACTTGACCTCTGTGTTTTTACAAAAAGTATTTTAAAATCTACTTTTCTTCTTTCCGAATGTCAACCAGGTTTCAAATGTTTCCTGACAATATTGCTTACAGAACATAAACATCTAAAAGAGTAAGTAAAAATACTAAAACCAAACAAAAAAAAGCTAAAAAATTAGAAACAATGGTTCAGAATTATTCTAATCAAAACCACTTAACTACATAACTTGGCTTCAACTTGATCAAATTCTTCTATAATTGGAGAAGCACAGTCTCAGAAAAAGTTTGTCTATTTCTACTTGTCATCAAAGCATACAATCCCTTCCTCAAACCTTAAGAGTCCCCTTAATCAGAAGGTGGGTGTGAATAAAAATACTGAGTAAATACTATAGGGAAAAAACCAAACAAACTTGACAATGATGATCAACTGCTCTCACCAAATCAGTGCAAGTCTGACAAAGATATTCAGGATATTTAACTGTAAGAAGTGCTACTTCCCCTACTGGCATTTCTGAATCTAAAATTCTAAACAGGGCTTTTTATTTTCTTTGCATGAGCATCAATGTAGGTGCTACTAAAACATTAGTTACTGAAATAATCAGTTTGGTAAATTATATTTTCATCTTCTACCACCATGGAAATTGATGCTTTTTTCTGTTGGCAAATAAATAAAAAAATAAATCACTGATCAAAACTGTTTGCACTTCCTAGAAGTTCCTCTCAGAGGAACATCCAATCACATAAGTGCCTTTGGTGACAGACTAAGAAACATCCAATTCAGAGTGAACCCTTCATAAAGGTCTAGCTTTATATGGAATATGAAGATTCTTCATAGAATAAAAACCATTCAGAAGCACTTCAGAAATTTGGGATAATTAAACAAGTTGCTGAAGTTTGGTAAACTGTGCTACTGTTTACAAGAATATTAGGTCATGATTTAAATAAAGGAACAAATGATCAAATGAAATGTACAGAAGTTAAAGACTAAAGACATGAAAATGAGAAACAGAATCAGCTGCTTAGTTTCTATCTCCACACTTGCTTATCTGTTTCAGTCGGTTCCTACTGAATGCACTCCTAATAGGGTACACATACCTAAAAGAAATTCACAAACCCCAAGTGCTGTTCCTCCGGGTACATTCTTTGAAGCTCAGTCAGTAGAAATGTGGTTCTATTCCTGAAAAAAAGTTGTTGAAGGAATTCTGCATGTGTTCAGTTCCTGAGCCTTCATTTTAGAAACATTAAGAGCACAGGTTATTCTAGCAAATACTGGATGTAACCTGCCTCATTGATCATGACAGAGAAAGGAGAAGCTGTACCTCTGGAGGAGCATGCTGAAGAAGCTGAGGAAGTTCTGAGCAACAGCAGCCCAGAACAGCTTGCTGTAACAAACTTGGTCAAGTATCTCCTTCAGCAGTTTCATTTAGATTAAAAAAAAAAAACATGAGGAAAAACCCTAAACAAACCATCACCAAACCTCCTTCTATGTATTCTGATGGAAGTGCTTCAAACTCAAACTTTCACGTGCTCTTTCAAAATTAGCACTACTACCACTTTTCTACAGCCAAGCACTGCATGTGACACGCAGAGACAGACAGCTCCCTTTGACAATTGACAGAATAGTAAAAATACACAGTAACCATTATTATAAAAATATTTATGGCTTATTTTTACAGACATGTAAATGACATGCACTTATCTCAAATTAAAATTTCACTCAACTCTGTATTTTCCTTTTTTTCCTTGGTCAGATTGTTTTGGCCCTCTGTTAAAATTATTTTAGATTGTCCCTAAAGATGCCATGATGACAAGTGAGCATGATAGCAGCTGTAAAGTGCTGTTTTAACTTAGAAGGATTAGTGTCTCATTTTCATTTAAGCACCAGAAGATAATGTCTGGACCATAACTAAGGACTTTTGTTTGTTTTCCTGATTGTAGCAACATTTCAAAGATAACAAAAACATCCAAGTGTCAAGTGCAGGTCGTAAAATTACAGTTTTTTAACTGGCCTTAAACTTTTGTTGAAGTGATAGGTGTAAAGCAAAGAGAGTTTCCTCATGGGAGATTTACTGGGTTACTGACTGCTAAACTAATCTTTGTTGGAAGCTTCAATAGCTGTCTTCACTTTCCTCCTCTTCCCACTTCAGTGTCTCTTTTCCAGACACATTTCACTGCTGAATTGTGTTAGTCCACTGTAGTTAGTCACTGATGCTAAAATTTAATTGCTGAATCACTGTCACTGGTTTTGTGATATGATCTCTGTAAGCAGAACTATTTCCTATGGTACATTATCTCAGTGAGTCTTAGGGAAAATCAGGCAAGAGTAAGACAGACAGTAAGTGAATAAATCCATGCTTTACATGACTGAAAAAAATCTAGCACTTTATAATTTAGAAACTTGAGGCACTCTCAGATCTTGTAGAAGACAGGCACAACAATGAGCAGATTCGAATAAGAAACTCATGTTGGCAGGCAACTGATCAGCATTTCATACCATGAGCATGATTCTCTACATTGATTCCAAAAGAGGGAAAACCTTGGACTAGATAACAGCTCTTCGAACAGGCGAACCAGGCAGCAAACATGGCAAAGCAAAAAATGATCTCAAAGCAGCACAGTGTGTTACCTGTGCGAACCACAGACAGTGGGAAAATGGCACAGAGAGGGCAATTATACCTTGTTCCTATTTTGACAGGGCTCAAGATATCCGGGCTGCTTCTGGTATCACCCCACCCCACCCCAAAAAAAGGGACAAGTTAAGTGGCAATAGCAGTTACGAGGAGGAAAACTGGTCTTCTGCTCCTTCCCACAGTGCAACAAAAATAGCAAGTCAGGCTCTCCGTAACTAACTTAATTTTTACTTTGCTCTGTTATTGAGAAGCCTCAAGATGACAGTAGCAGATGCCAAATTGACCAGGCCATTGAGCAAACCTGGCTAAAAAAGGAAACCAAACCCTGTAAGTTGGCTGCTTTGTCTCAGGCTCTAAGTCTGGCAGCTCAGCAGTGTACAACTGCCTTTAGTCAAGACTGAATTGATCAATAGAATTGATAATCTTTTAAACAAAGGTCTTTTTGTTACAGAACACTAACATATACAACACTACTGAGATGCATACATATTTGTATTTCCAGTAAGATTTTTTTATTTAACCAGCTAAAATTTTTATGAATAAATTCTTCTTTGTAAAGGAATATTTTACACAAAGTTTAAAAAAATTTAAAAACCATGACACTGAGGTTACTAAATTTAAAGTACACTTCTTCTGTCAGTTTCCAGACCTAAGCAAACATTGTTTTAAGTATAGTCACCTGCTGTGCAGAAGACTAACAAACTGCCGGAGGGGACAGACAATGCGGTAACTCTTTAAAAGCCCTCGGAATAGGATGAAATAGACCAGAGTTATCTGGCAGCGTACACAACTGGTACCACCCTGCCGTCCCGAATCAATGCGGTACTGTGGGCAAACCCTTGGGCGGGATCCGTACGTGGCAGAGACACCTCCCTCGGTCAATACCTTCGGTTTGGACAGTGCATCCGGCCGGCACTTCCCGGAGCTCCGTGTCCGCACAGGCGGCAGCCCGGGCTCCTCGCCCACTCCGCGTTCCCGCGGAGCGGAGCTCGCAGGGCTGGGCTGGGCTGGCCCGGCCCCGGGCAGGCCCCCGGCGGCCTCGCTGGGACTGAGGGCACCGCGCGTGGGGCGTGCGCGCCAAGGGCCGCCTGAGGGGGACCCCCAGGGCAGCCCCGGCCCAGGGCAGCCGCGGCCCCGCGCCCCCCCCCAGGACCGCCCCCAGACCTCACGGCTCCCGCCCGCCTGCAGAGCCCCGCCGGGCGCGCCCGCAACGGGCTGCGGCGAGCGGAGGAGAAGCGGCACCGGACGGTGCCCCGCCGCCCACCACAGCCCCTGGAGAGGCCAAGGAGGAGCGGAGCCGCGCGGTGCCTCCCGAGGCTCCCCCACTCACCTCGTCGGCGGGAGGACGGCGAAGGCGCTGCCGAGCGAGCGGCACCGGAGCCCCGGGAGGCCGGAGCCGGGCGGGCTCTGCGGCTTCCGCCCCGCGCCCGCCAGGTGCGCGCGGCCGGCTCCGCGCCTGCGCCCGCGCGCCCGCGCCCCGCCCTCACCTGGCGCCCAGGTGCGCGAGGCGGCCCCGGGGACGCGCCCGGTGAGCCCATCCCGGCACACGGGGCTGGCTGTGCGCGCTCCCGGCAGCGCTGCGGGGCTCGCTTCTACCACCCAAGGGACACCCTGTGCTAGGTGGGATTGACCAAGCGCTCCCAGTGCTGGGAAACAACACAACATCCCTCTGAGGGTGAGATCACAGACTGGGAGAAGGGATAGCACACCGAGCTCTCTCTCTTCACAGTGCACTTTCTCAGAGAGATAAGTACAAAATCACTTTTCCACGGAAGCATGGTTTGATGTGGGGGAGAAAAAACCCAAAGTAATATTTGCGCTCCCATATTACAGAGTGTAGAGTCTCCCCTGCTTTGTACACTCAAATAACAGCAGCACAATCACCCTCTCACAGCAGCACTTCGGAACTTTTTTCTATGAGCTGCTGAACCACAGGTATCTAAACGTGCTCAGCAAGTACAAGGGGAGTTGGCAGTACTTGTACTTATTTGTGTCACAGCAGTGCCAAAAATGGTGATGCCAGTTCTTTTAGGGATTAATATTGCCCAGGAACACTTAATATATTTTCAGACTAGAATCTCTCACAATTCATAGGTTCTGTATTTCTAGAATGTTAAAATCCTTCCTTACAACTTTGACAGCTGATGCCTAAACTGTGCTAAGCACTACAGCACCTGAGACAGACACAGCCAGTGCTCAACTTTTGTAGCACAAAATTCAAGTAAGGCAAATTTCTAGAGTGAACTTTTAAAAAATCTGCTGTTTCCCAAAATAAAGCCTGCACTAAAGGGTATACTGACTCCTTTAAAAACCCAAACACCCAACCCCAACCATCAAGAATATCAAAGTAAAACCCCACCTCAGAACAAGACAGACCATTCACACAGCTTCTCTTTTGGCAAGCACCATGTCACATAATAAGCAACAACTAATAAAAGCAACAACTTTTAGCAGAGACAGAAGCATGAGATTTTTGCAGTAATGGTCCAATTCTTTACATTTTATGGCAGGTCAATGTTGCAAAAACCAGAGTTCTAATTTCACTGAAAGATGAAGCAACAGGTAAAAACACAGAGGAAATGAAGCTAGATAGCAAAACCACTGTTAATATTTTTGAAAAGTGGCATAGTCATAAGCTGATGGATAAGTACTTGCTAGTGAAATATTTTCTTATTTTCCTATTTTTCCCCTGTTCAGCACTGTATATGGAACCCATTAATGAGTTCTTTATCATCAACTTCTGAGGAGCCAGAATCCACTGCCACTGAGACTTTCCTGAAATGTCACCTTTCAAAGAAAATCTTCAGCAAATTGTCTAACATTATAAGCTCTGTTTAAGTATGTTCATAAAACTACTCACTCATTTAATGAATAAAAAGATGAAATTTTAGGTTACTAAACCAGAGCTGTCTGATTTTAGGAAGTCTACAGCCTTTCAAAAATTACTGTAGCCATATTTGAGAAATTATTTGCGATAATCAAACCTAGTCCAGAAATGGGAAAAAACCCCCTACAAATTCCTTCCACTCTTATTGTGTTAAGAATCTTACTAGTTTAGTTATTTTTAGCTATTTATACTAATTATTTTTGCCTAATGATACTTCCTAGACCATCTTTTTAGCATTCTACAAATCTAAAAAAAATGGTTGAAAATTAAAACAGAAAATAGTATTTAGCACAGGGTTACCAAAATTCATTTCCTTTCCTTTAGAAGATATTCTAGGCATTCTGTACCTGCAGATGAAAAGGGGGACAAGAGAGAAGAGGAAGAGACACCTATGGCTTATGTAGCTATAGCTACAAGATGCTTAGATTTTCAGTTCCAGTGAATGAATCAATAGAACCCACAGCTTCACTCTCCTCTTTTATTCATCAAAGGCAAAAGTGGAAGATGGGTTGCTAAGCAACATCACACTGAAGAGTGCAGGGCTTTGAAATTAGCATTACTGACTCCCCTCCATCCCAGAAGTCTGTTCCATTCAAACCCACTTATTCAGGAGCTAAAATGCCCCACCAAACTACCACAACATGCATTTTTAAAGTAAGAAACAGTACAAGCAGAGAGGTAACAGGAAAACTTACATAAACCAAAAGGGTATCATATTAAAGCAAGATTTTTTTCTGAAAGACTACTTAGAGCCTTTTTTTCTTTAATTAAATCCAAAGGCATGTCTCATTTGTACTCCTATTTTAAAAACCTCACATATAAAAAGACACCAGTGCCTAGATGGCTAATGGGAATTCAGAAATCCTATCTGCATGGGGTATACATTAAACTCTTCACCAAAAGTTAGCCACAGAAAGCCTAAAGTCTCAGTTCAATTTCTACCAACTAATTTCTTTATGTTACCATTGTCATGACTTAATCTGTCACACCCACCTTATGAAAGGCTAATGTCCATCTTATGAGAAAAGCAAATCAGATGCAGGTATCTTGACGTTTTTGAAAACATCTTGCACCTATTTTTATTTTGAACTTCAGCTAAATGTTATTCCTATGCTATCCAGGAAGTAACAACACACTGATCCTGCATGAATAAGGCTGTGAACAAAGAAATGTTGTTTTACTGGACGCTGCCTCAGTAAGTACTTATTCTTTTAATAGTAAAAATCCCTACCAATGAGCATAGTTTAACCTATTTATAGGTTATGACCTATTTATAACCTACTGGCCCCCACATCCCACCTGTCAGAGTTCCCCCAGCCTCAGCATTCTACAGATCTTTCCATGTTCCTCACTCCACTCCAATACCATCAGTTTTTCCCCAGTACACTAAAATCTTCCTCCTCTAAGCTCTGTCATGCTGCAAACTTACAGGAAAGAAGCAGGGGGCAGTCATGTACAGACTGACTGATAGTGCTCAAACAGAAAGGACAAAGCCACACTGTAAATTTCAAGGACCCCTAGGGAAGAAGAGGCCTCTTATTTGAGTCTCTTCTCCACTCTAATATCCACACAAACCTTGCAGAAGTGTTATAGTCCTGAGACACATCTATTCATTTTAGTTTAGCTGACCAAAAGCTCCAAAGTCACTGGAATGCAGGACCTAGCAACCACCAGCAGGCAGCATCATTGTCTAAGTGATGCACCTCAATGCATTCAGAAAACAAGGCTAAAAATTCCCCAAGATACAGCACCCAGTTATTGATAAGCAAGATTAGATACAACAGCAAACAGGCTCCCTTTGGTAGCCTTAACATTGAGTTTTCCTATAAAGAAACCCAAAAATCAAACTGAAAGTGACTTTACACAATGTCAACAGGAAAAGCCAAAAACTCAAATTGCTTATAAAATATATAAACTTAATCACTACAATTTAAAATTCCCTTTTCATGCCAAAACATTACTTTTCTTAAAACATTACTTGATGTGGTATGTGTAAGACACATATCATATCAAGTGCTGCTTGAAAACCAAATACAGCAGTGCAACAGGGGTTTTTCAAAAATTCTGCATCAGTGAAAATAAACCTGATCTTTCTCCTTCCTCTCCCTCATTCATGACACGCTACGGCTCCCCTAAAGATTCACAGGTATTCTGTATGTCAGACAAGATCATAATCTCCTGTAATAAAAGTTATTTCCCTAAAAAGATGTTTTACAGAGATCAAACAAAATGAGTGCCAATTTCTGCATATGACTATATTGTCTACACATACAGTGTTGAAAGACTATCCACTACAAATTAAGAACAGTTCTCTTCATGGTGATCTGACAGGTGGATAATAGCATGAGCAGAAAGTAAATTCTGTGCAAGAGCTGCAGGATCTACAAAAGTCTTTTCTCAGTATTTACATAGGATCTAAATTTTAACTGTTATATTTTCATTTAAAAATATAAATTTAATTGAGAACAATGCACATAGCTGTTTGTTTTCAAGATTTTTTTAAAAAATAAAGCACATCTTTAATATATGTAGAAATAAAACCCCCTCATAATTTAGAAATACACCTGTACTAATAAAGATTACACTGTAATTATGAGATAATGGTTTACATGAACTAAAATCCAGCATCTTTAACAATGCACCTCCAGTAGATAAGACAGGTTGTTGTTTTAGTGTTGTTTCAAATAAACACAACAAAATATTGAGTTGTATGTTTAAAACATTTTTATAATGCCAATAACACTTTACATAACACACGTGGGAACGGTATTCTATCCTGAATAAGAAAAAATACAGTTTCTTTCAGGGTTGCAGATTTTTCATAAAAATAGTCCAGATCTCTGATATAGTTAAATTCATCATATCCACAGTATTTTTTTGCTGACGTGGTCTCTGTCACTGCAGTATTTCATTCATAGTTTCCACAGTCTGGTTAACAGAACTCCATGAGTCATACAAAAAACAAATTCAGTTTCTTAGAGATGCACGGGCCTTGTCCAGTATTTCCTTCCTGATCTTCGGATAGTTTGGATGTACTTTAAGGACCTGTTAAAAGACAATACAATCCAAAAGTTCTGAGTTGGTAATCCCCCTCATCACTGAGCTGACACATTTTAAAACTAAAATAACAACGTTTGTTTTAAGAACGCACAAGTATTTAATTGTGGATAGAGACCACCACACATGCAAGTCAAAACCACCTCTATCAAAGACACTTTGCTTCATTTCCACTGTCCTTGCAGCTTGGTGCAGAAGACATGGGGGTCCAAGGCTAAAGCCTCTGTCTGGGTGGCTTGAAATGCATGAATCAGAAGTCACCTCTGGAGACATTTCTGAGGTTTTAGGCATACTTTCTCTGTGATGATCAACTGCCTTTATGTTTTCATTCCCTTGGGCCTTTTTTAGCATATTCTACCTACTTCATCTTCTCCCCTTCAATTCCCTCTTCTCTCTTACCCTTCCATTCATTTTGCCCATCCTAATTATCTTTATTTCTCCCAAATAGAGCAAATTTAATTTATTTTATTATTAATATGAATAATTATTAATTAATAATATTCCTTCTATTTCTTTAATACTAGCCCTTCCTCTTACTCTGCATTCGCTCTGCTTGTGTCTGGACCATACAAAGTCAATACCCCAAATTACTTTCTAACAGTGCATTCTGATACTAATATTTGATTTGATAAATTTTTTCATCTATACTTCTGTATGGATTCACCAAGTTGCAACAGCATGGCCAAAAGAAGGCAGTGCCATTTGAATATCCCTTCACATATGATAGCCAGTCACTTTCATTCATCTGCTTCCATGGAGCTCAAGACAGAGCAATTATGAAGAGGATATTTAACTTTTTAGATAGGGCACTTTTCCAACAGTAAACATGTATTTTAGAAATGTAAACTCAACCAAAAAGAAGGGTCACTATGTAAAGAATGTTGCTACAGGAGACAGAGTATTAAACACATATACAAGTTCTACCTTATGGCAAACATCAATTGCATCAACATATCTCTTCCCTTTCAGGTAATTGAAAGCCAGCCTGTAGCCTGTAATTAAAGAGGTGAGGGGAGAGGGGGGAGAGGAAAAGCAACAATTTCAGTTTCTGTATTGAATAATAAAAATATCACATTTAAATTTATTTTGGATCACCATATGTTTCTAAAGTTATTTTTTCCTTACTGTTAACTCATATAAGCCTGGTAATGATCAAAATTTCTACTGAAGGTCACTTCAAGTAGTAAATAAAAGTCCTTTACACACTGATAGCTATGTCTGAATCAAAAGGAGACATTATTCTGGGGAGCATGTGCTACTAGAGAAAATACATAATGGCTGCGTTCTTTCAATTGCCATGGTGTCCCACAGAGTTTCTCACTGTGGCCTGCAATACACTGTCCCTCTGTAAAGGTAATCCCATTATTAAAATAAAATAGTGAAAAAAAAGAAAAAAAAGGGACAACGAACCAGGGAATTAAAATGCTATTCAGGACCAGTGTCAGCAGACCACTGATATAAAAAGTCACATGGAATAGCTAAGTCGCATAGCAACATGCCAGGCTGATACTTGCAACCTAAGAGGTAAAGCTCAAGTATATCAGCCTGGACAGTGATTAGGCCTGAGGAAAAAAAACATTATAAGCATGCAATTTACAAAATATGAAATTTTAAATCTTTCATTTTTAAACTTATCCTCACTGGCAAATACAGGATCTGATACCAGTTTGTATGGCTTTACTTGCCAGATGGAAATTTGCTGCTTTAACCATTTTCTTTCTAATGCATGACAATCCTCAGAATGCTGTAATGCAAAACCATAAACAAATGCACAAAGTACCTTCAATATCATAGTCTCTTTTGTGTGCAAGATTATTTCACAGTTTAATTTCACTATGGAACTCTCCTATGTAGATATCAAAAGGTTTTGTAATTTGTTGAATTACAACTCTCCAGAGGGTTTCAAAATAAAAAAATGAAAAGTCTTGATCTATGTTCTGTACAAATTCAAGAAATCACAAATCTTTACGATTGAAACTTCTAATACCTTTCATTAGATTAACAACTGCAATATTTTAGCAACAACACCATGGCTCAGTCTACAAGAGCAGGAACATCTAGTAAAAATTACTGCACCCAAACTCAGATATATGAAGGTTTTTCCATTTAACCTATAGTCAGATTTCTATCAGTTATTTTTATTTCTGTTTTGATATAAGCCTTCCTCTGGTTTGACCCTCTTAACTTTTTGACTCACAGTACATATGACTCACAACACATTCAGTTTTGGTAATCCATCCATGTATGTGCATTTTCAAAACTATGTTATAAAAGCAGGAGCTAACCCACAAACATTTAGTCACTACTTTAATCTACAGATCGTATTAGATAAAACCATGAACCAAACCACTGCAGTTACAGGTAAAGAAACAAAATGTTTGGCAGTCCATGCACATAACAGTTAAAATATTTTTTTAAAAACACTGGTTTTTCAGCTGATGCCAAAGACTCTCTCATCCTAATGCTAAAAAACCCACAGGGAACAAAGGATAAGCACAGATGAAAGACTAGAGGTTGTATGTACTTCCAAGGGGCAATAAACACATCCCAAAACTTGGAAGAGAATTTGTGTCAATCACTGGCCTAGAGACCTATGGACAGATTCTAGGTGTTGAGTAAGAAAATGGCATTTAATCCTATGTATCCTTTTCACAAAGGGTTTCCTACGTTGAAACTGTCTTAGTATGTGACAATTTAGTGCAAATTTCAATTTATTATCCAAACTGAAACTTGACTAGTGCCTCAGGTTTTCAGTTGGCCATCTTTTTTAAAATAGATATATTTAAAGACACTCAAAATAAATTTCTTTAAATCCTCACTCACGTACATAAAACCTGATCCATATAGATAATTTGAATCAAAAATGAAATTAACAAATCAGTGACCTGCCAACATAATACACGTATATTTATATACAATTATAAAAGACTCTCTACTACAAACAGTATACAGTAGATTAGTATAAATACATCATTAAAGTTGTACATATAGAGAAAGTTGTTCGCAAACAGTCAACTGCAACTGTTTCAGAGCTAATCTTGTACTAAAACAGTAAGCAGAAGCTTCTGAAGTATCATAAAGCTGCTACCTCTTGCCATGAGGGCTTTCCATGTTCAGTACACCTTTAAACATTTGTGGTTTTATGTAAGGAAAACCAATGATACTTTATTTCTATGGAAAATCAAAAGCAGTCTTTCCAGTAAAAGGCAGTTGTTTCATTCCTAACATAGTGTCCAAAATCATACTTTAGAGGTTATATATATACATGCCTACTGTTGGATTAGTCTGGTTTCCGTATTTCCAGGCCATCTCATAATTTATTGCTGCATCCTTATATGCCTGTTCCTTTTCCATTATGTATCCCATGTATTCATAAGCCTTGCAGCATGACTGCAAAATATAAATATTCATTCAAAATTTTATTTAAGGAAGCTTGCATATAGTAATACTGACAAATTAATTGCTAAAACACTCCAAATCCATACAACTGGAAAATAAAAGTTATATTTATTCTAACTTTGATGACACAATAGTCTTGATTTAAAGCATCTGTGTTATAAATGAGTTACACAGAATTATGCTCTACTCCAGGTCAAGAACAGAGTTCATCACAGAGACCACTGCAATGACTCTACAAAAATAGATATCTCTCTCAGTTACTAATAACCCCACACAGCTGCATTTCAAGTCTAGTGTTGTACCTTCCACAAACATTCTCTGGATTTTTTTTTTAAGAAAGTATGTTCATAGCCTTATTTTGGAAATGGTTTAACATTATAATTTTCCAATTAAAGCTTAAAGAGAGTCAAAAGTAACCTAAAAAGAAAAATCAACCATTAAGTATTTAATTTCTTATGAATCCAAGGAAGAAGTCACAAGCATCTGAAAAGCATGTTCCAAAAAACTATTAAGCATTAGTTGAAAATACTAGCTTTGCTTATATTATACACACATATAAATCCATCTAACTCCATAATAAAACTTCATATAAAAGATATAGTAATTCATGCAGAAATATTACATTTAGTTCATAAAGCAGGAAAACAATTTACAAAAAACCTAACTACTGCATGCCCTTACCATGAACAGTTTATATTATCATGCTGCCAATATGTATAACATTTTCAAGAGAAAAACATATGCAACTTTTTTACAAAGACAACGCAAAACAATATTGATAGATAAATTACCTTCCATCTTGAAATTTACTACTTCCAGTCAGGCTTTCAAAATCTACTGATAAAAAGCTTTCAAATCACAGCATAGTGGGATCAGTATGGGAATGCTTGAAAGTTGAGAATAAAGATATACTTCCCCTCTCATTTGTAACAAACAAACCAAAAAGTTCAAAATCAAGAGGAGCAATCAGTAGGAAGCCTCAATTTCATAGAAACAGTCTGCTCACTGCCATCTTACTAACCAATCCTAAGTCTTTCAAAATAAAAAAAAAACCTTATTAAATTACACTATGCTTTTATGAAATTTTCATCAACATATTTACTTAAATTGTATATATATATATGTCATTCAATTCTGTTAAACTAACAGAAGAACTAACGGATCACAGTAACATGTTTTCTCAATCCAATCGAGTCTTCCAAATTGGAGACTACCACATAAAATATTGTCTTGTGGATTGACAAGCTATGTTAAGATGTAAACCACTCAACATCTCTTTGTATAGCACAATTCCTGCTTACCAGCTTTGCATGCAAGTTGGAGAGAAGTCCCTCTCTTTCCTGTGGAGCCAGATATACACACTTCTAATCTACCATCCTCCTTGCTAAAAGCAGAGCCTGTTTATCTGAGTCACTCATGGGTCTCAAACTTTTTAGAAGAAAATAAATTACTTGGTAGGCTATGTTTTACATTTGGTAATTTATAGAACAAAGCAGCATTCATGGGATACACCTCCTCAAAAGACCATCTATTTCAAGATAAGTCTTGTTTTGGGAGATGACTCGTGTTTATCCTTCAACTGTAAGGATTTTGAAATGGAACACACCCTATTTTAAAGAGGCCTCTCTGCAGAAATACATAATAGCACTATACAAAGAACTGTGGTAGCTGTTTCTCGATTTTATGTTCAGAAATCAAGTGTTCAAAAAACATCTCTCAGAAGCTGCTAAAATGTGATAGAATAATGAACCTTACCTTCTATGCTATTGAATTAATAAAAAAAGTATAATAAGCATTGTGTCCTTTTCTAAACCAAATTTGTGCTCTATAAACAGTACCCTGAACCTGCAGCACAGTGTGTATGGAACACCAGTCTACTGGACTGCCTCACATTAAGGGAAGTCAAGATATAAAAACATGACCACCTTTTTGCTGATCAAAATGAAAAATAAGCAGAAGCTAAGATCTATGCTAGCTCCCATAGTCAAAGCAGGGTATTGTGCACTTTGCCTGCTCAGGAACCCTGAGGTAAAAAACACATTAGACCTTGTCCCCTGACAATCTACCAGACAGTATTGCCACGGAAAAAGATTAATACCAGCATTTAAAAGAATAATCCTGCACTGCAGGAGGCTTATGAACATAAATGCTTAGAAACATAAAACATGAAGATTGCATGTCAATAAATGGAGCAAGTCTCCAAAATTCACACAGCCACATCTTTCTTCATCAGTTTCGTGAGACTGTGAAATGCATCTCTGACATTTCATAAACAATCCAAGCTTTTAGAGTTCCCTCAGCTGAAACTTGCGGAAGTTGCTACAGAACATGAACAAAAATGACTAAGCAGCATTCACAGGTTTGTTTACTACCCTCCAGTGTGAAGTTGCTGGTTTCCTGTCTTGTTTTGGCCTACTTCTCCTTAATAAGTGAAATACCAGGCAAATGAACAAATAAATACATTTAAAAATTCTGTTTCAGAGGAAAAGTAAACATTTTGATGAATTAAAATAGAAAGGTTCTAAGATTACCTTCAATGTGCACTGACTTACCCTGTTATGACGAAGGCATCGTTTTAGAAGTTCACCTGCCATATCGTATTTGGCAGATTGAATGTATATATCTGCAAGCAGAAGCCAACTCTTTTCAAACTCCTCTGCATCAATGGGATTCCAGCTCATTTTTGCAATCCGTTTTAACTGATTTCTGGCTCTTGGAGTCTGTTTCAAGATCATGTAGGCCGTGGCCATTCCCAAAAGTGCTGGTATATGATCCTTCTGCAGTAAAAAGTACAGTGACTGCTTGATGCTTTTTTTATTTTGATTTTAATTTTTTTTAAGTAAGACTTTCATCAGGTATCTAAAAACTAAACTAAAAGCTAAATCTCAGGAAATAGAGATAGAGCATCTAATCTTAAAGACATGTTTTGCACCTAGTGCTACAATTATTTCTGTAAACATGATAACCACCCAGGCAGAAGAAATGCTAAAAAAATCCGCAGGTATTTCATCTCACAAGAAAAAAAATCTGATACCACTAAGAGCTATACTTTTTACATACAAATAAACACTTCAGATAAACTCTGGAGTCACTTGGAAGTTACAATAAAAGTGGTATTTTTCACTTGCAGAAGTGCCTGTCAAATATTAGCGAAAGGGACTCTGATTCCTCTTATTAGGTGCACAGCTCCTAAAAATTTAATGTCTAAACTGTGTGCATCCAAGCTTTATATAAACAAACAGGATTCTTAAAATCTACCATTCTAGGCAAGAGCCTCAAGAGCAAGCAGTAAGAACTCCTGGCACAACTACAATTTTTTACTTCATTAGTAAAGGATAAGAATGGGGGTCACATCTTGCAACTGCAACTCCTACATGCAGAAAGTAGTTATATCAGGAGCTAAATGAAATGCTTTCCTTCTCAGTGCTCCTGACTCACTGTTGGTATTCTGCCTCTACATCTCTTTCTAAGGTTGTGCTGTAAATACATTTGTCATAGTGCATTGAAAAAAAAAATCAATGCCTTTTTCAAATTTTATATAAAATCTTCTTCAATAGGAGAATAATCCTTAGAGCAAATAGCACTAACACGTGCCACTGCTGCTGAATGTAAACTGCAAGACTAGTTTAAAAAAATGTACTAAGTAAGAAAGGGAAGAGTGAGGAAATGAGACAGATTACTAACCTCAGCCTCAACTATTTCTGTGAAAGTGCTCAGTGCTTGTTCAACACTTGATTTTTGTTTGGTTGCCATGAGACAGTAACTCTCCATGATTTGCAGCTGAATGTGACCCTGAATGGTTTGAGGCTTGAGCTCCTTCAGCAGGTTTCCTGCTGTTCTTACAGCCAACTGCACAGATTCCTGCTTCTCTGTTGAATTACTATTATCAGAAAAAAAATGTTCATACAAGCTTATTTTTTTAATACACAACAAACTAATTACAAGTTAGAAATGCTTCTGTGCTAAGGATATGCCTGTTTTTAGAAAAATGGCTCTGGTATACAGGCATTCTACATTGATTCTCTTCAACAACAGCAATTCCAACCCAACAAGCTGATTGTAACACTGCAAGTGACCAGCACTCCAGAGAAAATCTACTACATTTTCTGCTTGAGACTCACTTATTACAGTATAGAATGGTCTCTCACAATAACACAGAATTCTCAAAGCACTAGAAGATCTCAAAGTTCTAGCAATTTAAATTAACGCACATTGTCAAGGGGCAGCAGAAGAGGGAGACAACAGAATAACCCAAGCAGTATTTATTTAATTCACCTACCCTATGTCAGTATCGAGATTTTCAAAGACTTCTCCACCCACAGTCTCATTATCTGGGTTCAAACAAATTTCAATCATGTTGTAGACTGCATTCTGTCCCCAGTCACTGTCCTTTCGAGCTTTATTGAAATGCCGCAGTGCGTCGTTTGGTTCACCTGTGTACCTACACAGACAATTAAAATATTTAATGCTGGGCAAGTAAAATTGTCTGCTCCAAATTCCACCCAAATCCCAATAAATCCAAGTATTTAAAAACAGATGACCCATTTGCACACACTGATATAGCAAGGCTTGGACAGCACGCATACTATTGCAAGGATCTTGTTTTTGCAAACTAAAAATAGTCTGACAAACTATAAAATGTGAAGATAAACAGAATTACATTATTGAACCTGGAAGAACATACTGAGATATTCAGAGAAACTGAGAATTCCCTTAAATCCTGACAACTTAATCAAATCAATATAGCACCTTTAAATGATAATGGATGACAAGAAAATTATTTTAAATCTATACTTCATAGTCAAATAAATTTTATCTTAATAATAATCGCAAGTACCAAAGATACAGTCCTTTGCAGTAGTGAAATCCTGGTTCAATCTTTGTTCGGGAAGAATGTTTTTCAGCCATTAAAAGAAATCTTGGGACTTCTTCTAATTTCCCGGCTCTTCTTAACAGATCAATTAATCGAGAGAGGGTTGCATAGTTATCTAAATATACAAATAATTAGCAGACTGTAATTCTATTTATTTGCTATACGAATAAGATAAGAAATAATGAGCCTGCCTTAATTTCTTCATCTATAAAAATTTAATACATAAGGCACATTACACAGTAACCTCAGATACAAGAATGAAGATGTCAAGTGATACTTGCAATGTCTTTATACAGGTTTTTATAAAAGTATAACTGTCCCTCACTTTCAAAAGCACTCAAAACCATTTGCTGCACTCTTGTGACTTCTTTCAAAGTCCACTAGAAAGCTTTACATTCATTACAGTAAAATTTTAATAGATTTTAGTAGCTTTCTCTGGTCCTGACCTGAAAATTGCTAAAACAAACTTACTGTTGTCCAAGAATAAAATATTACCTTTGTGCCCATGCACTTGACACTTTTAATACAAAAGAAAGTGCTTTACAGTGAAGAAGTAAATAACACCCTATTTGTATTTGGCTTAAGGTAAACTATGCACATTACATTGCAGCAAAGTAAATTACTGTATCTACAAGAAATATATTTTATCATATTCCCTTAAACCACCTTTATGTTTTTATATATGATAATGGTCTTCGGCTTTAGTATCCATTACATTATAAATAAAACATTTCTTTTTAATCAAACAAAGCATTTTTATTCAGCTATTTATTCATCTCTTTCATTAGAACTATATATCAAAACAAATTAAAAGTATCACTGCTAAACATTCACCTGGCTTGCGTTCCAGGAGCTGCTGGAAATGAAAAACAGCTTGTTCATAATCTTGCTTCCTGAACATGAGATCTGCCATCATCTACAGCATTGAACAATTTAGAGAAAACAAAACATTATAAATCATGAAACTGTTAAACAAAAGTTATAAATAATTGTCTTGGTTTAGGGTAAATTTGGGAGGAAACACTAATGAACTGTGGCTATGTGGAGAGCTAAAACTATAGTTTTAAAGTGCTGCAGGATCTGCACAAGAAGCAAAATCACTTGGACTTTTTATTACTTTCTGGAAAACAAACACAATATGTAACACACATGGGTAATAATGAACAAGTACATGAACACCTTTTCACATAAGGTGAAAATTAAAAGTTAATTAAGTAGTCTGCTATATCTTTCAAATATGTTTTTTCTACCATTGCATAGTTCTACTCCTAATTTTATTTCTAGTAACTGCAGATTATGCACATGGAAAGCAAAGTTAGTTTACAGTTAGGGAAAAAGAAAGATGATAGCTCACTTCAGCAGGGAAGGTAAAATGAGTTCTTTAATTTCAGTTTCTCTCCACTGATATTTAGCTAATATAGAGTAGATTTAATAACATATTTCAAGAGTACTATTACTTTTGTTCATGACCATACTAGAACAAATTTCAGATGTTAGATTGCTATGAGAAAACAAATTATTCCCATCTTAAAATAACTTTGCTCCTAGTGTGTTACATCAAAAGTTTCTTAGTCTATTGAGCTGTCTTTTAGGCCAAGAAGTATACATGTCCTAGACAAGAACCTGCAGCTACGATTAAAAATTGTTAGGTAGAAATATGAGTAACTAAGGTTGAATGAGGCTATAAAATTACCTTAAATAAATAGTTCTCTTATTCTAGCACTTTAAAAAAATTTGTTTTCATATTACTGTGCTGGAAAAGTAGCTTCTTCCTTGAGTATTAGCCAATTATCAACAGAACATGCACATACTTTATCCAATCTTACTACAACACTTTTTGCGTTACTTCTAAAGACTCATTTTATATTGAAGTAGAACAATGGCTATGACTGCTAGAAACTTCATGTTGAAACATCAGCTGGCATAAACAGAAAAACATTTTCTTGCCATGGATTTTTCACTTTTTTTTTTTGAAATCACAAAGCTGTAAGCTCTTTTAAAAGTAGTGCTTTATGAATATATCATATTGCAGGCACACAAACTTCAAAAAGCATTGATGCAGGATTAGTATAACAGCACATACCATCGTTGCTGCTTCATTATCTTGGTCATTCTTCAGCAGTAAGGAACACTGATATTGACAGGCATCAATATCATCTTGTGCAAGATATAAACGTGCAAGCTCCAACATTGCCTGTATATTAAAATATTTAACTGCATGTAATTCAAAGATGAAAAAAGTTGGTTCTGTTCTGAGTATCAACCTGATATTACAGGGCTCTAGGGAAAAACTGTATCTCCACTAAAGAGAGAGCCTTTTCTGTTGTTTCCTGTGGGCTCTCAGTCAATTAATGTAATCCATTTTCATTCCCTCACCTTTCAAAAGAAACAAAACTTTTCTTCTGAGGGATATTCTAAAGGTACATTGAAAACAGAGCTGCTCAGATAGTATTGCTCTGAAAACACCAGTATTTAGGTATGAATAATGTTCTTGGAAAAATGTAAGTGAAAGTAGTTTTAAACATATTGAAAAAAACAAATACCTCATTAACTTTCACCAACTAATTCTGGAGTACAAGTAAGTTTCAGAAGAAACTATTTTCTTATTTGCATTTCCAACCTACCACATCAAGACTCCGTGTGAATCCGCTTCTGAGAAGCCACCACAGAGTAAATATTGACAACTGGAACGTACACCAGCATACATTCTTAAAGCTGAAGTCCTATCATAGACTATTCTGAATAAAATTCCACAGAAAACTTTATAAACACTAGGAAAGTTTCTATTGAAACAAACAGAAGGTAAACTGTTCACAAAGCAAAATTAGCAGTAGATAAACTGTAAGTCACTCCTACTTAAATTTAAATGCTGTTTTGATTTTGTTTCCAAAAGGGAGATATTTATAATTGCACCATAATTCTTTCACTAGTTACACTTGTGAAAGGCACTTCTGAATCAGAACAGTGTTTTGAACATCCTGTTCAGAACATGCAGGCTTCTAGCACAATTTTTAAACTGTTTTCTTCCTACTTCCTGTTCTGTTCATACTCAAACATATACCATGTAATTCTGAAACAGGAAGGCAGGTGGGTAAGCACTGAAATGATACAGAGAATGAATGCATGTCAGAACTTTTAACTATGAAAGCTTTCTTTAAGCTGCTGCTCTTATGTGCACAACTCAGTGGAATACTAAACAGCAGTCTTGGAGTCAAGGAATACTTCCTGCAGAAAGCAAAAAATAAACTGGAGTTCTACACTAGAATCTAGTGAGTGGAAGTGGTCTCTAAATTTTCAACTCCACTACAAACAATACTATGAAATTATGTGCATGATGCAACCTGCAATACCCTTCAAGTCTCCTTCAGGAAGCCGCACTGCCTCTTACCTGAGCAAGGAAACAAAGCGAGGGTACTACCTACCAGATTTCACTGTGTCAAACAAAACAACACAACTCCCCTGTGACATGGACTGCAATCTCTTCACATTTACCTCAATAATGCAGTATTTCAATCCATTTGGCTAAAATACAGGAGATTTTGTTCTAATGAAACAAGGTACAGATAGTTTCAAAGGAATTCCCATTATTTCCAAATATAATTTTAAGGAAAGTAAACTCTGAAGGTGCCAAGAGACAGATGGACTTTCAACAGCTCAAAATAATATTTTGTAATCTAAAAGAATTTAATTCTAATCGTGTACTAGCAATGCTTTTAAAAACGAAGAAAAGAAAACAAGTTCAAATCCACAGAAACTATAAAAGTACATTGAGATAACTCCTTTACACTAGTTGTGGGTAACAAAATATTTTGCTTTTGTTACTCAACAAGTAGGCAGGGAGTGATTAATGAGAAACTCAGACTTATTTTCTAAGATGTCACTATATTCTGTGTTGCTAGCAAAGTAGGATTAAAGCAAAAATTTTCAGTAATATCTAACAGATATTTAGTACAAATGTCTACATCTTGTAACATTGGGAATCTCTTAGAAGTATGATTTTAGCAAGAACTGAAGGGAAATGCCATGCTGGTACTTCAGTATTGGTATGAAAGACAAAATTTTTGATACTGACAAAAAAGCCACAGCTGTACCTGTACTATGACAGGGAGTCTCCTAGCTCTTAATGGGGAAATCACCATTTTAAGGATTTTTTTTCCCTTCCCAACTTATTTTTCTTCTCCACATCACTCTTAGAAGATGTCTTGAGAAAAGCCTGTCTCAAATACACTGAAGTTGTAGCTTTAGGAAGGACATGGATTCTTGGAACCACAACACACGAGTTCAAATATTAAACTAAGGGATGTATTTAGCAGCTTGTGCATGTGACAGCTGTTCAATAACAAGCATCAAAAGAAGAAGCCTAAGGATATAACATCATTATGATAACATATCATGGCAAATGAACAAAAATTGTGTTTATTGATTTTTAATCTAGAAAAAAACCTCACTTTAATCTTTGTGCTCATTATAGTTATAAATTTCTTAGATTTTTGCTCTTATGTCCAAAGCCAGGGTTACAAAATTGTAAGAAGGAAGAGGAAGATAAAAATAAATCTGAATTTACCTGTATTTATCAACCTATGGGAAAGAGACTGTGCAGAGAAGAGAGAAGCAGTACAATAACCCTGCTCAAGATCAGCAACATTTTGTGACTAAAATCAGAATCCTACCAAGCCCAGATAAAAGTAGACACAGAAAAAGACAGAAATTGTCTGTATTGACCAAAATCACTGGGATTTCATTTCAGAGGACAAGCACCAAGCAAGATTGTTTCAATCTCCATCATTACTGGTACCTGAAGACATGCTCACTGTGAGTGCATGCAGACACCACTTGAGTCAGGAGCTCTTGTAACAGACAGAAGTTAGCAGTGCATGCAACTATTCTATCATGATAAGCAAAGAAGGGGAGAAAGTTCAAGGTTCTATGTATATCATGAAACAGAAATAATTGCAAATTATTCTATTCTGTGAATAACTGGAAAAATGTTTTGCTACAACTAAAAACTGAATGGAAAAACAATGCAAAATAGTCAGAGGGGGAACTGACCTTGTTATTGGTTTCACAGTGAACAAGGGCTTCTTTGTAAAATTTAATTGCTTTTTCATAGTTTCGCTGGGCTGTTGAATGTTTTGCAATCTCAGCACAAATCTCAGCTGCTAACTGTTTCTGTGCAGGAACTGCATCCAGCTGCTCTACTTGAGCCCGTTTCAGCACTCTGCCTTGTAATTCCCGAGCCTGGGGTGGGGAAAGCAGGAAGCAGTCAAGAATTATCAAAGGAATTAATTTCATTCATCTACCATAAAACAGTTAGCTTGTCTTTTTTTTAAGAGAAGGAAGCACTAATACTATTCTGGTTCTTACAGCCCTACCATTTTGCCTAGCAGGAAATTAGAACTAAAGCACAAAATAACATCCGGGGAAAACTTCCACCATCTCTCTGAAAACCAAGGGAAGAGACCTGTTTAAGACATTTAAGTTAGTCCTGCTGAAATCAAAATGCAGGTATTTTTGTGTAAATGAACATGGCATCAAAAGGAAAAGGAACAGGAAAATATTTCAAAGAGAATTAGGGTACAAGGAAGGACAGTTTTGAGGGCAGAAGAAAAAACAACAAAAGAACCCCAAAAGGACAGAAAGTTTTTTGAAATGTGACATAGCGAAAAACCTGGAAGAAATAAAGAAGTAGAGAAAAGAGTAAGAGAAGGAGTCTGCTTAGGCAGAATTTAATAAAAGAGAACTGGGGGAAAAAAAGTCAACTTTGAGAAAGAAAGAAGTACATTATAAATAAAAAAAAAGTAAGAATTTAACAAAGACAAATCTTACTGAAACTGGTATTTAAACCCTCACATACAAATACCTTTCTAACCAACCTGCAGACTTTCTTGCTGATTAGAAGATGCTACCAAGGCTTACCATTGCTGTTACCTTCACTTTCACAGAGTGGAGGTGTAATAGAACTGAAAGTACTGACTACATCTCTTGCTAAACCTTTTTGTTGAGAAAGCATTTTCTAAGGGATTAAACCTCTAGCATCCAACTTTATTCTTTCAAGCCTCAGTCTGAGGGATAATACTGAACTGCAGAATGAACAGATCTTATTACTGCTATTTAATACTAATACTGCTGTTCCGCAGTACAACAAAACAACAGGTAGCCATTGAAAGCTGCTACATTTTGCTCTGTGAATGGTTTTCAAAGTTGAGCTAAAGATATGCCATCTAGCTGCCCTCATGGCCAATTTCATTTTCACCTGATATGCTAAAACTATGTTCCACAAACAAATAAAGGCAAAGTAAGATTGCAGGCTTGCATTAAAAACCTGCATTCTGATCTAAAATTCAGATAACATTGCTTGCAAAAAGCTCAGACTGTGTGTACTTTACATTTCACAGCAGTCACTGGTGCTTTTTCCCCAGCATACACTCATTTTCCACATTCACACAAGTATTATGGTTCAAATATGGGACAAAAGTGAAACCAGAGGTAAACATGAGGATATCGCAAGTTTCACAGGTATTTTTGATTTTCCTCATTACCTGCCTCGTTTTGATTTTTTCATTACCTGCTGTAATGAAACTATAGCTCTGTCAATCTTCTCCATTTTGCTGTAAATTTTTGCCAGAAGTACCTGGTAACGTACATCTTCCATCAGAGAAGACAACTCATTAACTGTAAGAATTACATTAAACAAACATTATTCTTGAAGGAGCTGATGGATCCCAGGAAAGCCAAAGGAAGAAGAAACTCATCACACCCTCCAGTAAAGGGTTACATGAAAAATTCACAGCTCCATCTTACTTATTTAGAATTGTGATCTGACTTGGTGCGTTGCTGGTGGGCAGAGTATGTTGGTAGTAAGCAGAGTAAACATTAGAGACTACAAACAAAGTGAGATTTAAGGCCAAAGATACTGAAAGATACAAACAGAATAAAAAAAAATTGACTGTCTGGTCTATTAGCATTTTCAGAGACACGAGAGAAAATATTTTGATGTGAGTGGACAGGAAATAAAGCCATTCCTGACATTTCTTGTCAAAATCCTCCTAAGAGTCAACAAAAAATGTCCAAATTGATATAATGTGCTACTCTACATGCAAAAAGCATGAGACTCTTCAATGAAATTTCTAGCCAGACCTCAATCTATTCTTTTGCTAGAGTCTGGAATAGACATGAATTCAATAAAATAAATAAATATTTCAGTATCTACTTAAAAGCAGCAGGCTGCTTCTGAATGATGGTTAGAATAAATATGCATCAATTAGTATTTGAAGAATTCAAGCCTTCCCTGGCTTAAATTTATTTTACTCTACTGACAAAGCAGTATCTTGAGCACAGTTTCACATTAAAATATAGACACAAGCAAAAATTTTGTTTTATCTTTATTAAAATTCAGGAGTTTCTAGAGCTATATTCTATCAGAAAACTGGTCTTTAAGGGCTGTGACATGTTATTTTACATCAGAGATTAGACTGTGTAACTTAGACCATGTAAGATCATTCCCTTCAGTGTATTTCCTAAAATTCATTTTTTTCCACAAAGGATATTCTAGCATTTCCCAAAAAGATTATTACATCATTCAATAATTTTCCCAATCAGCCAAAATAAACATTTTTCTCTTAGAGAATGTGTATTTATCAAAACACAAAAAAATGCATTTAAAAAAACCCTTTTCGCTTCATTTTAAGACAGAAGATAAGATTTTAAAGCACACGGGTCAAACTGTATTTAGTACTAATTATTTTTTCACACTAGGAAAATCAAGCTGTCTTGAGCATGACTATTAAATTAGCCAGATCCTCAATGGCTTAACTAGGACAGGAATACAGTATTAAATCAGAGGACTTCTTCAGTAAGAAATAGGTAAGATGGAAAACCAAAATGCCCCTGAAAAGCGTGAAAGTGATACAGTGACATAAGAAAACCTTCCAGAATGGACTACTAATAATACTGCTTCTCTATTCAGACAGCCACAAAGGTTAACAAATGTAATTAAACCACTGGGGAAAAAGTGCCCAATGAACTCATTTACTCCTTAGAGTCATGCAGAAAACACAAATAACAGTAAAAAAAAATTGTATATTTTCCTGTGAATTAATAACAGTCCTACCAGGATCATGATCTAAAGCTTGCTGAAGTACTTTTTCTGCCTGTTCATACTGCTTCAGTTTCATTAAAAGCTCAGCCAAATCATAGCAAAGGAAGTTCTGTTGACCACTTCTCACTGCAGCCTCATAGTAACCGATTGCCTTGAAGAAAGAAGCAAAAATTTGTGTATAATTTAAAGACAAATCTTAAAGACAACAACCTTGTTACTTAGGTATTCAATGGCAGGGTTGCTTTACTTTTTTTTCAATGGAGAAGTAATAAAACATGGGTTTCAGTGCAGGCCCAAACCCACGGCAAGTCAACAGAACTACAATTCAACAGAACTAAAATCCACTAATGTGCGGATCTACCAACTGTGCCTTTGGCCACATCATCTGAAGGGAATCTCAAAACTTACTTTCAGGACAAAATGTCTATTTTAGCACTCTGAAATATAATACCAATTGCACCCAAGCAAAGCCCACATGCTGAAACAGTACTCAACTAACCTAATACATTAATTATAGAATACCTTTGAGTAGTTATGTGTTTTGATTAGGGCTTTTCCAATTTTACTTGCTAAAGATGGATCTTTCGGATTTTTCTTCAAGGCCTGCTCGTAGGCTTCTATGGCATCATCAGGCTTCAACAGTAAAACAAAAACATGTGTAAGTCAAAGATTAAGAGAAAAGGTGTATGAAGAAAACAAAATCTGGTAACAACTCCAGGAACTCCAGTACTGATTCATAAACCACAATACTTCTGAGAGAAGAGACAGTGTTGCTCTAGAAAACATTTCCTCCTTGACTTTCACCAAGTAAGCTTTTATAAGAAATGTATTTTCAACAGTTTTTAATTTAAACAGTTACTTGTAGTCAATATTTATCATTTTATATCCTAAAGCAGTTTCTGTTTGACAAACATCAATCAATAAGAGTAAGCATGCCACAATGTTTCAACTAGACAAAGTCAACAAACTACTCAAATATTCCATTCATCTCTAGCAAGCACTCACCTCTTGAATATTCATGTATGCATCACCAAGAAGAAGAAAAGTATGAGCACTTGGCAGTTTTTCTACTAGGTCACTGGAAACAGAAGACAAAACCTAGCTTAGTATTTAACACGTCAATACTGGTATCTAAACAAGAGAAGGGCAGAACAATTTTATCCTCGGCAGATTTTAGTTTTTTATTTCTCAAAATAAACCCAAAAAATCTGGTATATCTTTTCAAAATAAGACTTCCAATTGTTTATTTATTATTTATTTATTTATCAATTATTTATTGTTTTAAAAGTTACCACATTTGCTCAAATGAGTTCATGCCACTAAATATTTCTCCTTTCTTGCAGTAGAAAGAAAAAATGAGTTCACCACGGTATCAGTAAACATCTAGAAAACTATGCACACCACAAACTTTTACCGATAGCAGGCAGCATACAACTTCTTATCTTTCCTATACTGAAGATAAATATCTGCCATTTTTTCTTTAGCTTGTACAAAGTAAGGCTGTTCAGGTGTAATATTGCGGAGCATAGTCAAGGCATGTTTCACATCTCCTTGAGCAATTGCCAAATCTGCATTTGCAATCACAACCCTTAGTTCCTCGGGTGTTCCAGAAAATTCATTCATGGCATCTTGGATGACTATAGCAGCTTCATGCTACAAATAATAAAAGAATAGAATTAATTTAGTTCCTGTCAGTGAACAGCCAAAAATAAAGACATTATTAGCATTTATGGGCGTTATGCAAACCAATCAAAAAAACCACAAACGATAATATCCACTTGTTTCACCATAGTATTTTTGATTTTTTTAAATAAAACTCCGGTGATATGGACTACTAAAAGAAGTTTTAGTACAGAAAATTACATTTGTGTTGCATATAAACACGTACATATTCAAGCTTCAGCTAGAGAATGCATTTAGCACCTTGCTCCAACAGGTCCTGCTTTGAGCAGGCTGGCCTCCAAACCACAGGACTGTACAGCTTCTCTTACATTCTTATACACAGGTAGCGTCCTATTGCTTATCCAGACACAGCTGATAGTAGGGCTGCTGCTACACAAAGATAGGGACATGATCCAAAACTACTGCTAAATAGCATCCTGACAACAAAACAGGGATCTACATCCCAGCAAATGAACATCAACAGTATGAAATGGTTTTTGGAGTCTCAAAATTGAACACCTGTAAACAGTTTGTTTTTCTTTGCTCTGTACAATTTAAGGTACTGAAGTTCTCAAATCAGATATCCACATGCTGGGAAGTTTTACTAAGCAAATCCTCTTGGTAAAAGAAGTGGTTTTCTATTCTGAACTAACAGAATTGGGAATGGGAAGAGGAAATTGTTTTCAGGTGTGTTTTGTATTTTAGCAGGTTTGCCATCTTACCGGTTCTCCATTCAAGCGATGAGCTTCTACCAACTCTAGGAACACAGACACACGATCACTTGCATCAATTTCAATACTTTTTCCTTTTGTTTTTGAGGAAGCTATAGGTTTTCTCATTCCAGGCAAATTCCTTGCCATCTGTAAGGTTTTAATAGCTTCTGATATTTCTCCAACCTTCTTTTGGGTTTGGGCCTTAATTAAGTGATACATAGGATGTTCTCTCACCTTAAAAAAGAATAAGATAAAGAGTTTCCAAATTTTACTTGATGTATTCAAACCTCTTGCAAGATTGTTTTTTTTAATATTGACTTTGGTTTCCTTTTTTCCTTCGAATATACACAAATTCAATTTCAGAAATTTACTTACAAAATTACAAGAATTGTCAGAGTACGCAAACTAGTAATTTAGTAAGTTTTTTAAGTACAGAGAAACTATTACAAGGGATGACACTTTGGGACAGAACAACATTAATCACTGCTTTATTTTAAACTAGACTGAATTTTAAGGTATTCTGAATGTCTCCCACACTGCTGCATGCACACTTCACCAGGCTATTAATTAGAGGAAATAAACAATCATTATTTGGCACAAGTTCTGCATGCCATTCTTCACCTTCCTAAAACATACTTCACATGAAATAAAAAGTCTGTAAGAGAAATACAGCTCTGTGAAATGGCAAGGACCTCAGTTAGGTAGCTAATTAGATATAAATCTTCAGCTTTTATGTATCACTTGGAGAAAGGAAGTAAGATGGGACATGCTTGCAAAGAAATGGTAGGTTCCAGCTAAGTGGTCTCAAGACACTTGGGCACAACTCAGACCTAATGAGTGGTGTGTGTGTGTGTGTGTGCTGTGTTCCCAACTCTCTGCTAATCCTACATGAGGTCAACAAATCAAAAATCCCATACTGTAATGCATAAGACCCATGAAATGTGACTTGTGAGGGGTTAGTTTTGTCTTCATGGTCATTTATTTGATAAATATTCAGATATCACATTCATATTAACATTTAGATATTAAATTTGTAGTGGAAGAATTATAAAAAGTTCAGTTGAAAATTATTATGTAGAAAAACATACAACTTCAGATGAATGACTGAATAAAATTGTTTCGTTCTTTTGTTAAACTCACCTCAAAATTATGGCTTAGACAAAGTTCCAAGGACTGAGAACATAGCTTGATATTGTTTTGAGCCAAATACACCTGGGCCATCAGTAAGTGTGCCTCTGCATAAGAAGGGTTCCTTTCCAGACAGTAATGTAAATTACTATGGGCTGCTTCAACGTCCCCTAGGAAGTGGGGAAAGGAAGGGAAAGTGAAAAAGCAGTTGACATGAAATACAGCTATATATATATACACATACATATACACACATACATATATATATACATATATATACACATACATATACACACATACATATATATATATATGTTATATACATAGCATTTTTATTTGCCTTTTTTAAAAAAATAAATGTCAGCATCCAGTGAATAAACTCACATACAAAGCATTCTAAGGTTATGACATGAAATCAAAAGCAGGTCAAAGGTATGGTATTTTCTCATTGCTCCCTCTGTAAATCATTCAATAAATTAACTTTTTGGGAAACAGTAGATAAAAAATACTTATTTATAGGTCTGTAAAATTAAGATACTGTCATATAAAAGACAAAGAAATGAAGAGCAAATGTTCTTCACTTAATTGTTATACAGTATACTGCAGTGAAAGAAAAATATTCTTTATTATTTACAGATGTGAAATTAATTTTTTATATTAAATAAACTAAGGAGGTGGTTAACTACCTATTCATATAACTATTACCTGACAAGTATTTCACTTTTGCAAATAAAAAGACAGCTTGTTGAAGACCAGGCACAGTTTTTACAACAGTTTCAAGAACTGAAGCACAGTGCTTGAGAAGTGGTGAAGGAGACTGTCCAGGACTTGCAGGCTAGGAGCAAAAAAACCAAGTAAGTAATAAAAAAAGAATGCCAACAAGCTAACAAAAACCAGCATTTGAGTCAACAGGGTTTAGATTGACATTTCTTTTTAAGTCTGAGCTTCACTTTCAACTCCAATGAGCATTAGCAAAGCCTTGCAATTTCCTTCAGTCAAAGCAACTGTTGTTGAGAAGAAATATAAAAAACATTTGAAATTTAAGGGGGCAACTTCTTGATATCAGCAGGAACACAAGACAGTCTCAGACTTCAAGGACAATGAAACACCTCAGACCTGACATACACAGAAGAGTCAGGCCAGAAACATTTGGTTACACATTCTGAATTAACAGGCCAACTCATCCAACATAGCATTACTACGAATTATATTTCAACAAAGCTGAAGTTGGAACAAATGATGAGAAAGTTGAGAAGAAAAGGCTCTGCTCCTGTCATGCATACCCTCATCCCACACCACAGAACATATCCATACTGCTAGCAACAAACTGAAAATAGAAGCTGAAAAACAGCTGCTCTCATGCAAACTGCCAGTACAATATCCCATCTTTTAATTGCTCTTTATCAGAAACATTATTCCTTCCCCTCTATTACTTTAGCTAATTGCTGGTTTATACATTAAAAAAGGAGAAGGCAACCTAAGCATCATTCTGTTCACAAATAGTATTTTCACAGGACCCAAAACCAAAATGGAAGCCTCCACCACCTAGCTAACTCCACACTTTATAACACCTGTGGTCCTTTTTTGCAATTAAGAGATAAAGAAAACTTCAGGGAAAGCCTGTCTTTTCTTCTGAAAACCTTTATATGGACAAAAATGCAGAAAAGCAGTTTTAACTCCAAATTAAAAACCATCATTGCTGTTCAGCATTTCTGGAACGTACCCAGGGAAATCTTCAGATAAGAGCAAAACCTCATCGAATGTCACTTTCTGTCATGGCCATCTGTGCCATGAAAATGTCACTGCTACTGACGTTTTAGACTTTCAAATATTGTCATTTTCTTATAGATGACGAGGCAGCTCACAACAATGGAAAACTACTTGTTTTCCTGTTAAGATTTTAAAACTCTATATAAACCTATTTATGGAAAGGTTCTACAATTAGGCTAGAAATAATGACAGGATAACAGAAGTCAGCTCCCAGCTATTTCAGAAGAATACTCTATTTAAGGAAGACACTATTTAAAGAAACTTTTAATGTGTTTCTCCTGCTTTAAAGATGTCAGGTCCCCATTCAATTTATTAAGTTCTATATGCCTTTGTTGCTAAAACTAGAGCACACAAATTCAGCCACCTGAGTGAGATTTTTCACTGGAATAAGCAATAATATAAAAAGGCAGTATTCCACTGATTTTTACCAACATACAAAAGAAAGAATTTACGTATATTGAAAAAATATCCTAAGCCAACAAAAATATTTCATGGATAGGGTGGTCGGTGTGAACATCCTAGTTTCATAATGTGATAGCTCTATTCACTGTATCATTATAGTTTCCTAAGAGATACTAAGACAGTGCAACTGCACACACAGAATGCTTTGAATAAATATCCCAAGTTTCCTCAGGTGTCATTACTGCCACTTGCTCGCTTCACAAAATGTGTATTTTCATCATTACTTTGACTAAAAAGTGGTGTAATATCCCAAAACATATTCTTACTTCAAATAAATTCACATTTTAAAAGGAAAATTTTCTAATTTTTTGCTTCATGATTAACTGTTCTCAAAATGAAAAATTCCCATTCTTAGACAGATGCAATCTATAGGTACTTACCTGTGCTGGACAAAAATTAAGATATTCTCTAATAATTTCTAGCAAGAAATCAGGGTTTAGTTTTTCAAAATATTCGACACCAAGAGGAAATCCATGCAAAGATGAAAAGTGAGTATCCAGAACATCGTTCAATAAAGCAAAAACGTCTTCTTGTCTCTTATGTTTTTTCATAGCTAGGACTGCATGCAGGAAAGATAATTCCTACAGAAAAGAAAAAACAAATACAAACCCTCAAACATTCTGCATATTCCAGATACATTCATCTGTTACTCATGTAATACTACAAAATTATTAATGTTAGCCATTTCTTCTTTGTATTTAAGGATACTCTTAAGACACTTAGCATGTTGTAAAGGACACGATGATTATTCTATCAATTAATTCCTTTAATTTGTGCACGAACCTTTACATTTGTCTGATCACAAAATCCTGGAAATAATTAATATTTGTCCCTCCCTGACATATCAAAATTATGTTCAGAGAAAAAACACAGCTAGAAAGTGATGTTTTTGCTCTGCAAGCAAACAGCCTGGTTGCCAAGTTAAACAACACATTGACTTAAATAAAAAGAGAAACTGAAACTTAGACTTAACAGTACTCCATTAAGAATGCTCTACTCAAGTGACTGAAATATAGAAGGTGTAACAGTTAGAAGGCCACAGTTCAGATTGTAATCAAAGTATCTCAGTAAAGAAAGATGCCTCCTACCCCAGATTTCCCAATGGACTGCTGAATTTCATTAAGAAACTCCAGCTGATGCTCTGCATCTTCTAATTGCCCTTGTATTAGCTGGCAACGGATAATTCCTGTAACACATGGAAAGACTTTATTGCCAATTCATCCTCCTAGTCAAGCACATGCTTCCTTTTCCAGAACTAACTTTTCCTCTCCTCAATCTTTTCATAAAGCAGTGACAGGAAAAGAAAGAATGGATCAAGACTTAGAAAGAATAGATCAAGACTTAGGGTAATGCCAATTTTACATACTCAGAAAAACCTAGGGTAGGTGATACATGATTGATACATTAATATGCTACATAGCAGTTTGAAATGGTAAATCTTCAACTGGTTCTAGACTAAGCAGAAACACCATAAAGTCTGGCTTCTAAATTCAGAACAAGTACAAGAAGGAAAACAACCTCAAGCACACACACAAACCATTCCTGCAATCTAAAGTTTTTAATACTGTTTAAGGCCATGGCACAGTTAAGGAGGATAAAAATACAGGGAAAAATCTGACAGGCAAATATGACGCATTTATTCTCCATTTTCTTGATACATATGAGACTTGCTATAGAGTGGGAGTTTTTTGGATGCAACACACATATCTAAAGTATGATGCTTTGACTTGATTATGTTTTTCAAGCTAATTTGGACAAAACAAGGACATGGACAGCTTGTTCCATCATGCCATTGAGTTTCTTATCTTTGTAATGGCTAAGAGTTCTCTAGTTCTTTGGTACTATAGAAATTAAATAATAAAGTCAGTAAAATACAGCAAAATGTCTGTTCCTATTATTACTTTGAGAGCTCTAATTTAGAACAGAAAAGATTAATCTTTTAATAAGCAAGACCAAATGACATATTCAGTAAGAAGACGCTGTTGCCACAAGGAAGAAAGCACACAATGAATCTGAGAAAACAACCCAGTGCTCCTGTTCTAACAGTTTTGGATTTTCCTAGTACCATTAATTGGAAAATTTGGACAAAAAACATTGTCTAGCAAAAACTAAAAGGAAATGTAAGAACTTACCAGTTAGTGCAGAAACACTTGTTTCATCAAGTGTCATAGCAGTCTTGTACCATTTTTGAGCTTCTTTCACTTTCCCTTGTAAAATCATTTGGTAGCCAAGTTCAGTAGCAAATTCTGCATTGTCAGATGCCAAATCAAATGCTCTTTGTACCAAGGTTTGTGTATGCTGAAGGATGAGCTGGTTCCGGCCACACTAATGGTAAGAACAATCTTTAAGCCTTAAGCTTTTCTTAGGTTTTGGATTCAATTAGACAAACACACTGAATATAGCCAGAGCAGTAGAGACAACATCATTTCATGTAAGAATAAATTAGCCTGCAGTAATTCTATAAAAACTGTGACATTAATGTGGGATGGATTCAAACATAAATATACAATACCATACAATAACTAATAGTTGCTTTGAGTGCTTCTTTATAGCAACTTTTGATAAAGACACAGATTAAAGAAACCTTCACTTTCAAGGTTACATGATTAACCTTGTCAGTTTTGTACAGTAAGAAGATGGTTGGTGAACATTTGAGTGTATTTTCACTGTTCCTCACTTAAAAGCAAGGAGTAAAACCATTTTTGGAATGAGATGGCTTAAACATTGTAATTCATGCTAAATATAAGACTTGAAAAATATGGTTACCTAGGCTACATGAGTTAATCTATTTCAACTGTCCAAAATTTTCTACTTTTTAGCAGATATTTAATATCTGCTACCAAAAAATAGAAGAAAACCAGGATATATAGACAGCTGTATGCTGCTTAAGGGAAAAAAAAAAAGCATACTCACTGTTCTACTGAAAGCTAAAGCCATTTTACAGAATAGTTCAGAATTACGTGGTTCTAATCTATCCAGTGCTTTAATCAGGTCTCCCAGTCTTGCTGAAGCCTTGGAGAAAAAGGAATAATATAATAAGTAATAGAAAGAATTAACAAATTAGGACAATCAAACAGTTTTCACTATAAACTGCTCACATTTTTACTATGTGCTAATATCTTGAAATGTAAATTCTGAGGTTTTCAGGCTGAGGAGTTAGACTTGAGAATTCCTATGCAAATACTTTGGAATAGTAACGTGACAATAAAGCAAACCATGTGTCCTTTATCCATGCTCTAAAAAGGTGAAAGGCTTGGGCTAAGTCTGGTATAACAGAGGAGTCCCACAAAGCAAGGTAGTCTGAGGAATCTGATCTGTGAATCCTGTTCGGGTTTCAGTGTGATACAGACACACGTGCTCAAAAGCAAAGCACTTCCAAGTGCTCACAATTTTAACCCAAGTTCTTCAAAACATCTAAGAGGATTTTCTGGACATACAATAATAAGGTGCTCAGGGTTTTTTAATATGAAATGTGTAAATCTAACAGGCCTTGAAATTTATCCCTAGACATAGCTCTTAGTCACATGTGACATTTCACTCCAGAATCTTTAGTTAACAATCTACTATGTCCAGCAAGGTTCCTTCCTGGATGCCTTCAACTGGACTCAGCAATTCTTACTACTTCGTATTTCCCATGATTGTGCACAAGACTTAAATTTGATTGTAAGGAGGCTAACGACTGAGTTCTTTGCAATAACTGAAAATGTGTTAAGCAACATAAATACCTTGTCTTCTACAACTTGAAAATACCTCCAACACAATGAAAATACTTTCTTTTTTGCTATCTTTCCACCTAAATTTTACTAGTTTTTGCATGAGAAAAAATACAGAATGAATTTTTGGTGACAATTTAGATCAGCTATTTTAGAACTTCTTGAAAAATGGCACAAGTGCTGTACATACAAAATACATGTGTATACTCCTGTGCAAGAAAATGGATCTTGGGAATAGAAGGAAAAATAGCGTAGAATGCTTAGAGCTGAAAAAACCCCACAATAATTGTGAAAAAATTGTGAACAAAAAACACTGGTGTAAAAACTATGACCTGCTTCCAAAAATCTATCACTACAAGACCTCATAATTTCCCTTATTTCAATTAATAAAATATTTAAAAATAATGAAAGGCTTACAATAACGCATGAATTTATCAAAAGAGAATTTATACAAAAAAGATCACTTTGATGATTCAAATCAATGTGATTCAGTCAGGTGTCCAGATCAGATTTCTGTTTGGCTCGACACCTGTTCTCTGGAAAGATGAAGGTTAAAAATAAAAATCTTTTCCTTTGCATCCAGAAAACACCCCAGCAATAACCTAGAGTAGCCACTCAAATGAGAACAGGTGAATTAACGTATCTCCTGCAGATTAGGGCAGCGCAGGACCAGCCAAAGTGTATGAGGAGAATACATAAAGAAGACAGCCTTTGTAGGGACTAGATGCCACATGCATTATGTTGTGCTCACCATTCTGCTAATAAAAAGACTCACCTCAGATATATTTCCTCCCCTGCACAGATGATGCAGGGCCTCCATTCTTATGGCTTCTAAATTGAGGGGATCTTTCTGCAATAGTCTAAAACCAAACAAAAGGTGAATGTAAAGAAACCAACCAAACACTTAATCATCTATTTTATCCTAAAACAGGAATAGGAAAACTTGTATTTTACAGCCATTTTAGATCATGTATCTCAACTGAAAGCACAGATCTTATTTCATGCCTATCTCAAGAAAGATCCTCTTCCATCCAGAATGGATTCACATATTGATGTAGCATCCTCACAGAATTGCAAGGCTGGTTTCTAATAAAACTTTATTTACTTGAAATTTATTTTTAAAAAACTGATGCAACTAATGCAGATTCATTAACAATGAATGAAAACCTATCTACTTTTGTTTCAGTGTCCTTTGGGTGTAAACATGGCAAGAAAAGAACTTAGTGGTGTGCTACTTCATACTCAACCTATGTGCTGTTTCAATTGTCTGCTCCCAGTCCTGCAAGGCAAGTTGTAGCTTCATTTTCTTTATGAAAGCAGGAATGAAGTTTGGGAAGTTTGCAATTATCTGGTTCACAATATCCAGAGCTCCTGAGTAATTCTGTCGGACCTCAAAATATTGCGCCTAATGGAAGGAAGAGAAGCCATATCAAGAGCCTGTACATTCACACAGGTGAGAAGATTCAGAAATTCTTTCATACAGAAACCAGGAAAAAGAACTAGAGAAAGCAGTCTTTCCTGATTTACCTATCCATCACAACTAGACACAGTGCAACAATCAAATAGCAAAGGATGATGTGTAAAGCCTGGTGTGTGTGGTAGGTGCTCTGTCACAAAGGTAACTGCAGTATTGACAACTTGCTTGTCAGTTGCAAGCAAGAAAAAGACAGACATAGCTAAAGAATAAAACTGCTTCATTAGGTTTCAAGTATCTTTGTATGAAGTATCCCACAATTTTAGGATATTTAACATAACCCACTGATGAAACATTTATTCAAGCTCTGAGGCATGTACCATGCAAAAACCCATGCTCAGCAGGTAACTACTGTTGTTGCCAGAATTAACAATTTTCTAACTGTAATGCGATTTACAGGGTATTCCAAATACAAAACTTTCAGAAGTCAAAAATCGGAGGTTTAAATTAATTCCAGTAGAAATAAATTTAGGATTTAAACCCTGTTTTGCTTTGATGCTTTGAATTTACTTACCATATTCCAGGTGACTGTATGTGTGCTGTTGTAGTTCATCTTTTTAAGACAGAAATTATGCAAACACAGTAGATTTTGAGAGTTCATTTTTTAAGCCCCAGTGAGATTCATGTCTGTCTAAACCCTAATTAGTAAGTAACTACATTTGACATATACTCTTAATCTAATTCAATGGTCCACATGCAGCCAAGCACACACATCTAACCAAATACCATTGTGCACACTCTCCTGAACTTCAGTCTTCTAATATTCATTGAAGAATTTTTTCTGCATTTAGCTTTGGAATACTAAACAAACATCATGTTAATGAGTAACAATGTCTGCGATGTGTAAAGAAAACAATTCATGCCACTCCTTTAATGAAATATAATCATTGATGATTACATGAACACATACGAACACACGAAATAGACTAATGAGAACTTTAAAAGAGTGTTCACAACATTAAAAAAAAATCACACTACAGTGTTTAAATATTGCATTTTGGCAGACAGCAACTCTGTAATGTACATAGGTGGCCCCATGCAAAAAGGAAGAGACTACACACTTTTACATTTTCAAGTGATTTGAAACTCATTTTATACATATAAAGAGAAAGGTTTTCTCGTGTGCATAGCAAAATCATAACAACAGTACACCTTTAGAGTGACTGAATTTTACTATACCTTTCTTTTCACACTGGTGTCTAAAGAACCTGAAAGTATCTACAGGGTCTGAACTGTATCTCTGTTCCTTGGACAAGCTCATTATGCACTACTCTTGTCAGCATCTCTCCAATCTACAAGACTAAGATGACATTTAGGAAGAGTTAAAACAGTGAAGTAAACTTACTTTACCAAGCAGTGCAAAAACATCATTGCCTTCCTGCAGTGCTTCATCAAAGTATCTCAGAGCTTTTTTAATGTGAGTTTCTTTCCCACAGGTGAGATCAAGCCATGCTTTCAAAATTAACCCCTGTTAACAAAATACAAATTGGAATTCTTTGCTAACTAGGTAATAGAAAATTACACAAAAAGCAGAAATAACCTAAATAGGGGACTTAAAGTATCTATCTTAACTGCTTCAGAGGCATAATTATAACCAGTCTTTAGCATAATCTAACACTTGGTTAATTTATTCCAGAGTTAAATTAACCAAATAGTATATTTACTGACAGAATTAGAAAAAAACACCAATGGCACCTAACAAGTCCAACACGCTCAGCAGTCAGAACAAAACTTCACAAACATGACCACATTAGACAGAATATTTTCTGCAAATATTTCAGTACAACGTCTCCTTAATATTTTGTTTATGTGAGACACTGAGAAACAAAACAGTGCTGCAAAAAGGGAGAAACTTGACGTTTTTCTTCTACTTTCTGATTTAAAAGATCTTTTATGTGCAAGGAAAAACTCTTGACATTTTTCAAATCTTCAAAAGTATTATTAGAAAGAACACCACAACAATTAAAAGTCAAAGTGTGTCTTCTCACTGCAGAACTTACTACTTATAATAAATGAAATTTCTCTTATGTGTTCCAAACATTAATTATAACTTAACTAAATAAAATCTATTTTGAAGTGTATTTAAAGTCAAAGGTTAGTAGAAGAGCCATATTTTGTAATTGCTAACAATCAGGGTCATGATTTTGTTATGCAGTCGAGACTGAACTTTATATACTCCAGCATTTTTTTTTTAAAAAGGCAGGTGTTGTACTTCCACACAAGGAATACATAAACTATCCTATCAAAATAAGTGTATACTAAACAAATCATATTTCACCAAGTTTAAAGACTCTGAACCACCTCCCAAAAAATCAGATGTAAACATTTAAACATAATTTCATATTACCAAACTAGAAAAAGAGCTAATCATAAGCGAACTTCTAAAAAAAATTCTATATATTTAAATACTAATGTACTTTTTCTTTTCTATGCACGTGTCTGTAAAAAATAATTACTTTGAATATTTTTAAAAACTTCAGCTGGAAATATTTCACACTAAGCATGATACCCAAATAATATTTCCTAAGAATTAAAACAAGCAAACAAAATCAAACTACGATTGTTTCAATGAGTAAAGTCATAAATACCACTATTTCACCAAAATGACCTAGTCATTTCACCAAAAGGACCTAGTCCTTAGTCTTTTTAGGAAGTACCATATTATTGCTTTGTGATGTCCTTAATTACTTCGTCATTAATATAAGTTATTTCTACATTAGTATAAATTAGCCGATAGATCAGTTCTTATTTAAAATAACTACCAATTTAAATCATTAACCACTGTTAGCTGGAAAGCTAAGCCATTACTTAAATCATACTTTCAGAAACGAATGTTTAGAAGAATAGTTGCAGATTTCTAGCTCATGTAATAGATCAAACATAAAACTATAAATTACAATTGAACAAGTACTGAACCATACAGCAGAACATTTTTGTTTGATATTACTAAAATAATGCATTCAATGTTAACAGCTCTGCCTCAAAGATGTTTAACTACAAAAAGTAACTCAATTTTTTTATGTTTCTCTCCTTGAACTGAAGCTGATATATCCTTTAAAAAAATAAAATCGTAAGTTTTCAGAAATCTCTTTAGAGATTCAAGATTTTAATGAATTGTAATGTCTGTATATAAGTGCGAAAGACAATGCTATATATACCACTTATTTCAGAGAAACCCTAGGCAAATTTTGCTTTTTACAACAGCTAACAATTTATATCCCCAATCCTCTGGGTATTTTTGAGCCTTCAGATCCAGATGTCTCCCTCTAGCGAGACTATCATGCTTATTTTTTTGCTAGGAATTATGAGGCTTGGTAGCAAGTAGCAATACTGGCTTAAGTGCATATTATTTCCATTTACTGATTTATTTTAATTAAGTCATTATTATTTACTAACTGAAAATTAATATTAGTTAACAAAAAAAATAAATTATGGGAATTTACTCAGTTGTGTCAAATGAATTTATGACAGTTAAGAAGGAAAGTACTAGAACACAAAATAGTTCAGGATAACCTCCAAACAGCATTAATGCCATAAGTCTAGCTTTAGAGTATGCATTGTCCTAATAATCTTTTACATTACAGAAAGGTAAGAACCAGTTACCTCTTTACCACCACCAGAAACTCTGATCATTCTATCAACGTATTCACGGGCCTTGTCCTCACGACCAAGATGCCACAAGAACAAGCCAGCATAGTACAGAGCCTGCTGTCCTGCTGCTTTACGCTGTTCCTTCAGTCTTGCATCCAGCTCCACAATAGCATCTCGATCTGAAAAGGTTTTGTACACAGCTCTTGTTGACAGCCTCTCAAAATATTATAAAAGAACAGCATGTAAGCCAAGGGCTTCCAGATCAACACTGTTTCTGTACTGTACATTGATAAACATGCAGACAGCCCCACCCAATCAGTAATATTTAGCAGGTGCAGATGGAAAAGGCAGAAGAGTTCCCAACAACACTGTTGATGGGGAGGTCCCAGAAGTGGGCAAGTCCCAGATGACTGGTGGTTAGCCAACCTGATGTCCATCCAGAAGGGCAGGAAGGAAGATCTGGGAAACTACAGGCCTATGAAACGGACCCTGGTGTCAGGGAAGGTCATGGGTCAGGTTACTGAGTGCCATCACACAGCAACACTCAGGGGATCAGGACATCCAGGGGATCAGACCCCGCCAGGCACTGGGAAAGGCAGAAGCTGCCTGGCCAACCTGATCTCCTGCTGTGACAATGGTGACCCACCTAATAAATGAGGGAAAGGCTCTCACTCTCAGAGAGTCTTGAGATCCACAATAATTTTGCTGTCCTGCAATATTAATCCTCAGGGACTTGAATTAGAGTAATGCCATTAGTCAGAGTTGTTACACATTAAATTGTTTAACAAACTGTCAGCAGCAGCTATAAATCTCCATAGTGAGAAAGATACTACAGCAATAGTTTAACAACCACTCAATGTACCTGATAAGCCAACTCTTATTTTGAGAATGTAATTCCTAACAAAATAATTCCAGCTTTTAGGTTGGAAAAGGGAATAGCGAAACTTGCAATATTATTTTCTCCATCTGTATGGTCGGAATAATTTAAAAGATAGAAATGGCATGGCTTTAAAGACTTTTCAAGTTGCAGTTCTACTCAAAACTACAAATATCAGACATGAGTGAAGAGCAATCACAAGAAGCTTGATTCAATTTTTTTTTTTTCTTCAAAGTTTCTTCATCACAGTGAATAAGTAAGATTGTGTGTGTGTGTGTGTGTGTTTTATTTTAACATGCACTCTTATGCTTCAGAGTTTAGTGGTTTGGTATTTTTGTCTACAATCTTGGTAAGCATCACTTAATTCAGTAATAGATCCTATGTCAAATGCAAAGCCAGAGTAAACCTTTTCAACTTAGGCAGAATTAGCCTGCAACCCTCAAGCTTTCACACAGAGCTGTCTAAAACATGAACCAGAATGTCTTAACAGGCATACCTGGATTAGGGCTCTTTTTATGGGCATAAATCAGAGCCATCATTGTACAAAGTGACACCTCTGGTTTGTTTTTAATAGACTCCAACTGTCGAATACTTTCTTGGACATCACCTAGTTAAAAAAAGCACAGAATAAGCTATCACACTTTCCAAGACAAAGAGTATAATCATCAAACATCAATCTGACTTAAATTTTCTCTTCTATTTTTTCTTCCATGCTTTTGTTCCTTATGCATATAACCACTTTAACTTGTTTGTGCAAGTCTTTCAAACAGACACAGGAAAGAAAATAGCATCTCATTGCAAAGAACTTGAATTATGCCAACTATTCTGTGCTAATTCTGCCAACTGTCAGAAAGATGAAAATAATATTTATTGTTTTATAGAGGGCATTGAGCAGCTCTTTTTGCTCCTGTTTCTTTACATAACTAGTATTTTTTCCCTTACTTGTGTGAATATTAAATATTAGCAAAATAGGCAGTATCTTGAAAAATGACAAGATTCTTACATAAAAACATCTGGGAGTTTGGGAATAGATAAACTCTCTCAAAACCAGTACACCTTCATAGACTTGTCTCAGCCCTCCCCATGTTGGGTTACTTGTTAATATTTCTGACATCCTTCGAATAAACATGTTGCTAAATAAACTCTTCAGAACAGTATAATTTACACAAAGATCCCCCCACTAGGTATTAGCTGTCAGTTTCCCTGGGACAGAGGATCAACAAAACTAACACAGCTGCTTTGAAGGGAAGAACTGTTAGCTGGGAGACACTAGTGAGTTTCCAATCAAATGCAATATGAGTTTGGGCAGGGCTCAAATTCCTTTCAAGGAACCCATTTACCTGACCCATGGTCATGAAACCATGAAAAAGAAAAGTATTTGTTATTTCTCACTTTGATACGATGCTGTCTAGATCGCTTTCATTCAAACTGGGGAGGAGCGGAGACAGATGATAACACAGGGGTAACTCACTCAACAAGGCACACATTCAGACTCCCCAGCACCGCTTTTCCCTGCGGACTAAGGGCTAAGTTTTGGGAGGCGAGCCGAGGAAGCCCAGCGTTGCGGAAGGAGCGGCCCGCCCCGTTACCTGCCCTCAGCGCGCCGTAGGCCCGGTAGAAGAGGAGCACGGGCTCCGCGCCCAGCCGCGCCAGCGCCTCGTCCGCCGCGGCCCGGGCGTGCTGGAACAGCCCCTCCTGGCAGTAGTAATTGAGCAGCGCCTGCGGGGAAGCGGCCGCGGGTCACCGGTGCCAACGCTTCGCCCCGGGACGGCCCCGGGCACACCGCGCCCACCGCCCCGTCCCGGCCGCCCGCAGTCCCGCCCGGCACCCCCGGCCGCTCCCATCCCTCCCTCCTTCCAGCCGCTCCCTCCGCCGGGCCGGGACGGCGGTGGCGCCCACCTGCTGCACGTCGGCGTCCATCGTCGCTACCCGACGCCACTGCGGGGGGGCTCCGGAAGGGTGAGGACGGCGCCCTGCCATTGGTTTGGGCAGGAAGGAGGCGGGAGAGACACGGGAAGAGAAACTCCTGGAAGGCGGCGGGCGGGAGCCGCGGGCCGGGCCCGAGCCAGCGGGCGGGAGGCTGCCGGCGCCTTGGCGCCCCCTGCCGGCGGGCAGGCGGCCGTGCCTCGGGAGCGCTCGCAGCCGGGATGCCGAACGGAAGCTTTGGGAATGTGTCGGTTTCCTTGCTTTTCTTGGCTGAACGTAGGACTAAGCGGCCTACATTCCATACGTTTCATAGTGTAACTGAGCACTTCAAGTTATGTGGCACTTCTCTTAGAAATACAATAGCAATAAGGTGAAATCAGAGAGAGAAACACCCACCCCCCGTTTCGTTCCTCCTGGAAGGTTAGAGTTGCAAAGACTAGTAAAATTAGGGTTTTCCTCTGGAGGTGAAAGCACCCTCAGCCGTAATTTCTAGACACCAGAAACAGAGGTTGCTAAAGAGCATTCCTTTGGAATGGGAGCACAGTCTGTCCACCAGGAAAGCCGGCAGTGATGACACCAGGGACAAGGAGCGGAACCCAGCCTGTGCGGAGTTTGTAGGAGAAGCCTGGCTCGGCTCTTCTGGCAGAGGGTGCTCAGAGTGACCTTTCCTAGCAAGTCCATTACACGTGCAGTTCCTTTGTCACAAGTTCTCATCCTATCAGGAAGGTATCACAAACTCTCATTCCATCAGGAAGGTGCCAAAGAAGCACTATGCAGTGAGCATTCTTGCCTTTCCTTGTTGGCCAAGAAAATCCTCTGTTTTTCCTGCTGTGTTTAAGCTCTGCTTGTTTTGTTTTGAAGCACCATTTAGGATTCTGTAATATTTAAAATCTATTAGAGGTATGAGAAACAAATTGGGATTTTTTACATACTTTTTAAGGTAACTATTTAAGACATATTCTGTCCATATATTAATCTGAAAATACTTATCTTTTCATTTTGATACTTAGGTATTTTGAATCAAAGCTGTAGACCTCTTTTTTCATAATGTATTTCACAACAATTTTACAGAGAAAAAGTTCCCTCCCTTGAAAAATTGTTGATGAATTTCAGGGAAAAGGCTATGAAATTTTATTTCTGCATTAGCCACTAAGCAAGCATACAGACTACAGCTGTTCATCAACTTATTTAATGCGAAGTTCAGTATTCATCTATGATTGTTTTCATTATAAGTTGTAGGGAAATGCAATATAAAATTATGCAAACATGTAAAATTAATATTTTGAGAAATTCACTGAAGCAATTGATAAAGGAACGGGCCCACTTTCCAGATTCATTTGGTTTTCCCCTATTGGTACCTGGTTGCTTCTAGGAATGAGGTGCTTCCAGAGTGATTTTTAAAATTCCTGAGGAAAAGACCAATGATTTATTCATTCCAACACTATTTCACCATTTCCTCTTTTTCAGAAATGCACTCACATGAGAGATGCTCCGTAGCCTGTTTTGTGAACAGCACCCAGCAAGAATAAACTGACTCTCAACCCAAGCTGGGGAATGTCATGGATCTAGTCCTATTTTCTGCCCTCATTTTGTCTTTGTAAACTCTTGAACGCTCAGTTCTCATTCCTGTGAGTGCTCAGAGCCTCCTGGGACACACTGAGGGCAGCTCTGGTATCGATGGCTGTGCACCCACTGCATGGAGCTGCTGCATGGAGTCACTCAGGGCTGAGCTACTGATACATGCAGAGGCATCATGCTCACTGTCTAACACTCTTCAAGTAAGAAACTCCTAATTAGAGACTAACAAGCAAGTCCCAAAGATTTTCCTACATGGAAGAACTGTATAGCTGCTGTAGACGTTTTCAGTATTCTCTCATTCTGTGGTTTAAAAGCATCCCCTTCTTTATATTAATATCAGATAATAAACACAAAAGGAACGTACAATAAAAAATGTAATCTTTATTATTTTGACGCATTAATAATGTTCTTTAGCCTCAGTTAGGGTAATAGCATTTTCCTGCATGCAGTTCACTAATACAGATTTAGTCAATAATTTTAATAAAAGTAATCTATATTTAATTTTCCTGTGTAAGAAACATAAAATGTCCTGATGGATTGGATTATACAATTTTGCTACTTTCTCTTTGTGAAAAAATATTGTGGACCCTAGATAATATTTAGAACTGTTCTAGTGCAGCATGAATGAAAAAAAAATCTGTGAGTAAACATGAGAAAAGATTCAGGATTCTCTGAAAGAAAGGTTGTATCTGAAAACTTATGATGCAGGCACTGCTTAGACATTCAATTTGAACTTTAGACCATTTTCCCATCTGCAAAAATAAAAAAACAACTTAGCTTTTTAGAAGCAAATTATGAACTTATTTTGCAGAAATTATTTATATGTTGGCAAATACTGTAAAAAATAAGATCCTACAGTTATTCATTCACTTAGTTATGTCTTGTTCTCTGGAGCTCTTCTGTGAAAAAGTGCTATGGACTGAAAGTAACAAAAATGTTGTGACATTAACCTGAAGATAAAATTCAGTTCTTGTTTTATGTACATAATGCTGAAAAATAAAATAAAATGATTTTTACAGTATTTATAGTTGCTTATAAAATCCTAACATTATTTTCAACAGTTTTAGTAGTTTTCAACATCTGTACAGTTTGGATATACACTATATGCTTTTCACTGAAAATTCAGAAATGTAAAACAAATAAGCTCCTAAACAGCTGCAAAATATTGCTCAATGGTATGGAGGAATGAGGTCTTTTTGAGTAGTTTATTTTATTTAGCTCTGATGTATGGCTTCCCATGTTCAAGAATCCTGGACAGTCAAAGAAATAGCAGCATAGGCAATATAAACATGCACTGATTGCATCCAAACTATCTATAATGGTAGATAATACATTATTTTACCTGTTGAATGCTTGCACACTACACTTATTGTGGTACATATTTGATGCAATAAATGTGCTAAAGTCATTATCTGTTTGCTCAAACATGCACCACAGGTTAAAAATTATTTACATAGCAGAGGGCTTTTCGTTTACGTGTACAACATCAACCTTACTGAGAGCTGAAGATGGCTAAACAATACTGCAGGATAAAGCAGAACAACTTTATAGAGGGCTCTTTTTGATCAATTTGGTGGGCTGAGGCAGATTCATTTCGTATTCATATGCAGAAAGACATTTGACAAAGACAAAATCTGTGACTCCAGACCTAGGAAGAAGTTTGCACCTTCTGAAACTTAATGGTCTGTGCAAAAAGTAAACCATATTTACTAATTTTGTGAGTTGTAGAGGACTTTACAGGCATACTAAGACTTGTTTGAATATGAAACAACATGAATACATTAATTAAGCACCTCAAAGTCTGTTATTCCTTTCCAGAAACACTGTGCTAAAAAAATCTGTTGTTCTTTGTGACTTAATGTTATTTTCATGCATGATCTGTAAGTGCAGCATGCCTTCATGCAAATAATTTCTGTGTGTATATTAGCTGTATAATAGAACACCTGGCCCTTGTACCTGTAAAGGTGTACTTAATTCCCTTCCCCAACAGAAGCCCCATTTACAAAAATAGTCACATATAATAAACAACATATGAATAAAAACAAGATGAATCCACCAACACAGATTTTGTAAAAATATGAAGTATGTGGCAGTTGAAATGCAAACAGTGGATAGAGTTACCATATTGTTTTATGCTAAACACACAAGTACTTGGTTTCACACCCCTTTAACTGGTCCCTACAGTCTGTGTAGCCATTTTTCTCTCCTTTTCAGCAGTGTCAGCTGGTAGTGAGAACAGTAACCTCCTGTCAAGGTTGTTTCTTCTTATCACAGTTACAGTCACTGACAAGGGGTCACTGTCTTTTAATAGGCACTGACCTTTAATGTACAGTATGTTTGTAAAAATTGTCAGTTTGGCATAGACCTCCTTCAGGAGTCCTGTTGACACAAACACACGATCCTTACAGGCTATGAACTACTTTGCACATATATGATTTTTCTTGCTATTTGCTCTTATTTCTGACCATCTTTATCTTCCTTTTCATGCTTTTCTTTGACTGGCCTCATTACACGATCATAAGAAGGCGGACAAACTGCTGTTGATGCGGTTATGTCTGTTTTCTCTGTGAATGAGTTTTCATTTAACTTGTCAATAAGGATTTCATCTTTCATACCCTGACCAGCCCCACCTTCAGTTTTATTTTTGTTATAGATAAAGGAAGCTTGTTTCACTGTTCGTTTTAAGAGGTGACGTCTGTAAGCACGCTGAATGATGACAGCAGACACCTCCTCCTGCTTTCGTTTCAATGTAGTCGTAATTGGTTCATAGGAAGCTTTAGAAGGATTGGATGCCATAAACCGATCTTCCATCTGTATTCTGAGGGCGTCCATCTCCCCACTTTCCCCCAAAACACGCTTTGTGAAAGCAAACAAGATGTCAAGGCAGTGAATTCTGTCACCGCTCACCATGGGCAGATCCATTGCAATGAGCTGGACTTTGTTGGGTTTGGGTAGATGAAGAGGAGGCTCAAGTGCTGCTGCAAAATCAGACAATTTCTCAAATTCCATGAATTGTGTTGCATCAGGATCAAACTTCTCCCAGACTTCATAGAACATCTCAAAGTCATCCTCGCTCAAGGGTTCAGCGCTTTCTTCTGTAGCAACACCAAAGTTCTCCAAAATCACAGCAATGTACATGTTCACCACTACCAGAAAGGATATGATAATGTAGCTGACAAAGAAGAAAATCCCAACAGAAGGGTTGCCACAGTCACCTTTCACAGAGCTCCCTGGATGAGCCTTGTTAGGGTCACAGTCTGGCTCCCCACTGTTGAGAATTGGGGCGAGCAAACCGTCCCAGCCAGCGGACGTGGTGATCTGGAACAGGCAGATCATGCTGTTGCCAAACGTTTCAAAGTTGAACATGTCATCAATCCCAGCTTCCCTCTTGACGTAGGCAAAGTTGGACATGCCAAATATGGCATAGATGAACATGACCAGGAAGAGCAGCAGCCCAATGTTGAACAAAGCAGGAAGAGACATCATCAAAGCAAAAAGCAGAGTGCGGATTCCCTTAGCGCCTTTAATGAGGCGCAGGATTCGACCGATCCTGGCAAGCCGGATGACTCTGAATAGTGTGGGAGATACAAAGTACTTCTCAATCATCTCAGCCAAAAACATTCCTAAAAAAGAAAAAAAAGAAAAGAAAACCAAGGTACATTACCACCTAATCTCCATATCACAATAGAAATTTAGAAGCACAGTTTTAAAATTGGCAGTTTTATGTAGCAATTAAAGATTTTCTGTAGATTACACTGGCATACTTTCTGTTTTAGCAGTTATACTTAATATTTGCAGGTGCAATAAATGTTGGATGATTATAACAGTTTTGATGGTTGGTTTAGCTAAATTACAAATTAAAATGTAAAGTTGAATGACTTGGCTGTAAATCTTGCAATGGCAAAAGCTCAACATATAGCTCTGTTCAAGTAAAAGTTCACCTCCTGTTCATTTTACCTTCCTTTTAGTTTAATTAACAAGACTTACCTACTATAGAGAGAATGACAACCACAAAATCAAAAATGTTCCAGCCTATAGTGAAGTAGTAATGGCGAAGTGAAATTAATTTCAGAACACATTCTCCAGTGAAAAGGACAATGAACACGAGGTTTATCCAGTATAAAATATTTTCCATTTCTTCGCTCTGGTCATCAGTTTCTACCATCATGGTAACCATGTTAAGACAAATAAGAATCATGATGCTGATGTCAAATACTTGCTGTGTCACAAAATCAAAGACCATTCCTTGGAATTTATTCTGAGGAAGAAAGAAAAAAGAAACATCCAATACAAACTGTAATTTATTTATATTTCCTGTGAGAAGAAAGTAAAAAACCACATGCGGTAAAGCTTATAAGACTTCAATAAAATTGTAACTAGTGTACACTAGTTACTAATTGAGTACTCAAATACAACAACTTATTTTGGCCTCCTGTGTTGCATATTCATATATAAAATAGTTGTAAGTGAAAAACTTTTTTTGTTTTATTTTTGTTTTCCATTTCTGCTGACTAATGCCCTGGTTACTGACAACTTTCAATTGGCATATTTCTACTCTCCCTGTATTAATAAAACTCTTTGTAAATAGCTATTCATCTGATGTGTATAAATAATTTTACCCCTGGTCTTGGTATAGGTTTTTGTGGTTTTTTGGATCCCAGCTTTTTCATTGCATTGTAGTATTTCTTCTGCTCTTCTGTCATAAATATGTCTTGACCTCCAAAGTAAAAACATAAAATCAGAACTGGTTATAATCACATTTATATGCAGTGCTGAGAAAACTGAGTGATTCAAAAATCAAGAAGTCTAAATTGGGAAAAATCTCTTAGCTATCAAATGCATCTGTCTACAATCTAAGCATTTAGTCTAGAAATCTGGACATCCAGTACTGCAGCGCTCAAAACAAGAAAAAAATATGCAAGCAACATCTTTTTATGGTTATTTTCTGGGAACTCCAAGATATCATTTCCATTACCTCTTTTTTTTTATAGTAAGAGATACAGTAAAGAGTATTTGAGATAAATTCAGATAGTCTGGGCTGCTCAATACTGTCACTTCTGAACTGTGATTGTAGCGAAACAAAGGAAAAAGACAAAATCAGGTTGTCAGTATAGAAATGTGCTTTAGGAATCTCTAGTTTAGCAATCACATTAGCATTGGGGCCCAAAGTCTTCAAGGTTCTTGAGAAGATGGATTATCAGAGAACCTTTGGAGAAACTTCGCTGAAGATTGAAGATTGGTACTATTAACAGCAAAATGCTCTCTTTTAAATCTTTTATTTTGATTAGTTCTGTGTTCTATTTAGCAAAACCATGAACCTGCCTTTGAAGTCTGACAGTGAAGAAAAAGAAGGAATTATGGATCTTTCATATTTCTAATCAAAATCCATAGTAACCTTGTGTTAGAGACAGCTTGAAGGAAAATCTATGAGACTTCCCATACATCTTGAGGAAAATTTTTCCAAGATAAGAGATACTTGCAGACATCTAATTCCAGGAATGCCAATGCACACATAGGACTGGATACAGCCCTTTGTTGATGACTGTGTGGGAAGCTTGAAGATGTGGGAATGCATGGACCATAAACTGGACAGGCTCCCGGACCATTTACCTCTCCATTTCTACATGTACAGCATCCAGAAATCTTGCTTAGTATTTGTCATTATTAACATAAATGCAAAGAAAGTGATGCAGTCCAGTAAATTAAAAAAAAACTTTTAATTCATAGCTACTTTGGTCTTTGAGCTTTCATTGCTTGATCTATTTACAGAAAATAATTTTAAAGGCAAGCATTTCCTACTCAGACCATCTGTACCAGTGAGATTATCTACATCTGCACTGTGAAATGATAAAAAAAGGTCCTGAAATAGTTACAAACCACTCCTGCTCTACAGAGTTTCAGATTTTTCAGTGCCACAAAGTAGAACTTGAATACTTGGGATCATTAAAACATCCTCTTTACTTGCATGATGTAATTATCTTTCAGCTAGCTTTTTTTTGTGTATGCTCAGAGAATAACTAAAAATAAGAAGGAAAAAACTCCAAGAAATTATGAGCGCTTTAATGTAGGGACATAATTAAGGGGTTGGATCATGCAGGAAGACTTCATGAAATTTAGTCATGAAAAAGCAGATGACTTGAGGAAGACTAAACTGGGAATTGACAAAAGAAGGATCTGTCCCATTCGCTAAATGAAAAATCTTATGACTTTAATGAATACTGCAGGTATGATGTTGTCATAACATACTGCAGCTTCAATTTTGAACAAGTTATGTGGCTCCTTTCCATATATTATACACCTGCAAATATGCATTATTTTAGAATATCTTTAGAAGAGAAATAAAACAATACTTATCTTCTTTTTTTGCTGATTGAAGTTGTCAATAATTACACCAATGAACAAATTCAGGGTGAAAAAAGACCCAAAAATTATAAAGATGACAAAATACAAGTACATATACAAGTTGTCTTCATACTTGGGTTGATCTAACACCTAAGGGGAAAAAAAGGAGAAATATGAGTCCTAAGACTTCATGTGAAAATTTCAACCAAAAAAATGGCAACCTTGCACCAAGTGCCACCAATATTTTGTATTTGGACAATATTCCTATCACTTATATTAATATATTTTTTTCTATTCTACCTCTTGCTGATACCACCTGGAAGTTTGCATTCAGTTGCCCACATTTTGTTACCACAGAATCTCATACTCATTTTTCATTCTATTGTATGGATATATTTGCTTATTTAGGATAAATACACACTTGTAGATAGACAGACCTCAGGGAAAAAAAGATAATTTAAAATATTTGCAGTACTTACATCTCTTGAGTCAATAGCTGCATACATAATATCCATCCAGCCTTTAAATGTAGCCTGTAAACAGTACACACCTGTTTAAGCATTCTAAAGACAATTCATTTAATAATTTCCAGCAACTCAGTACAGCACCAGGAATAATTAGTATCATTAGATTTCCAAAGTGTTTTGCCTCTTGGCTTTGTATTTAGCTGCTCATCAGATATACTGCTGTGTATCCCATTACTTTGTATTACATATGAACACTTTAAACAGTAAGTATGATTAATTTATTTCTCACTTCTTATTAACAAAAATTATAGATGGCATTTTAGTTCATCAAATCATGTCAACTGCAAGAGCTATGTACAGCTGGGTGTATAGCCTTATGTAACTGAGTTGCCACCAGTTAAGACTAATATGTAGTTCCTCTGTCCCAAGTCAGAAAGGTGGAAACAAAATGGAACTAAAAATTTGATCATCTCAGAAAAGGTATTTTTCTATAATCAGACTATACATTGAAAGATTTTACCTGGTTTAGCAATTCTATGTTCACTTTAAATACAATATATTTGTGCTTCACAGAGCCTGGATGTCTCATACATTCTGAGCTAAAGTAGTAGGAAGTGTTTCATGTGCATTGAATATTTAATATACCTCATAAATGACAGCATTTATTGAAATTTTGGAGGTATTTCCTCTGCCCAGAATCTGCACATTTTTATATTTGACAGTGAGGTGTAGATTGCTTCATCAGAATGCTTGAAACAGAAAGTAATTTACTCTGTTGTGGCAATTAGTTCCCTTTTAGATATCCCTTTAAGGCAACATCTCCACGTAGAAATTTTTGGCCAGTTGTGCCCAAAAGTAGAGCAAAAAAAGGAAATAATTCTATGCTGTTTAATCCTCATTACAATTTTGCAAAACACGACTGCAGATCATTGGTTCCTTTATTTTCCTTGCCACAGAAACCAGTTGCAGGATACAATGAGGAATGGAACACTCATCCATGTTTATTACTGTATCACCATCATCTTCAGGTTTCATTTCTAGTGGAAGTTTCAAAAAACCTTTTTTTTTATGCAGGACATGGAGCAGTTTGGTATCACCCTAAAGTGAACTTAAAATGAGAAGAAATTATTTTCTTAAAGGAAAGGTCCTTTATACTTTTGGAACAGTGGAATACTGAAAAGAGCATGATTATCCTTAGATGCGCATGCAGTGTGCAGCAACTTTCACATCTTGGGGTCAACACAGGAAATATAAAGCTCAGGTAACTAACAGTGTGATGGTAAAATCAAAAGGTAGTATCAGAGAACCAATAAATCAAGAATAAATCTGAAACAAGTAGCAGTCAGCTGAAGAATTTAAAGTCCTCGTGGAATACCTGGACTGCAAGGGATTAGGAGAGGTAGATAAGGTCTATTTATGTAATTACTAATATATGCTTAACTTGTTCTCAAAGGCTTTTAATGGTGAATACACCACAACCTTATAAAAAGTATGTATTCTGGCACTTCCTTTGATTATTCCCTAATGCTTACATCCTTCTGTTGCCATTTAAGACTCACTTGTCATAGCCATTACATATCTGGAGAACTCCAGGAATCACCTTCATGCAGCATCTCTTACTTTTTGCAAATTGATTGTTGCTGTCCTTCTTTTTTAGGTAGTGATCACTGTTCCTTCAATCTTCCCATGCAACTCCCGTTTTCCAGAACTCTGATCACTCTCCTTATTTTGCTCTGAGCTCTGTTGCACTGGTTAATCTTTTGCAATGGCAACTAAAACAGGATTCAGCATTTCATCTAACAAGGTCTAAATAGGGAAAGATGATTACATCATGTCTTACAGTGCTACTTTTGCTTCTGTCTTGGTACACTATTTACATTTTTTGGAATATCATGACTTGAAATGAGCACTTCAGTCTGAAACACCATGTGAAAATAATGGGCAGACTTTTACTTCAGAAGGATGATGCAGATGATGGAGTGGCACTTGTGCAAAATGTGTGCTGTTGCCTCTGATTCAGACTCGTGATCTTTGCATAGCATTCTCCAGGCAAAACAGAATAATTTTTGATTTTTTTGCAAATGTATTAGTGTAGCCTAGACTAAGTAGAGTCAATGAAAAAAGATAGACTAATTTTAAAACATTAAGCTTCACCATCACCACTAAAGTACTGCACTATAAACAAACAGCACCCTTTAACAAGTGATAGGAAATAGAGCTGAATAGAACTCAGCTGAACTGAGCCATATTATTGTTGTTTTTGTTGTTGTTGTTGTTAAAAAGGAAACTTGAAAAGAGTGTGGCGTGGAAAAATAGAAATATAACATACTGCTATCTTATGATTTCCACAATGAGGTTCATAAAACTCTAAGATACTAAAAATTTTGAAGAAATTAAGAAAGAGAGTCAAAATATCCCATTCAGTGAAAGCATTTTTCTACTGTAGATGCATAGACCTGCTTATATTTATCTGCAATGTCTTCTCTTTAAGAGAAATAAAGTATCATTTGTGTATTTTTGTATCCTGAAAGAAAATAACACAGAAAATGACCAAGAGATCAAATGATTAGTTTTCATTTTGCATATTACCATATAAAATGTATTGTATATTCTCAGTAACACTAAATCAGGAGTAATTAATTGATTTCAAAGATTACAGCAGTATAACTGAAGTCAGCATCTGTTCCAAAGGTTTTTTTTTCTGCCAAGGAGATTTCAATGACACACATTCAAATGCAGATTCAAAATGTAGTTATAAAAAACAACAAAACAAAAATCCTCCATCTCCTTTACTATTGGTAAAAAATAATAGATTTTTTTTCCCTCTGATAAATAATTTCTTATGAAGTTGTAAGTCATGCTGGAGTTTTAACACTCAATTTCTTTACCAGAAAAATCACCATGAAGATTCACGTTCCCATTTGGAGATACAATAGCATCTTGCTTTTAAAATACTAACCTGTTGGAACTTTGAAAGTACCCTAAAGTTTAAGTCTTAGAATTCAGCTGCTGTTTTTTTTTACCATACACTTCAAGAGATGTGTTGTCTTACTGATATTAGTAACAGTAGAGAATAATATTGTGCTTTGTGGCTGGTTTGCCACATTTTTTCCTGGTGATCAGGATAAAAGCAGGTCTCTGGGAGATTTACTTACCATGGAATCCAAATACTAGGTTCAAATTAAAAGGCATAAGGCCATACAATTATCAGGGCAGATGCCACATCTTTTTGTGTACACCAACCTCTTCCTCTTCACTCATTGGTGCATGACAATTGTGAAGAGAATTTCTCCAGCAGATCTGTCTCTGCTTTGATGCTTCTCTTTGGGGACAGAGAAATACTCAAGCAAGTTCAGACCAAGAAATGAAAAAAAGAATCTTGAAGATCCACAAAAAACCAATATGATCTATGCTATATTATATAAGAAAAATAATCTTACATAAGAAATCTGTACTTATATGACTGATGGCATGAATAATTCTACTCCAACTTCAAACTATGTAAGAATTCTGAAAAACAGTTTGATCAACAAAGTCCATAAAACTTGGTTTTATCAATGACATGTATTGTTAGGCTGTATTTTTGGGCAGAAAGAATTATAACATTGCTATAATACTAAAGATTTTCCACACAATAATGCCTCCCATGAGAGAAAAAAATCCAGGAAATGTCAATGAAAAATTAGGTAATGTTCTTTTCCTCATTCAAGAAAGTCATTCACCAGCACTGCTGAGTAAACTCAAGAAAGAGCTTGTTAGAGAGTTCCTTTTGCTTAAATCACTATCACACATTTGCATTTTTTTGAGCCCAGAATACTTCTTTCTGAAATTATCTCTCTGCTTTTGAGTGTTTCTGTGTGAAATAGATATGTTTCTTTTCCATATCACTCTTAAAAAAAAAGTTTTCCGTGATGAACAGACCCATATACAGCCAGAGACATTAAAAAAAATTTCACAGTTTCACAGTTTTTGACTTTTGTCTTTCCCAGAATAATAAGGCCCTCAGTACCTTGGTTTGAAATTCTTTTGGCTTGTTTTCATTTTGATTTTTTGTCATAAAAATAGTTCTAACTTCCATTAGTATTCACTCCAATTTGTGATACAGATAGTAAAGTTATATGGTTCCTGTTACTCAGAAAAGCTGAAGGGATTTACAGCATTCTTTGGCTGACTCAAAGGGCATGAGCCAGAGGGCAGAAGGGAGAATGGAAATAATGAGGAATAAGAGGAAGCTTTCTGTATTTATTTTCTAGCCTCCTGGCCTTGTATCAGTAATTCACGCACTGGTACTTTTCACAGAAATTGTTATTAGAAAAATGATATTGACCTGCCTGGGGTTATTTTCTCAGGTCCAGCACTACTAAAAGTCTGTGCCTGAGGTTGTTGAGGTGCAGAACCAAATGAATTCAGTAGAAAGGCCATTAATGCTCCCTTTAGGCAAACAGAAAGCATATCCACTTGCAACCATGCTTTTATAATCAGATTTTTCAGGCTCCGTATGTAATTTTAGGCCAACTGCTAAATGTTCAATAGCTTTATCTTTGTTTCTGACACAGTAATGTGTACCTCTAACTGAGTCATACCTCAGCATTTAGTCTTCTTTCTATTGCTGCAAGCTGTTTAGGAAGGACAGGAAAATCTAGGGCTATGATATACCTATTCAAGTCTCATGTTTATTTTGACATGATGGCTTTGGAGGCTTATTCTAGAGTTTGATCCAAAGTACTTTATATATCAAATAGAAAATCACCTTATCAGTCTTTTTTGATTGAGAAAGCAATGTAAGAATCTCAAACAGTTATGAATTGTGGCCTTGTTTTCTTGAAGGTGAAAAAACATAGATTCTCTATATTTTAATACATTAACTGAAAATCAAGCTGATACTCTTCCTCAGTCCTTGGGCTCTTATAATTCCATAACTGCAAAATAACTCCTAGTGGCTTACTTACCAAACCCTAAAAGATGAAGGGGTGATGTTTTGTTCAATGACAGAAACACCCCTGTTTTTTCTGCTATGTCAAATAAAAATGTCTTGATGATTTTATAAGCATTTTAGCAATACAGAAAAATTAACATTCTACTCACACAAAAAATCCTCCATCATTATGTGATGGTCTCATGCTCTTGCAAGATCTCTACATTGTAGATACTGGACAAACAGGCTTGTCCTCCATGAGAGCTAGGTCCCTCTGTGGTAGGTCTAGATGAATTTTTCCTTTGGAATTGTGGGAATGATTGGCAAATTTCTCCTCATTTGCCTCCCAAAAAATCCAATAATTTAAGAATCTAAGCCTTCATGTAAGAAAATATTTGTGTCTTTTCAATAAATAGAAAATGAAATAATCTATGTGTAGCCAAGACACTGAAATATATATGACTGCAATATATAGCTGAGGGGTGGTGATTGCAGCCAGGAAAGAAATGAACCTGGAATAATGACTTGTGTCCCAGAGTAGAATAGGTTACTACTAGAAGGAGAGTTGGCAAGCTACTTGGAAAGAGTTCTATTGATGTCATGTTTCTCCTGAATACCTGTAATGAAGCATTCTGACTCCCTAGGTGAGTAGACTTCATAAAGAAGGCAAAGAAAGTCAGTACTTAAAGTCTTTAGTTATCAAAATCAAATTGTGTTCAGTTCAATATTTTATTCCTTTAATACTATTGGTCCCTCTTCACTCTTTCCTGATGTGACAGTAAAGTAAGGAATCATAATGAAAATCAAATGGGCAGACTTATCAGTCACACAGGTATGATGCTGTATTAGCTGGGAGAGGCAGTTCCCATTGTTCAGAACTACTGTTTTAGACCTTGTGCAGGACAATGTCCATACCACTGCATCATGTTAATGATTTGTCTTACTGAGATTTTGTGTAAACAACATAAAATCCAGAAACTTATTTAAAAGCAATAAAAATTAAACATAAGATACTGCAGATTTAGATAGAAACCTCAAAAAAAATGCATAGAAGTTGCTGAAGGTACACAACATAGGTAAAAGTCCAGCATTTTCTTGATTAAAGCTGGGTGAGATTGGTAGCTGCTTCAAAATACAAATAGACAGTGTTGTGCCTTCAATTTTTGATATTGAAGGCATAATCTTCTAGTATCTCTCTGCATATATTTTCTTTCTTCCCTCAGATTTTGTAAATGAACTCTCTGAGGTCCTTTTGCACAGAAGTATCAGGAAAATATTTCATAGATTATAGTATCAAGTGCTATTTTTTCTTTTCTTATTTCTCTTCTGAATGACAAAGTGTTTTTTAGATTAGATCTGCCCCAGTGGCAGCCACAAAACTGAGATGAGATTTATTACCTGGAGTTCTTTGTGACTTAATTACATCAATGCAGATTTTTTTTTTTCCCTGGCAACTGGAAAACTTAAAATATTGAGATACCTGAATACCATTCCTAGGTAATTCTAGAAACTTTAAAACTTAGAAGTAGTTAAAGGACTAAAGGAGTAATAAATAGGAAGTTGTTTCATTAGATGTCCTGAGGATTCTTTATTCATCATAGTAGACTCTACTTGCTGCTTATGATGAAAAGAATAATCAATTACCCATGTAGCAGAACTACTAAGTCACAGATAAAAATCATCAGGTAAATTTTTTGCCTCTTTGTTGCTAGAATTGCTTTTCACTACTGCTTATAAACAGGAAAAGGTAGATAAAGAGTGATCACTTACTACTTGAAGTAAAGAAAGATACCCAAATCCTACATTATCAAAGTTTACTTTCACGTTTTTCCATCGGGCACTTTGATTGTTTTTTATGAGTTCCTCGCACTGACTAAAATTGTTGATTTGGTCGACTTCAAACCTTTCATCAGTTGTGGTGTTAACACAGTAGTAGAACTTCCCAGCAAACAGATTTACTCCCATGATGCTGAAAATTAGCCAGAATATAAGACAAACGAGAAGCACGTTCATGATGGATGGAATTGCTCCTAAAAGGGCATTCACAACCACCTAGTACACAAATACAGGGGGAAAGAGAAAAGAGTATAAGCATACTTACAGCAATACATTTTTGTATACTGTTTCACCATTCCTTAATAAATGCTTAGTCAGAAACTAATACTATAAATTTTAAAGCAGCATATTAATAACTGTAGCATTGCACCATTCCTTTAAATTATTAACATTAGTACATGTAATGAAAAGAAAATAAGTGAGATAATTAAAATAATTAATAGAGAAACAAAAGAGAAGATTTGGCAGTAGTAAGATGATGCCTGACACTGACTTGTTCTAGATAAAAAAGAAAAATGTGCTAAATGAAAAATGTAGACATAATAAAATTCTAAAAATGAATGAAATTATAGCTTAAAAAATGTTTAAAGCAAAATGGCAACTTGTAGATTTGATCAACATAGTTTTGAAATTTAAGCTGGAAATATAAATGCCATGAATCTAGAAACTAAGCTCTACATAAAAGAATTATGCGCGAATTAAAGACATCACTTTATTGCCTTATCGTTCCATGCAAGATTATAACAAAGATTAATTTCTTTGTATACAAAAGCAAGACAGGTTTGCAATATGTGTCTACTTGAATCAACATAATTTATTTCAAGCTCCAGTCTTGTTGTTTCATGAATTAAGTTAGCAATACCCTTCATTTATCTAAAAAAGGATATAATTAGGGCTTCTGATTTTGCATTTTGAATTACTTTTAGGGGGGTTACCTTCTCAGATATTTGCAGGCAAGATGTCAATATATCTTTTGTAGAAAAAAGGTGCATTTTTCTGATATATACAGAAATTAATCACATGTGTCTGTCAGACCTATCAAAACTTCTGTGATGAGCAGTTATTTTTCCTTAAGTATCCAATTCCAGCTTCTCATTTACAAGTTATATTTTATTTAAAAGTTTACATTTTTTTCTTCTGTAAACTTTTGGGACCTGGTAGGAAGGTAAAATAAAATATGAAGTGGGATTCTGACTTTCAGTAATCTAAGTCCTGCAGCAAGGCAGGAAAGGATTGGCATGGATATTGGAGTACATTAAGTTGTCTTAGTCCATCTCTGTTCCCTGCAATATAGATACATTCTCCCCACTACCAACATAGTTGTGAGCAAGCTCAGAACTGCTCAATCTTACTACCTGTATTTCACAGCCTCTAGAAGGCCTTTGGAAGAGGAACATTGTGGTTGTGTTATTCATCACTCAGCACCCTCCTCCCCTTTTCCTCCCAAATTTTATGGCCAGCAATCAGGACCTGTTTAGAGATCCTAGGTAGAAATGTTTTCAGGGCAAATTTGCTTTTCAATTAGAACGTTTTCCTCCATTGCCAGGCAGTAGAAATGGGACCTTTCTGTAGCAGAATAATCCTTTTCTTCTATAAAACCACAGTTTTATTTTTTAAATGTAACACTTTTTTATTTTTAATTTTTTAAAAATTGTTTGTATTTTTGTGATGAAAAGATTCCTGTAATAAATCTGTTGCTATTTAGCTTCATGGAATTGAGAACAACATAAAAATTAGAAATGGAATTAGAAATTCTGAAATTTGTTCCAAGTCTGACCTGATCCTTAACACTGCATTATGCATTCTAGGCCAGCTAGTGTTTGTCTTTTTTTCCCCCACTCATAAAAATGTTCCAGATGTGTTACACTGATTTAATTCCTCTGTTTAGTCTTGATGAAAAATCTGAAAGTAAAGATGTCAAGAAAGAAAGATGGGGGTTTAGTTCTGCAACTCAAATGAATTAAGGTTACCTCTGCTCACACAAAGAATGGTTTTGCAAAAATTGAATGCCTGTAGCAGTTACCTTTATAACACCCCTGACATCCATTGAACCACAGCACAGATCCAGAACAGGCAGCAGAATAATAACAGCAACAATAACTGTTACAACAATTATTAATTGATAATAGTTGTAGAAAAAAGGGTTTCTACAAAATGCATCAGTGCGTCTTGCACTTGATAATCTTTAGATGAACAGGTAATGCAGTCTCACCACTGAGACTATGGAAAGATCAGCCACATCTTCTTGGATAAAATAAGAGAACAGCTTCCAGCAACTGTTCCAACAATGCTTCCAACAACTTAATTCATAGAGGTCACTGAAAACCCATCAAATGGTAATAATTTTTGGTCACTACTGACCTGGCCTGGATGCGAACTGGTGACCTAGAGATGAAAGGCTCTGTATCCTATTACCAACCCCTTGAGCTATCCAGTCCCCCTGGAAGGTTTTTTAAGAAAAGAAGAAAAGAAAATTAAAACTTTTAGAAATTGTTTTCTGTTTGCATTTTTTTTCTGTTTGATTTTTCTTCCTCAACAGTGTTGAGCCTTACCCCTGTCATATTTGTAATGTAAAACTGTATTGCTACACGTTGGTCAGATGTTCGGCTGACTGTAAAGTCCTCCTTAGCAAGAGGTCTTTAATTTCTTCAACACATACAGTTGGAGGTAATTGCCTTAACAGTGTTTTTCTGTTTTACTCTTTTTTTTGGGGGGGTGTGTTTTGTTTTTTTTTGGTTGGGTTTTTTTTGTTTTTTTGTTTTTTCGTATTTTCTTTGGGAATTAGCTGAGGTATATCAGGATAACCAGGACATTAAGTTAATATATATCCAAGATTTCACCCATACATACACAGACAACACACATAAGTTACAGCAAATGGACAGAAGAAAGGGAGAACCAATTGAAAAGTGAACTGAGTGCAGAAAAGGGGTCAATTAGCATTTTTAATGAGTTAATTTAGCAAATAAAAATTGCCATTTTCATCTTGTTGGGAAGAGTCTGTAAAAGGTTAAAAGAATGTTGGCAACTACAGCTCTTATTTTTTGTTTGGTCTTTAAATCTAGATCAGATATACATGATTCAAAATGTATTTTTTCTTTTAAAAGGGGGTGTTCTCTTGGGCCTATTTTCTGTTATTTCTTGATACAGAATATAATGCCAGTAAAGTGGAAAAAGATGTTTACATAGCTGTTTCTTTGGTTTTATAAATTACCTATGCATTTCCTCAAGGCTGGGATGTTGCTGGTCAGGCTGACTCCAGTGAGCAAAGCTGCAAAAGCCCAAGTTGATTCTGCTTGTTCACCTTCCTATAGCTTCAGGTAGGTGGAACAGCAATAAGAACAAGTGAGAAGCAACATCTGATGCCTAAAAAGACAAAGGAGCTCTAGACTATTTTACATTTCAGTCAACATTCATCCAGTGGGGAAAAAAAATCATTGTGGGAAACAACATCTCCTAGAAGAAAGCAGTATTTCATATATATACACAATTTTTCATGATTGAATTTATGTAACATCTTCCAGTATCAGATTTATATATAAGAGAATTACTGCAATACTAATTTTATGTCCTATCTTTATTAATCCAAGTATTTTTCATGGCTGCTGTTTGTATCTTCTTTTGAAAAACTCTCCAAAGAAAACAATAAAAATGGGACAAAAAAATCAGTTTTGCCATCAGAACTGTTCATATGTGTAGAATGAGGATTGTACAAAACATCAGCTTATCCCTTCTGTATGAATAGAATATGAGGAAGCTTTACTAGATTGACCCCTGCTGTGGGAGATAGCTGAACACACAGTGAGATATAAATGTATTTTAGTTGCCAGGGGAGAGTATTTTCCATGGATCCTGACACCTCATCTGCCACAGACTTTCCAGGAATTCCTACATTGGAGCTGAGTAATGGATATATCAGGGCCTCCTGAAATCTGTAAACAAGGAAAAATCTTTAGTAGTGCTTATCCACTTTTCCCATAACTTTTGCAGATTCTGGGAAGAAGTTCCTAACTCTCTTCCTGGTGCAAATGAGGAGGAAGTTAACATCTTTGGGATGGAAAGGGAGATGACAGGACTGTGTATGGAACATTTTTCTACTCAAAATTAAGAAGTACTTTATTTGCCTCCACTTGGAAGGTATCAACTTTGTAATTTTATGCTTAAATAGGGAAAGTTCCCAAAGAGCTGCCAGAGAGAACATTTGCTGTGGGAGATGGAGAAGTGAGCAGTGGTTGGGATTCTTGGTGCAGCACATAGGTAAGACTGCTGGAATGGCAGGAGGTACACCGTGAGTGGACACAGATGTAGGCAGAGGTGACAATGGGATCGGCATTTACCACATGCTCACAGTGAAGGACCTGGAGGACAGCACACAAGGAAGTCAAGAAGACTTTGAAACCATGCTGACTTGACCAAGTGGGTATCAAGTAACAGACAAGTGTATTCTCTTTTAAATGTAGAAGAGTTGAAGCAAGGGAAGAAAGGACATAGTAACTTAATGTAAACATAGAGTAACTATCCCAGGCAGGGGATCAAAAGAGCATCTGAGGCAGACCATGAAGAAACCCCATCCCTTAATCAAAAAGATTAACTATCTGATGCTGTAATAATGGCTTTCTGTTCTCCCTAGTACAGTAAAATTGATGATGGAAACTGCCTTTTTCTGAAATTAGAGGAGCCTCTTCTACAAGTCATAACACAGCAGAAAGTCAGTGGGATTGGAGGAAATGCTTATGAGGCTTAATTTAGGAGCAGCTGAATGAGTTGAAGATGTTTGTCACAAAAGGAATGGAGGTAGTGGACCTGAGGGCCAGCAGACAGAATAAAAACATGGCCCAGTGCTGAGGATTAAGAGTGACCCTCAGCAGAGGCTCTGGATTTCTGCCACGGTTGCGGAGTGTGAGGTTTGGAGGTCCCCATGAAGGAAGACAACTGGCAATGCAATACAGGAAAAATGTTCCCACATACGATACCCTGTCTCATCTGAGTGCATACGTGGGTTTGGACTGAAGATGGCTCTTGGGAGGGAAAGGTTATAACAGATTTGGTGAGGAGGGAATAGTTTCTCTCAAAGTGAACTTGCAGCTAAGAATGCTAAGCGTGTAAGTGTGGGAAAACTCCATTTATTATGCCTAGTGTTGTTTATCCTCTGCCTGTTTTGAGAAGCAGAATTCCTGTGTAGACATAATACACTCTCACAGACATGCTTGAGCCTCCTCTGGGAGACAGAGAGCTCAAAAAAGCACAGCCTTGTGATAAGCTGTGCATGCACAAAGCCCTTTCATACACTGGGAAAGGCTGCGGGCCCAGCTGTCCCCATGAGGATAAAGTAGCCCTAAGGGAACTTGTGTCCCGTGTGTCTCTGCCTCCCAGCATTGCTGGCAAGGTAATGAAATAAATTTACTCTTTGCATCTGAGACTGTGTTCTGCTGGTTGCCCTGGTTAGCTGTGGATTCACACAATGGCTATTGAAGGATAAAAGTTCTTTGTAGTGAAAGGATAAAGTATATGTACTTTGCCACAGCACTGTTGGAGATGGGAATCTTATTCACAGATAATAATAAAAATTTATCCCATTTTATCAATGTTTATATCAGGTGATAAACATATGTGATATTGCAGTCTAGCAGATGAGGACAGAACAGGAGAGGAAGAAAGAGAAGGAATTGAGAGAGAGATTGCAATAATTCTTTTACCTCAAAACTAGAAATTTTGTCATTGAATAGCTTGGAGTGGTACCCTGGGAAGAAGCATGCTGCATGTGCTTGGTGATCAGCTATGAACTGGCTGTAGAGGCAACAGTAAATGAAAATTGGGTGTATCTGTGAGAGAAACTGCAACCTACTTGACATGATCCAAGCAATGGTTACGGAGGAACCAGGAGAAATTTTAGATTCTAGGAACGTAAAAATGTAGAATAATAATTAAACCTTTCTCATTTTCAATGAATTACTCCTATTTTGTCTCAATGGATTTTTTGCAAGAAACTAATTTTCATAAGTTCGTCCTACAAATGGAAATCAGAATTGTACACTATGCATTGTGTTGATATGAATGTTTGATCTATAATCCACTAACTACATGCTATTGTTCCAGTATTTACCTGACTAAAAAAAAAAAAAAAAAAAATTCCCTACCCAAAAAATACCAACCCCATACAAAAAGCCCCACCATTCAGGTTATATTGAGTATGTGAAAACCAAACACTTCCATCCTTCAAATGAAAAAATTTAAACCACAACACTCCGTAAAACTGCTTCTATAAAGTAAGAAATTCCCTTAACCCAGCTTGAAGCTGTTGTCCTGTTGCCATTTTTGCACATCTGAGAAGAGTCTGGCTCTGTCTCTTACCTATCTTCCAACCCAAATTACAGGCAATTAATGGATTTTGCTGTTAATAGGCATAGAGTAAAAATACAAGTTTCTACTTTTGCTTCACAGTTTGCCGTAATTCTATGTGTTCATATATTTTATTTTTAATGGCATGACCTAGGATTATGTAAGGTCAGAATTAAGTAACATTTAGAAAAAACCTTTAGAAAAGTTATAAGAAATTTGAAAAAATAAAAACTCCCTTCTTTTTGCATATAAACGAATGTTTAATTCATGATCACTAAAAAATTAGTAAATCAAAAGTTTGGAGAAGTAAATTATGATGATGGTGGGACTATACTATTATTTAAATCAATTTTTAAAAAAGTAAAAAAATGTTGTTTCCTGAAAGAAACAATGAATGCATTTTGTCAGTGTTAGGCATGGGAAGCACCTTGTGTGAACCAATTGAAAAAAATTATTTATGACAGTGTCTTAATTTTTTTGAGTATAAGGAAGACTATATTGGGAATATACAGTGAAGATTATTAGTAAAGTACCATATAAAGCAATGACTGTAAAAACAGTTGGACTTAACTGTGAGTGTGCAAAGTCAGGCAGGTGGAAAGAACCAAAGAGACCTGTCAAGGAGTTGCAAGTAAATCTTAGTCTGAACAATAATTAGCAAATAAAGCTGAAGTATGAGATAAAAGGTCTCAGAGGATAAGAAAATCCCTCCCTGAACAAGACAATTGCTGTAATTTCCACTTTTCTGTAACTGTTACTGTACAAGTGCACCTGTCTGGAGAATGCTTCTCATAGTGAATTTTGTCTTCAAAGAAAGCAAAATACTTTCTCAAACAATGCACCAACTACCTTTATAACACTTGGTGCTGGAGAAATTTCACACTATTGGGTGGTGAGTTTATATCTTGGAATGCCACAATTGTTAGCAGAGAGGTTGGACTAGGTGATTCTGAAGTTCTGTTCTAGCTTCAATAAAAAAATTTAACTTGTTTAAAGTAGCAACACTAGCATTTTTTATTCACATAACAGTCTATTAAAAGCAAGCTACACTGTTGGATTTAACAGAAAATGAGGTTCTGGAGCAGCCTGATTCTGTTTCTCACCAGAAACCAAGTAGGCAAAAAGTACTTTTGAAGACAATATAGAAGAAAAGACATAATTTTACATAATGTATTGTAAAATAAAATAATTATCTGCCAAGCAATAAATCACTCCATTAGTTTGAGAAGACCTGGTAAACATTGTAAAGAGACATGAGCATGAAAACAGAGCAGTTAGTTGATGTGGGAATAGTATCTTTGTATTTCACTGGATGCAGTAAAAAAACCCAACTTCTTGCCCTCCTTGTTGCACTAATGAAATGTTATCAACTTTTACATGCCCTGTAACATTTTCAATAAAAATGCAAGCTATATTAGGTATCCCTTTCAATTTTTTTTAAATTTTGATCCTAACAGTAAGGGTTTTCTGTTAGATGCAACAGCTACCAAACTGGAAAAAAATGGTATCATTTTCAATTATATGAGGTAACTCTTCAAAAGTTCTTTTTTTATCTAGAATTACAATCTAAAAAATACTAAGATGTTTCCGGTATGATTTGTGAACATCTATATAGACAGATTTCGAAGTTTATGAATTTTTAAATTGCCTTTCAGGAGACACAAAACATCTAATAGATTTTCCTCAAAACTCAAAGTTAATGAATAAGATCACAGTCCTCAAAAAGTCCTTCCAAGTTCCCAATGTTTAGATCAAAAAAATATAATCCCCTATTTTTAAGAGAAATTTGCAGAAATTATTCACTCATTTCCTTGAGAGTGAATACATAATTCTTAAGTGTGAGATGCGATGCTAAACTTACACTGAGCATAGTTGCTACTGATGCATCATTTACAGTGCAGCTATAAAAACCCCTGCATTAGTGACACCCTCCTGCAGTTTGTGCTTGCAAGGCTGGTAGTTCTAGCAAGTGGAATTTGCTAACAATTCTAGTGAATGCAAAATTTTTATATCACTGACATGTCTCCTGCAGGACATTTTTAAACCCCAAGAAAGATAATACTCTTACTGGCATTTTTTTAAAAAATTATGAAAACTAGTTTCCAACAAAGGCCAAAGAAGACTGAATTCAGATTCCAAGAAGGGATTTTATATGTTATATATTGTGTGTATACACTTGGAGTGATTTACTTAATGTAACCTATAGGGTGTTTTAAATTACACAAAAAACTTTAATTGCAATTATATAAATATCTATAGTTGTGACTATTCAGATCACAGTATTTTGGAGTGTGTTTAATGTATTAAGAGTAATATTAAAAAATTTCTCCAGGTTATTTTGAGTATATTCAGTATAAATTGGGTAACAGGGTAAAGCATAGATCTTTCCAAAACAATATAAAAGCCAGATTCAAAATTTTAAAGAAAGCCAATTTTTATCTCAGTTAAAAAACAACTAAAAATCTTAAAATACCTGGAAAAAATACTCATTTGCTCATTTTCATGTTTTTTCTTTAACACTGAAATGTCAAAGAGTTATTTCCAAAGATTTAAAGCAATTGAGAAGCAGTGGAGGATGAATATATAGAATCTACTAGTATTGGGAGTTGCAGATGAGGTTGTCTCTCCTCCTAACCCTTGATTTACAATGTAGTGATTAGTCAGACTGCAGTCATTCAGGGTAGAAATGGGGGAAATACTGTACCCACAATAGAGGTAAGGGGAGGAACCAGTGGTCCACCCCATCCAAGCTGAAACGTACCCTATATGAAATAGAAATATGTAGCCTGTTGTTAGTTGTGAATCTGTAATGACAGACACTTGATGCTATGTTTTATAACTCAATTATATGAGAAATGTTACTTTCATACTAATGAAGTTTTGAGTACTCTTGAAAATGCCTCATTGCCACTTTCCTGGTAAGGGAATCTAAGGAATAGCCATTGAATTTTAGAGGAGATTTAAGATATCAAATACTCTAATTTAGATTTAAAAAGTTATGAAATTGGACTGGAAATTTGAAATACAGTAAATGTTTAAAGCCATCAGCCAGAAATATGCATAAGGCATGCAAAACTGAAAGTGCAAGTGGATTTCAGATCGTTTGCTGCCTTCTACTATTTCTCTAATAAATCAAGCACGGCATGACATGCTTTATTTTGTGAAGTTAGACACAAATGCATGCTTTATTGTCACTTAATTCTCTAACTCAGCAAAGCAAATGTACTCCATATTCTACATTTTCAAGTTGCATACCAATTCAGAACTAGCGCAAAAGCATTATACTGCAAGTACTAAAAAGCTAAACAAAAAGCAATGGGTATATTCAAATCTCAGTTTGCAGCTACTTCTGCTTAGTACATACACTAATTGAGATGAGAATATAAACCCTAAGACATTAATTTAAATTAAATTAAAGCAATCCTTTACTTTGCCTTCCAGCATCTGGGTGGAGTTGGTTTTGAGATTCAATATAGAAACTATTAAAATTTCTCAAAATTCAGTATATTATACTCTGCTATTCAGTATACTATACAAAATTCAGCAGATATTCTAAATGCCTTTAATATGGCAAAATTCACTTCTGTGCTTAAGGCAAGCGCAAGCTATGGATCACCTGTACCCTATTTTGGTGCAAGTGATCCATATATCTTATACTCTGGAAAGAGAATTATGAAATAGCATAATTATAAAATTAATTGTAACTAAAGAGTACAGCTGAAGACTTCTAAGAATGTAACTTAAAATCTGAAGTGTGTTTCATATTTAGGCATAACAGAATAGTCATTAGCATATACTGACTGTGTAAAATGCTGCACTCTTCCAATTCATCAGAATGAAAAACTTATTTAAGAAAACATTGTTTGAATTAAATTAGTTGAATACTTGGCAGATTGTTTTACAAAATGATGCAGAGCTTCTTACATCCACAGCCTCTTGTGGAATACTTCAGGTATTTTACATTTTCAGTGCAAAATTTGCACAGTTTTGAACATGGGTAAACATTAAAATTTAAGTACATGCTGAATAAAAACTCTGTTTTATCACAGCTCAGTGTAGGTATGAGCAACATAAGAAATCCAAGAGGGCTGCTTTATCTTTACTTTCTGCAGACAGAAAAAAGAATCTCTTTTTATGAATTCTTATGAAATGAACTTGGTTTCTGAGAAGACTTCAATTTGACTATAGTCTTATGAGCTGGTCAATTATTTATCATTTGAATCATTTTACTGTTCGTGAGTCATTCATAAAGCAATGCCAACCACTGCCAGTGAGCAATGCTTGCCAAGTGCTTTGGAAAAAAACCCTATTTCAGAAGTGCAAGTAGTAACTATAAGGCATCTATATATTTGGCCAGTCAAATCTGCTAAATGACTGGAATCAGGCACTTCATTGACTGTCATTAATATTGGAGGATAGAGCTGAAGCCTATTTGCTTCTCCAAGCTTCCCTGTGATTCCTAACCAGTAAATTGCTCATGAATTATTCATGTTGTGTAGCTGAAATTCTATCAAATGATTGGGCTCCTGGCAGAGTTTCATAGTTATTCAGCAAGCAGTAGGGGACAGCAGTAAATAGAATTCAAATAACAGGTACCTTAATGACAGCTTCTTTATGCATGAATATCCTAAATCTTGTAAGTGGAAAATTTACTAAGGCGATCATGTAAAGATACAGAAAAAATGAATAAAACATTTGGCAATCAATTTTAACATCTTTTTAGAAATGGTCTTTTCTTCCAATATCATTTTAATAGCTGCATCTTTTTTCCTCCCTGCATATTATCTGTACTGGTCTCCCAGTCCTCCTGCAGCTGACCAGAACATCATTAAAAACATAAAGCTGACAGCAGTTTCCCAACATTTCTCTGCACAAAACCACATACATTTATCTGAATGTTCATGAACAGTATGTACAAAGAAAGACAAAGAGAAAATGGCTAAATCAAATAGTTGCATATTCTGTGGTACTTGACCAGCTCTTACCCTGCTGAATATCACTTCATGAGTTTCATATAAGGAGAAAACTGTTAAAAGTCAATTTGCTGCATGAAGCTGAAGTTTATTAATTCAGTAATCATTGGTTAGCAATGTATTTTCTGCTGCATTCTGAAGTGAAGATAGGTAGTCTGCTGAATACAATTTCAGGAAAAGAATTTAAAGCCTCAGTTTCACTTCATTAATCTTAGATTTTTTTTCTAAAGATTTTGCATTGTTTCCTCTTACGTTTCCATGACGCAGGAAAAAGCATTCTCCTAAAGCATATTTCATTGACATGCATATAGAGTTAGTTTGTATTCAGTGGCTTTAAGGAACAGAAGGTATAAACAAATGAAAAAATAAGTCAAAATGCCTTCTTGAGTGAGATGAATAATAAGCAGGGCCTCTAAATTACTCAGAGTAGCAAGAAATAACTTTCTATACATTGCATTTAATATTGAATAGAGATTAGTTGAAATAAAAGAGGCATTTACCTGACAAAAAGAATAACTTCATAGAGGAATCAAATAACTTGATTTGCTTTTTAATTCAGCCAAACTCAGAAATAGATTTAAACCACTAGTAGATATGAATGTATCTGCAGTATTATCTAATGAAATTCAATGGGGTTAGATTAAAGGGAGTTTATAGAATATAATGAAAAATGAAGAAGTTCAATTTCTAGGGGAAAATATCTTTTTAACTAATGCTAAATTAGATTCCTGTATAAATATTTTGATATATTTATCAGTAAAGAAATCAATACAATTGTGTTACATTTTATTTATCATTAGCACTCTGCTAAGAGAGTTCATAGTTGGCAATTTCCAAGACTCATATGAAAAACTCCTGAGATTGGCTAGAAAGTAAAGTAACCTTAATGAATACAAGTTCTATGTGATAACTGCATATGGATTTAGGTGAATGGATGAAGCTTTTTGCTTATCTGTTAGTAAAAGATATGCGATAAAAAGATAGTGCAGCCTCTCTGCATGGACTTGTCATTCCTTGTTGTGCATGCATGTATTCTTTAGATGCATGCATAGTTTCAGACACTTTCACGTGTTCTTACCCTCATGCCTTCAAATCGTGACAAAGCTCTTAGAGGTCTCAAAGCTCTTAGTGTCCTAAGGGACTTAATGGCACCAAGTTCAGAGTAACCCAATGCATTTGCTGTTAAGCTAACCAAAGAGACCTATATGAAAACAGGAAAGTAAAAATTATTATTATTATTATTATTATTACTTTACATACCATAGATGTGAGATATACACTTCGTTAGAAGAGTCTAATTTTGGATCACTTTCTTCAGGAATAGGGAGTCTTTCAAGTTAAAAAAAAAAAAGAAGAAGAAGAAAGAAGCAATATGAAAGGTGAATAGGTAAACAAACAAACAGAATTATCATAAGATAACTAATATCTGGAAACATCAGTGCTTCTGAATGTCATCCTTTGCTACTGATCTGAGGACATTTAAAACCACAAAGCCTGAATTATATTAATCTCTCCTTTTTACCAATTGAGGCATTGGTCCTATTTTTTCTTTGTTTTACAATACTGTTTGGATTAGTAAGTGTGGTTGATAATGTCATTTCTCTGCTCACAACTGAAAGGGAAGTGATTGAAATTTGTGTTGAGCTACACGTGGGTCACAGAACAACATTGCTCCTCTGGAAATTGGTAAAAAGGACTATTTTATTATAGACAGTTATACTGACTAATCCTTTTGCCTGACTGCTGAAATGATGACCTTTACATGTTGAAATTAACCTGGAAAATGCTATTTCCAAGACCTTAGAAGAACAGTTCCATTGGTGGAAGAATTTGACTGGCCTTTAAATATTCCATGTCCCTACATTACCTCAGTGCAAAATACCACATTCGCTATGGCTCCTGTCCAAAATATTACTTTCTGTTTGTTTCCCATTTCCCCTAAATGTTCCCTCATTATGCTGTTCTAATTCCTTAACTATTTATTGGGACAAAAATAGCATAATGTTCTCATATACTCTTTCATTGTAAGGAACAATGTATCAGGTAAAGAGAATTCTAGGACTGTGCTCATATTTAAAAACAAGCATTATATGTGCAATTTTTAGCTTTTAAAAGTTAATAGCTTTTCTGAACTTTTCAGCAGCTCTAGCAACTACAAAACTTGGTTTTTTTGAAATCTAAATTTCTTTTTTCCAGCACATTCATTGTATTACTGAAAACTTTCAAGTTGCCAGAATCCAAAGGAAAATGAAATAAAATATCCACATGTGTAAATCCAGCATTTATCATGAACTAATACAGACACTTTAATATGTACTATAGCTTCACATAATGATGTATTCACATTTTCACATTCACAAGATGACTGTTTGGGATAGTACGATTTAAATAAAGTCAAATATTAGAGAAAATTAGTTTAAAAAATGAGCAACTGCTTCTCTTTGCATGTTTGTTCAAGCTTTTTTGTTGTAGGTGCCACTTAGGTACCAATTTTGAGAATTGAAATAATAAAGAGCAAAGTGTTTTCTGAGAGAGGGTAGTTTCTTTGTATGAAACATGGCTATCTGTAGCTGTATATGTGGAGTTGAATCCTCAGTATATTTAAACCACAATGTACACAAATCAAAAATGTTGTAAACACCCATTAAAAAAATAAAAATAAAAAAAACCTGAAGAAAATTAATTGTTCTGATGCTCTAATTAGCCCTTGTATGATGGGAACACATTGAACACATTGAAAAAATATTGGATTCTTGGCAGTACTTTGGAACAATAAATTCTTATAAAGGTCTCTTTTTGTCTATTCAGTGTACATTTCTAAGTCATTGAAACCAGGACAAAAAGAACCTTAATTTTAAAACTGAGCTTGTTCAATACTCGGTTTTCGTATATGTTATACCAGAAATTACTGTCTTGAAAATATAGTGACTGGTTCTGGTTTTGCAACTCCATAGAACATAGTGTTTGAGGTTCACCCACAGAAATCCATGAGGTGCAGAAACAGTATTTATTCATGCACACTGGAGGTTTTTTTCCCCACAGGGTATACTTAGGATATTCTTAAATGCTCCATAATTGTATCAATGCATCAAGAAATGTTCTCTTCCATTTCACAGCAGAGTACCACAGAGCTAGAACTATGAGATAACCCTTCAGCAAAGATTTCAAACGTGCCCCTGAAGACTGCAAGCTCAGTAGTACTTATTGGACTTCAATACTAATTAATCCCCACTACCAGTGCTAGAGATATATCTTGCTTTCTTTGTGGAGCCCTAATTTATCCACATGCTGAAATTTGTGGACATGATGTTCAATGTCTTGCCAGAGGAGTTTTGATTCAGATGGCTGTCTGATGTCTGGTGGATCAGACACACATCTGAATGCTGGGTTCAACCTAGAGCTCAGCAGGAGGAATGATGGGTCTGGAGGTGGGAGCGAGCAGCCCAGAAATGTAAACTAGTTGGCATTAATAGATATTATGGCTGCAGAGAAAGTAAGTTTAAAAATTACCAGGTAAATAGAAAAGTGTCACTAGGAAATGCACTACGTACATCGACAATCAGGAAGTCCAGCCAGCACCAGGCATTAGTAAAATATGTTTGGTAGCCATAGGCCACCCACTTCAGCAGCATTTCCAGAATGAAGATGTAAGTGAAGACCTTGTCAGCATATTCCAGCATGGTCTTGATAGTTTTACGTTGTTCAATATATATGTCTTCAAAAGCCTGTGAGTATAAACATTCAAATATATGTTATTTTTGGTTACTGCATATGTTTCAGGTTGTAGCACAACAAACCAAAAAAAGCAACAAAAAAGGGCAATAATATTCAAGAAATGGCAAGGATATGTCATTTCTATCTAATGCTTCTTTTTCTGGTAACTCAGAATGTATCTGGCTTTTCCCTATGGAAATATATTTTCCAGCTCACAGGAGGAAGAAGCAGATATTACACAGCAACCACTACACTGGTCAGAGATTTTTTAAAAATGCATTTATTTATTTATTGCTGATAGTGAATTATTCTTCTTAGATCATATTGCATATTGACAAATGGAATTGATTCTGCCAAGTGTTGTGCCTGGATTGAATTCTATGAGATCATTTCGCTTGTATGTAGGTAGACCCAACTATAAAATCCAGGGCCATAGCTGTAAAATTTTGAGGACAATGACAATACAAGTTACTTTTTGTTTTTAAGTCCTCTGGTTCATGAAAATTTTAAGTTATAAATCTTAAAATAAGTTCTTCCTTTCTTAAAAAAAAAAATTATCTCTCTTAAATCAATTACCTTCTTTATTATTCACATTTCATTAAGTACATAACATTTCTGAGCTCCTTGTGATGTTATTTACACTTTTTGTTCTCATTTTTAGGCAATTGAAAAAACAAATAGCTCCTGCTTTTCATAATTTTTTTTTTCCTTTTAATTGCTTTCAAATTTCAATTCTGCTATTATTTCTTATGGAGACTGATTTTATCAAGCTGGAAGAACTGGAATGATCTGCTAGCTTGCAAAGATTTGGATATTTTTTGATACTAACATTCATTTTTACTCAGCCTGCTTTTGAACTACTTGATGTCTGTCAGTTCAAATAATTGGTGTTTGTATATCAGTCATCAAACTAAGGTCTGTGTGTTCTGGTTACTTGCATCAGGCACTGTGGAACCTGACACTCCTGTATTCCCTAAAACTGGGAGGTCAGCACTTGCGATTTCCTTTGTGCGGGTGGGGGATGCCAGAGGCTGAGTGAGCAGCACTCCTGGCAGGGAAATGTGTCTGCTCCCTGCCCTGCTCTGCCCTGCCTGCTGCATTTCCTGCCCGTGGTGACAGTGAGACTTGTCTGGAGCATGGCCTTGGGGTGAATATGGGATGCAGAGCTGGTGGGTACCAAGAGACCTCTTCACTGTCACAAAGGACTTCAAAGGGAGAGCAGAGTCTCACATCTCCAGAGGCTTGGGCTAATCCATGGTCTTTGAAATGTTTTCACAAAGTAAAGGTTCTTTGCATAACACACCTTAGGCCACAAGCACAAGGTATTAACACTGTGGGATCTTGTCTAAAACTTCCTCTAAATATAGTTATAGAAATTCACCTTTTTCAGATCTCTTTCCACTACTTTTCTCATGTAAGTTTCTTGTCACTGAAGATTATCTCCACTTAGTTATATGAACCAAAATTCAGTGGTGTAAACTTGATCTTCTTTTGTTATTTGGAGGATTTTAAATGACAGGGAAGGCGTCACATGGTATTGCATGCAAGTTTTTTTTCTGATGGTTGTGTCAATATTAGACCAAACAAAAGCAGAATAATTCTTAGAGATGTAGCTGAAACTAGGGATAGATATTATCATAAACTGCTAACAGTATTAACAGTATTTTAAAGTGTTGGCAGTGGTCTAATGAGCTTATAATACAATTTTGAAATACAACTTGGTTTATTAGGTAGGAAGTTAAGTAATTTGCCAAAGGGTAACTAAATCTGTCACAGCAGATGCTAGATATGCTCTGCATTATCTTACAGCAAATAGTTTGCCTAAGAAACATCACCTCAGTGTATTTATACAGGCTCACTTTAATTTAAAAATTCGTCTATAATTTCGTTATTCTTCATCATTATTTGTATCTAAAAAAAAAAACATATTATTGTTAGGGTTTGTTTAATTTATTGTTATAGATTTTTATTATAGTTGGCTTCCCTTTATTCTGCCCTTGCATGATTGTTAGAGCAAATTCATGTTTCTGCAGATGTCCCTTCAGTCTACATAAGTATGAGTCAGGTGAAGCTGAATTGTAAGTCTAAATAATCAGCTCTTATTCTTATAAAGGAATCAAAAAAACCCCACACAGACTTAGCTTCTTTTTACTGTTCAAGCACACAAGATTTATAGGACTACATAAGCCAGCCCTGGCCCTTGCAAGGTGTTTTGAACTGTTTATGCCATTATAGCTCCAAACACTCAACAGTGACAGTCCTTTTCCCTCAGCTACAGCAGTAAACAGCAGAGAAAGGAGGGAGCACACTCAAATAAGAAAGTTTAGCACATTCTCCTCTTCACATGTGGTTTCTCTCTGCCTGAGGCATATCACTGCCACTTCCAGCAATAGAGGTAGGCTCTCTCTAATCACTGATGTCTGTTCTTTTTTCTACACGTTGTTAAGAAGACGCTGTTTTTGCTGTTTTTCCCAAGGCCTGAATAAAATTTAGTCCTATCATTTGAAGACATGGAATTGTGTTAAGTTAAAGCAGTGTTAGAAGAGACAATTTTAAGGAGTTTTCTGACAACATGGAAACATTCTGTTCATGTTTTACTTACCAGAGCTCCACTACTGAGGAGAATCATAAAGACAATGAAAGTCTCAAACCAGTTGTGTTCAACAATTCTGAAGCAGGTTTTTCTAAGGTTCCACCACTGTTTTCCTCTCCCTTCTTCTATACTTACTTGACAGCATTTGAACCTTCTTACACAGCCTTTAGAACATTTTATGTAATGAGAGGAGAAAAAAAGGAGAGATTTTGTTGAGTTGCATTAATTTTGGTTATGCATTCTGTTAATGATACAATGCTATCTTTACTGTGCTATTTAGTAAAAACCAATTGATTTTCACCTAGATAACTTTCTTTTTCTTCAAAGAAAAATATATCATTGAGACAATTGGAATTTTCAGTTAAATAAACAAGTGAGAAGAATGCATTTCTCATTTATCAAGAAGTGATCAATACAGTGCGTACAAAAAGATAAAAGTCCATCAGACATGAAGCCAAATTACAGAATACAAAATAAGAGTTAAGATATACAAACTCATCCAAATGTCAGGTAGGTCGATGTAGTAAGAGATGGGCGAATGATATTAAACTGTACCTTCTTTTGTTCAGGATACTCAATTCGGACAACGTTGCATTCATTGCATTAAAAAATTCTAAGTCTTTTAGCTAAAGTCTGGGCTTTTCAGTACCACCTAATTTCTATAGCTTGTGCCCCTAATTTATTTTACACTTTTATGATTTAGCTGCTGAATTTTATGTAGAAACATACTAGTAATAAATAATGGTATTTTTCCATGACAAATCCTAGACTGTTATGGTACTACCTCTTACAAGTTCAATGTAAATTTCTAAAGAATGATCTGGTATCATGTCCAGAAGTAATCCAACCTGACAATAGCATTTATTTTCCAATACATAAATCTAACTTTTGTTTACAGGTAAAAAAACTGGCATTTGTATCCTTATATTACTGTTTTAAAATAATATTTATTTCTCCACCTCCTTCACATGCACACATCCATAAGGATTCTCCCAAGGAAATGCCATTGGAAAAACATTTATGACCAGCTTGGGGTTTTATTGAATTGTGGGACAATAGAAGGAAGAATGAAAGATGAAGGAATCCACCAGGTTAGACTGTTCTTTCCCCAGGTGGCACACAAGGCTCTTCCTTCTCCTTTTGTTGAAGATTCATTTAGCATTTTTCACAAGACCATCTAGGTGGAGTTTTCATTTATCACTAAACAGCTATTGTAGCAATGTATACTTTATAAAACACTTAGATATCTATGAAGAATATTTTTAAAGTGTGTTTACTATCTGTTACTAAACTCTGAAAGTACACTAGCATACTAAAACAAAACTTTCAATACCATACTTTTTCTTATTTTAAAAATTGAGATACATTTCCAATAAAATGTTTTCTTAACTGTTTATCCAGTACATAGTATAATTGTGGTATCAGTTTCCATGTAATATATTATGGAGTAAAAGTAATACTGCTAATAATCAGAACTTAAACAATAACAAAAGGGAAATATGATTAATAAATCTTAATACTTAACTTACATAGAAAATAGTTCTGTAATTGTATTAATAATTATTACTAGTGTTTTTCTCCCAGATACCTTCTGTGAAGCAGGCCTCTGGCTCCTGGGCTTCTTCAGGTTCAGCTTCTGGTTGTTCTTCTGCAGGAAGTCCAATATCAACTGTGCTGCCTTCAGATGAACTGGATGAATTTAACTTCTGTAAAGGAAAGAAGCATCACAAATGAACAGTAAATAATTTAAAAGCAAATATTATTTGATTCTGGAATAAGAAAATTAGACAATACTTTTGAATGTTCTAGAATGCAACATAAGTAAATTGTTGATAAACATCTGAGAAATTTATACAGTCTGATTTTCCTCCTGTAGTGCCTCAATCTATTAAATAGAAGGCGTATCAGTAACAGATCAGATTTCAAATACAGTTGTGCTTTAAACTGAAAAATATGGGTAATGCTAAGTCTGAGAAGATTTATGACCACAACAACCCATAAGTCATAATGATCTCTTGACCTACATAGAAATAATGAAGCTTAAAAAAATATACAGGAATTTGTAGTGTCTACTGAAAATCAGTAAGAGGCTGAAAATAACTCCATAAATGAGGTGGGAGCTCAGAGGAATGAGGAAAAAAAGCAGAGAAGGCCATGCTTCAGGGGTTAGTAAATCCAGATTAAATTTGCTGAAAGTCTAGCTCAGAGTGAAGCAGAATCTGCATACAATAAGCCTGAGGTAGTTTATGCCCGTAAAAAATCAGATTGTGTTTTATCAACAAATTTTCAACAACACGATAAGCATAAAGAGAGTGAGGCATAAGCTGGAAACCAAATTAAAAAAAAAAGAAAAAAAACAATGCACTTAAGCTAATTCTCATCCTAAAAATCCAAAAACTGTTGTAACACATAACATGCAGCTGGAACCTGGTTACAATCTATGTCTTTGGCATCATGGCTAAAACTTGGGCAAAATTGTGAAGGAAATATATTTAAATATGTATGGCTAAACAAAATAATGAAACAACTGCAATATAGATCACTGAGTATAACTATAAACTCAGCACTGCCAAGACTACCAATAAACCATGTCCCCAGGTGCCACATCTCTTAAATACCTTCAGGTATGACAATTCAGCCTCTTCCTTGGGCAGCCTATTCCAGGGCTTGACAATCCTGTCAGGGGAGAATTTTTCCCCAGTATCCAATCTAAACCTCCCCTAGTGCAACTTGAGGCCATTTCCTCATCCTGTCTCTTCTTATTTGGGGAAAGAGGCTGACCCCCACCTCACTTCAGCCTCTGCCCAGGTTCATCAGTGCTGGGTGGCAGCAGCCCTTTCCCTACTGAGGACAAAAAACCCCCCAAACACTAACAATTATTAAAGCAGTAGTAGCAATATGCCAGAAGTGTCACAGCTTCAATGGGATAAAAGGTAACCCTGTTCCTACAGGTAGCAGCACATCAGCAGAGAGCTTTCCTAAGCTTTCCTAAACTGAGTCTGTGTCTAAACAGGATTAATTCTCCCTTGGTCAGTCATAAACCAGCTGGTGTCTCTTTATTTGGCTGTCTGCTCTGTGGTGGGTTGGAAGACTGGACTGGACAGCACAAATGTAGTTGTGGAGAATAGATGATATGTCATTGTTTTCTTCTAAAGGATCTTTGTTTAAATGTTTTATTTTGAAATTCTTCATGCTGGGGGTGGTTCATAATGTGCTGAAAGAAATTTTAAGAATCTTTATTGTAGCACTGGTTCATAAGTCAATAAGAATAAGTCAAATTAATTATAGACATTTTAGCTAATATTTAACAGGAAATATTTATTAATGCTGCAGATATTAATTAGGAAGTACGAACAACATTGTCTCTGAAATAAGTTGCTGTGGGGAGAGGCTGTTTTGTACAGGTCTCCTTTCTTGGAGGAGGATCCAAAAATCTCACTTAGCTTAACATCGAAATTTTGCTGAGAGCACTAGAGGGCTCTTACACACACTGAAAGGATTGTGATAAAGAATTCAGCTACCCTAAAAGTTGGTGTCTGAAGCACTGGTAGCAATACAACACTGGGACAGAAGGGGGAAGATGAGCTATCCTGTAAAAAAAATTGCATTGCAACCAAAATGGGAACTAGCTGGTTAAGGCTGAGGTTTCTCAAGTGAGAAAATTAATGTTGTTAAGTGTCTGGAAAGGCAATTTTCTAATTCAACTAAAATGGCAACAAAATAAGTCATTGAGGGTGTAGCTGTTTTACAAAGTCATCAAATCAATTTAAATTATTTTGCTAAAATAGCCACATACAAAAAGTTATATAATGGAACAGTTATAGCTTTAATATGGTTTTTAAAATTACAGTTCTCAAAAAGGCTTTATATCAATAGTTTGATATAAAGTATTCCTTTAGCAACAGTAGATGTTTTAATCTACTAATGTTGGTACTTTTCAATTTTAACAACCAAGTGAATTTGAAGTATATGGGAGAGTCTATGGTTAAGCCTTCTTTTCATGGGAATCTAGGTGCAGAAGAGCTGACAGTTTAAAAAAGAATTCCTATGTCTAAAAGAATGTCTAAAGGAGTTACATAAACTATTTATAGGTTTTCTGGTTTATATATGCTTTTTCAAGGGGCAGAGAGAAGATGTATCACACTCCTCATGGGACCCTTTTCACAGAAGGCAAACACAAATTTCTGGTGGAATAACACTGGGGCAAAGGCACTGTCTCCTACAAGTTGTTACAACTACCATGTGGACCATGCATATTTTTTATGGATTAGTTGAGTCTCCCATTACATGGCCTCTTATCCCCTCTAGGAAGCTTTAATTTTTTAACTCTTTCTCACACTTCTGTTCATCAAGAATGAAGTCCTCCTTTATACACTCATTTATGCCTATCTACAAAGAAATGTCAAAATAAATTATTAAGAATAGAATACACTGGCTTATGAGAAGTAAAAAAAAACCTAATCAAACAAAATCCCACATAACAAAGACCCTCAAAAGATCAGAGAGAATGCAAAAAATATCTAAATACCTCTTTGCTTTCTTCCAGGTCTGATTCACTACTAAATTCTTCTGTGTTTAGATTTTCAAAGTCGGATTCACCCACAGCAATGGGCACTGTCACAGTAAGGCTTGGGTTGTTTATGAATGACATGTAATCACTCTCATCAATTATGTATTTTTCCACACTGCTGCCTGTGCCTATACCACTGGTGGTTCCATTTGCATCTTTAATATAGTCATGGTCCTTGCTTAGTTCCACGGTTGTATGGTTAGAAATACAGCTATTTTTGTTGTTTAAATCTTCAAGTGGCTTGATTTCATCTAAAGCTTTCTGTTTTTTAACAAAGGCTTTTTGGATGAATTCACGTGCTTTTCTCTTCACATAATCTATGCCTTTCTGCATTCTTGCCACAGCAATCTGGAGATTGTTCATTTCATTATCATCGTCTGTCACAGCAAGGTTGTCTGCACTAAATGAGCTCAAGAGCAAGGCCAAAAATAGGTTCAGTACCTGCAGAAAGATTTAAAAAATATGTTCTAGAGTTTATTTTAAAACAAATTTATTTTATTTTAAAAATGTCCTATTATTGACATCAAAGACTAAAATCCCAATAACTCACCATAACCAAAAAAGTACTATCAAAAATTTTTCTCTTCTCCATAAAAACCAAGTTTATTTCACTTAGCTTAGGTCCTGCTCACTATTCAAAAATATTTGTACAACTTACTAATATCTCTGTAAATGTGTCTTGAATTCCCCACACTATGTAAATATTTTGGTGTCAAAGCTTATAATCTAAAAATGGAGCTGTCAGATTTGCTGTTCAGCATCATTAAAAAATTTAATTTAGCCCATCTCACAACAGAAATTAGATTATTCAGGTGACTAATCATATGGTATAAATAATAAAAAAATCCACAGCAAATGGTTTATAAAGAGCCCATATACTAAAATTATTTGGAGCACAAAATATTTTCAAAGGGCCAAAAGAGAAATTAGTCACATTCTTAAGTACCTGCTCTGACATTCTTAGGATTTTGACATGGCAGAATATTTTGTTCTCTTTCCAAAAAAGCTCTTAAGCTTAACTTTAAGCATTTCTTGAAACCACCTGCTTAAGTGCTTTGTTGAAGCAGAGCCAGAGCACTTAGTTCACTTCAGGACTGAGACCACTCTCTTGCCAAATCATTTTTTGTTAACACTTTGATTACTTACCACTAGGTTTCCAATCACCATGACCATCATGAAGACTGTAAGGCACATGGCTTGGCCAGCAACCTCCATGCAGTCCCACATGGTTTCTATCCATTCTCCACACAGCACTCGGAATACAATCAGGAAAGAGTGGAAGAAATCTTGCATGTGCCAGCGAGGGAGCACACAGTCACTTGCAATTTTGCAGACGCATTCCTTGTAGTTTTTCCCAAAGAGCTGCATCCCAACCACAGCGAAAATGAACACAATGATGGCCAGCACCAGGGTCAGATTCCCCAGAGCTCCCACGGAATTACCAATGATTTTTATCAACATATTTAGTGTTGGCCAGGATTTTGCCAATTTGAAAACTCGCAACTGGAAGGAAAGAAAAATATTGTTAGGAGAACCAGAAAGACACAAGGATATTTTAAAGTTAATTTGTGGAAGGATATTGCTGCAAAATATGCCTTTAGTTGGATTGTTCAGAGGGTATCATCTTGTCTAAAAGCATGAAGATGGAAGTTTCCTTCAAGAAAAATTTGTAAAATTGTAATTTGGTATTCTGAAAGCATAGCTTTTACTGAAGGCCAAAGAAGCTACTGATTTGAGCTTAAAATCTAGGGCTCACTGGTTAAAATAATCTGGACAACTTTTCAACTAGTGTTTCTAGAGATCTGTTCCTGTGATGCCAATCAGAGCATAACACCTGTACTGAGTCAATTTATGTCTGCATGGTGGGATGTTTAAATTGTGTATCTACAATGGATACAATGGAAATAGGCCCAGAGCACCCACTGCTATCTGGATCTCTATCAATTTCTATTGAAGACTGTAAGGTACCACAATTAGTAAGGATTTGTGTTAATGAAACTGTCCTCAGGATCAATGTCATGGCAAAGATCAAGCAAAGTTTTTAAGACAAAAATAATATTATTTTCATGAAGCCACATTGAAAAATCAGTACAATTGAAGTATATTTACCAATCTGAATGACCGAAGAACAGATAGTCCTTCCACATCCGCAAGACCAAGTTCAACCAAGCTAAGGGTTACAATAAAGCCATCAAAAATATTCCAGCCTTCCTGGAAATAATAGTAAGGATCCATTGCAATTATCTTGAGAAACATTTCTGCTGTGAAGATTCCAGTGAAGACCTGGGTTCAAAAGGCAGTTTGTTATTGCAAGGTGAAACATAATACTCCATTCTAGTTTAATTCAAGCTATGTGTTATCCAAAAGAAATACTTAAAAATAGTTATATTTACTGTAGTGATTTATTATGCCCACCTTCCCTTAACAAGTGTCAGAAAACCAGGTAATTTTTCTATCAATTAAGTTTTATACTAAGCAAATTGCATGAACTTCTGTTTTATAACATTTAAACGACATGGACTTTCTCATGTGCAGTACAATGTCCCAAATTTGATTTTCAGAACATAAACCAGAGCGCTTTCCAAGAAATTATATGGTATTGCTCTTTCTTGGTATACAAATTCGGCCAAATCTAAGACTAAAGGGGGGCAGCTTCTTGCCTGCTATGACCCGCCTATAGTTCAGTTCAACAGAGCTGTGATTATTTATGCCAGATGAATAAATGGTATATTATAATGTACCTCAGTTGATACAGCAACTGAGATACATTATGATGTGCTGAGGTACAACAATTTCTTGAAGCTGAGTAACTTCTACCTGGATGTGCCCAGAAGTAGCAGCAAAGCTGGTTGGCTCAGACACTTCAATGACAGGAATTAAAGAATATTTAAGAATGCATTTTAAACAAAGTGCTGCTGGGAGTGGTTTCTCATCATGAGTTTATATGCTGAATGAAGTAGGAATTAAATTTAAGACACACCAAAGTAATAACCCTGAGTAGCCCTGAAAGAATTCTTGGGAGAATTTCTTTTAGGATAGGAATGTACTAAAGTCACTAAAGTTAAAAACTGCTTGAGCCCTGCTCTGAAAGGTTTTTTTTGGTTTTTTTTTTTTTTTTCTGGTTTTGATAACCCATTTTTCAGCAAGCTGAAAAGAAAATAGGACAGCTAAAGAGAATAATCTAAGTGGGATAATCAGGAGACAGGAAAGAAGTCTGACTTGCTCTGCCTAGGAACACCAATACTCAAGATAGATTGTTACAGTCTTTACACTCTAGATACAAACACCAGAGAGGGAAAGGTTACCAATTTTTAAGATGACATAAAATGATAAAAATGATACAGTTTGAAATGCTGACAGGTTCCTAACAATCAGAACAGCACAAGAAGCATTAAAGTGGAGCTGCTGGAGGAGGCAAGCTCTGAGATCCTCTCTATTGCAGAAGGGGTTTATGCCAGGGAGCCTAAAACTGGAAGAATGTGGTGCCTATGGACAGGTTCTTGCACACTCCCTTTGTAGTCAGAGGTACACGAAGATTTATATGGAATTTTCTTGTTTGGAAAACAAACTTATAAAATGCTACAAGATTTTACATTTTATAAAGAAACAGAGGTTCGGCATTTCCCTTATATTAAGTATATGAAAATCAATTGTACAATTTTGTATTAATTCTCCCCCTCAAATTTTGTAGTTATTTACATGATCTATTTGTTCCTCATTACGAAACAAGGATTATTAAAAATCACATTATAAGAAATCAATTCTTCAAGAAGGAGATAAAGTAGGACTGTAGCTGCAGATACTTCTATGTGATCAAACATGTCAGTTCAAAAGCAGGAGAGCTACAAAAAGTTAACTCATGAAATCTTGAATAATTTATCTTTTTGAAGCAGAGAGAAAGGGAGAAAATACAGCTGACAACCTGAGGAAAATACGTCTTACTAATTATCAGAGCATAAAAACAATAAAAAATAGGAGAGGAAAAAGTACTGTGGGATATTTTTTTTACATAAAACATAGGAAGAAAACAATCCACTTATCCATATAAAAAGACTTTTGCACAAGAAAATTCTAGAAATGCTTTTAAAGGGATCTTTTATCAATTGTAAGTTTCTGCTCAGGAAACAGCAATTAAAAACACATTCATAATTTAAAGATTTGTAATGTATTGATTGAGAAATTAACACTGCATTTATTTGCATAGTGTCTGTTTCATGGAAACAATGTATTTCCTGGTTTAGTAGCTACACAAATCAAACTCTGCTTAAGATGGACATTACTTAATGTAGCATTGGAGCCAATTTTTAAATTTTTAATTTGATTTTGCAGAATACAGCAGTATATTGATTTTACAGTATCCTAAGCTACATGAGTCAGGGTTGACAGTCAAATTTCCAAAAATGTTTCTGATACTTATATCTGAAGGCCAGTAAATACCCAAAAAGCTGTTAAAACCTTTTCTTTCACTTATTACAGGCACACTTCCTTCCAAATCATGAATGTAAAACCCCAACAAACTTACCAGATTTCCAACTGAAAGTACATTATTGAATTCTTCGGTCATTGGATAATGTTCCATAGCCATAAAGAGTGTATTTAAAACAATGCAAATTGTAATAGCCAGGTCAACAAATGGGTCCATTACCACTAAGTTGACGATATGCTTAACTTTTAACCAATGCGGACTGCAGTCCCAGATCAAGAAAATATTTGCAAATTTATACCAACATGGTGGGCATTTCTGTCTTGATTCTTCAAGTTCTGTGGGGAAAAGAAAGTTTATATTTGTAACTATGTGATTTCTCTAACATTGCTCATTCAAATATGAATTGTACCAGTCAAGTTTTCAGTCTGCAGTGGTACTGATCAACCTCCTTTAAGCCCCCATTCCACAGGGCTTTTAAGGAAAGCCTTTAAAAATTGCTATTGAATATATTTGCTATGTTCAAAGCTTATCTGTCAAGCACAACTTCTTTGTATTACAATCACTATGCCCATCAGCGTCAGCTGATGCATTGGTTTGTATTATGCATTTAATTTTTCCTTGATTACACTTCAGGTTGTTTCTCTCACCTACTGTTCAAGTATGAAAATATTTTTTATTCTGAAATTTGTACCATTTAAGTGAAAATGCTCATTCTGAATTCAAGAAGAAAACCATTTTGATCACCTAGAGTAGCTTTACAGAATGACTGAACCAATATAACTGTAAAAAGGCTTATATATTTTAACAAGAGTTGCATATGTTTGAAAAATGTTCAGTGGGTTTTTTTGTGTCCAATAATACATTTTTAATTACTATGCATAAGTACCCACTCAGTTATGACCATGCACATGAGTTAGATGGTGACAAAACAATGAGACAAAATGCTTCCTTATATAATAACTTTAATGCTTAGTTATGTAATAACCTTAGTAAATAAAGAGTTTTGATTTTACTGATAAATACATGTCAGTTTGTTGGATGTTATCTGTACTTAAGCTATTTTAAATCTGTTTTCAAGTTTCAACTCAAACTTTTAGAAATCTATGGGAAAAACAGTATTAAATATTAAGCTATGCATAGTACACACCTTCCACAGTGTTTGTGAGGATGCTAGCAATACTCATGGCTCTTTCCCTTAAAGCTGGATCTTCCAAGAAGTCCATAGAAACGTGAAAAGAACCTGATATTCTCTTCCTCATTTCTGGTTCTGTCGTGGTGCCCTATACCGAGAACGAGAGTAGATGAGACTACTTTGGAGAAACAACCAGATAAGCAAATACGACATAAGCCTGTTAGTAGTGTCTTAGCTTGGACACGTGCTCCGTGCACTTCATATTTGATCATGTCGGACTTTTATTACTTTTCAGTAACTTTTAAATAATTTTAGAATTCCATTGGGTCACAGGTACCTACAGTTGAAGATTGACAGAGAGTTTATTTACTCAATTTTTGCATTTTTTTCTTTAAGATATGAAAAGTCTTTAAACATTTAAACAAATTTAAACAAATGGAAAAGGGTTGAGTCCAAAATATCGCACAAAATTTTTCAAACTGTAATTTTTTTTTCCTTGCTCCTGTTGACAGGATATTCTGGGGTATGCAACATAATAGTCTTTTCTCCTAATCAAACTGTAGCAAGTAAGAAAAGTCTGACTTCCTCATGCTTCCTCATGCTAGTACTTTTTAGCAGTCTGAGTAGACAAATTTGAACTAAGCAAGAAATTTTTTGGAGACATTTTCTCTTACCTTTGTATGGTAAGAGAATGGCAGCAATATGTGCTGCCAATATGTTCACGCAGACATTTGCATTTTTAGAAGTATGTATTGAACTTTGATCTTCCAATGAACTCTTTGTTGTCTATTCTACAATACTCCACCAAAAATGGATGGAAAATATATAGGAATGAGAAATAAATGGTAGTAAGGAATTGACAACTTCCTTACATTTTTAACCAGGCTGATAAGGAAGAGTGATATCAAAATTAACTAATAATGCTAATTTTGATAGTGGTAATACAGCATCATATTGATTGCAGTTATATAACATTTTTGTATAATATTTTCCATTGCATATCAACTACAATAGCTAAATGGACCTTTAGATCAGCTAAAGGAAAGTATGGCACAGTAATACAGGGAAGCATAGCATTTTTATGAATGTGTAAGTTATTATTCTATGACTTGGAAACTGTGACTTGCATTTGTTAGTTATGTGAATATTTGTAAGTAAATGCTTAGCTTGCAAACCTATCTTAGCTGCTTTATTAACTAAAGAGTTTACAAGATGCAGGAGCATTCATAGCTTGACCAACCAGGAAGCATTGCCAAGGGTTCCATTCTGTAGAAAACACTGGCTGGTGCAGTAAGAAAAGGCCACCATGCCTGAGCTATTTAAAACTTTCTTACATTGTCATCAGTAGCTGGCTTATCTATTATCACCTCTGGCAGAAGCTGTCCAACAGGCGATGTAGGAACAGATGGTCCACCAACCAGGGAAACCACCCCATTGCAATCCACGGTGCTGTGCATCTTCCCATTCACTGGAAACACTGCCAGCATCCTGGATGACCTACTGGCCTGGCTGATGTTGCTGTTGCGCCTTTCTCCGTGCCTGCGCGGCACAAAGAGAGAATCTCTTCTGCTGTCGTTGTCTTCAAAAGTGCTGTGCTCATCATCAGCAAAGTCATTTTCTGATCCTACATCCTTTGCTCGACCTCTGAAGCTGAAAAGACTTGTTCTGCTGTTGCGCCTTGGGGAAAACAGCGAGCCACGAATGCTCAGCAAAGACTGCAGGTAAATAAAAAATATGTGAATATTAGCTGAAATCCTCAAGCTTAGCACTGTTATTAGATTAGCATTGGTTTTCTTTTTTTCTTAAATAAGAGTAACCATATTACCCGGAAGCTACACGCTGCTGTGAAATTTTTGCATGTATTTCATTAGAAATATATTTTGCAGATAGAAGTATCACTGTTTATGGATTCTTAAGACAAAACCAGTGCTGAACACTCCTTTTTCAGCTGAAGTTGCCAACTAGATTAGTTGCATAATTCCCACTGAGAAAAAAAGGAAGTCCATACATGCACTCTGTTTCATGTATGAGGGATCTTGCCCATAGTGACAAACGTTGGCTCAAACATCATTGAAACAAGAGGAAAATGTGAGACTATCATAACAGAAAAATATTGTAGCATTTCAACCAGTTATATGTAATCATGCTAAAAGGAACCCTACATAATCAGAGAATATTTTAATATTATTTTTAAATAATGCCATTAAAATAACAGAGATATGAGGTTACATTTAATTCTGAGGGTTTTTTTTACAAGGCAATCTAGCAGCTAGAGCACTTCCTCTCAAGCCCTAGCAACAGTAATATAAAGTATCAGAATTTCCTTTGTTTATGAAGCAGAATCATATTACTGTACTTTAGGAAGACTAAAAGAGTTTTGCAACAGCCTATGATGCTTTAAATATGCTTTTACCAAAAAAAAACTATAGGCAATACCTGATGTGGAGAAGAATATTTCTTTTCGTATGTCAGTCTATTGCCTTCAATAGACAATCGGAAACCTTTCCTTCTGATGCTGTCTTCTGATTCAGACTTGTGAAATTCATCTTCATCTTTTTCCTCTCCTCCAGACTGCTCTTTCTGTTTCCTTTTTTTCCTTCTATTTCTCCTCTCTTTTGCACTCTTTGAACTCAATTTTGACGCGTCTGAGGAGCTTTCTGAGAGGCCTCCTGCTTCTCCTCCAGCACTGGGCTCCCTGGACTCTGCAGATGCTGTTACTGCTGCTGCTGCCACCGCTGCTGCCTGCCATGGTGCAGAAGGAATTGAGCAAACCATGAACTAATGTTTTCCTTTCTTTTATTTACTTATACATAATTTCTACTCCAGAAGTCCCACTTCCCAACACTTTCCATAGGGTATCCTCTCCCTAGGTTTTTCTTCTAATTACTATTAATCAGTTGACTCAAGATATGTGTTGGTCATAGACTTCTCTCATCATTCATGAGTAAATTCTAAATGCAGAAATTGACCAGACTGCATTAATTGCACTAGACTAGAAAAACAGAGTGAACAGCCCATACCTAGTTTTGAATATACCCTTCTTCAGTGCAGAATAGAAAACCTCTGAGCTAACTCAGTCATGGAAAGACCAACAGGGTGCTTTGTATTTCCAGTTTTGGGAAGCAGAAGTTGAATATCTCCAGTAAACTCACTTCCTCACAGTCCTGCATTATTACACCATAAATGATACCTGTGCTGCTTCTTGTTGCTTCTTCAGTTGTTCCAGCATCTGTTGAAATTCTGCCTCCTTCTGCTCTGCTTCTTCCAAGGTTGCTTGGTTCTGTTCTTCATAGGCCATGGCGACCACAGCCAGGATCAGGTTTATCAGATAGAAAGAGCCCAGAAAAATCACCAGAACAAAAAATATCATGTATGTCTTCCCAGCAGCACGAAGAGTCTGGAAATAATAATACATTTATAAACAAGTATATGTTAGCAGTTATTTTTTTCATACTGTTAAAATTCAGATAAGAAAATAGACTCTTGTCCTTTTGCATCACTGATACAAACATATTTGGTCTATTTTTCATTAAAAATTTCTCACCAATTGATAAAGGTTTTCCCAGAAGTCCTGAGTCATTAGCCGAAACAGTGACAAGAATGCCCAGCTGAATGTGTCAAAACTTGTGTAGCCATAATTGGGATTTCTGCCAGCTTTCACACAAGTATATCCTTCTGGGCACTGCCTACAAAGACAAACTGGACATTACCTATTTAATCATATTTTAATATTATCACCTGGATGTTAGTGTACTCATTTGTGCAGCCAGAACTGCAAAATAACATGTTTTGCCAGGTTTCATCATCAGGTATTGCTCTTTCTTTATTTATCTACCAGGCAGGAGCTATACTGATACTAAATTACTTATTCATCATGCAAACACTCAGTTTACCGAGCAGTCCACTGAGCTCTGATCAAGAATACAGAACTTAAGCCCAGTATAAAAGTCTTTCTTATGTGAAAGGAAGTGGTCACTCAAAATAACCCCCACTAGAACTGTGCATCTATGGAATATAGATCTAATTTCTACACGGTGCAATAATATGATGAAATTCGTTCTTACCCAGCATCAGAGCTGTTTCCACAAAGCAGAGCATCATTTTGCCCTTCCAGAAAATAAAAATGACCTGTTTCAAAAAGAATTAAAAAAATTATAAAATTCAAACCATAGCCATTATCTCTAAAAGTTTTAAGGTGATTTCTGACCCAATTTTAAACAAGCAGTGCTATTTTCTCAGCAGGATAACAGTTTTAGAGTAAATGACATAATGAATTTCACTAAGCATTATCACTCACAGCACTCACTGTTAAAATGCCAAAATTTACTAAAAATTCTGTCAAATGCTTCTGGATGTGGATTCTCCCTTCTGTCTGATCACTGAGCTAATCAGTCCTTTTTGAAATAATGTACAGTTGTTTATTAGAATAATTACAATCTATCTAAAAAAATGTTTTCATAATTTCTTCAAAACTTCCTGATCAGTATTTCCAGGGGTTTCAGTTTGTTGCTCACGAGCACTTGTGACAGTTATCAAATATGTAAACCCTGCAAAAACCTACCCAGCTTCCAGTCGCTCTGATGGCCATGGGTGTGCATACATTGCAGTATGAAGGCCCTGGCATACACCTAAATTTAACTCAGACATAATTACTGCAGCAGCCACAACTTTTTAAGTAAGATTTTAGGAGTACATGACAAAATTATTGAACACCTTAGTAAAATAAATTGGTAAAGTTCCACCAAATCACCCTGCAACCAATCATCCCAATGTCTGTACAGCAATGCCATAGTTAAAAGACATTTTAGATGGTTTAAATAACAATGACATTGACCTATCTCTTCTTAGAAGAACAAAGAGATGAGAAAAACTTTGTGCTTATTAAGATTCATCTTGACTGTATCCTTGAGAAGTGTTTTTCTTTTCCCCTTCAAAGCAGATACCTACAGTCTTGATTGCTAAAGTTCTTGATTTTTGGAAGAATTATCATAGGACAAGCTTCTCCTGTAATAACAATCTCCCATTTGGTCACAGGAAGAAGGATGTTTTTTATACAGGGTCAGACCATGTGTCCCATTTCTGATGGAATCCAAAATATTGCCTCAGGTAGTCTGTAAGGACAGGGCAGGGACAGTGGTGATGCTCCTCTGAGCACCTCCCTGGCTCCAACACTTCTGAATCACAGCAGCCTCAGAATCAGGGTGGTACCTTTTTTGCTTTCTGAGACCATTTAAACCTCATGTTGGATTTCTTTGCCATTTAACTGTCCCGTTAGATTCCCTTAAAATTATATCCTTTGAAAATGAGTGCAGCTGAGTTTCAGCTTGACTCTGCCTGTGCTGCCCAAGCCAGGCTACTACAGGCACTAAGGAATTCTGAGTCTGAGGAGGTGTCACAAGCTGCTGGCTCAGCACATATTGATTTGCTGCAGAAGGGAAACAGTACCTGGGCCAGCCTCATCACTCCATCCTGTGAGCAAAATTCACCATTTGGAAAAGTGAGTCTTTAAGCTGTAAGTAGACCTTGTTCTGACACTTTGCAAAGGACTAATTTTCAGTGTCTAATGATGTATCCATATCTCACAGGGAACAATCCCCTGTGCTGCGCCAATAGCACAGCCCTGTGTGTGGCTGCTGTCACTCTGGGCTGGTGTGCATTGCAGAGCTGCTCCGTGCTGAAGCACGGCTGTAAACAGAAAGCTGACAGGATGCTGGACACAGCTGACCCTTAGGAAGCAAATTTTATTCTGCCTTATGTCAGCTAATCATGATTAAAACATGCTGGAACATAGCAGCTTGTTGGGAAGAGTTCAAAGCTGCCTTGATGCGGTTTACATGGAGCAGTCAGTCCTGATCAGCACTGCAGCAGCTGAGCTGAGCTGCTACAGCAGCTCTGCATTCAGGTTCTGTGCTTCAGAGAAGATGTGCCCTGCAAGACTGCTTCTCTTTCCAGCTCCACAGAAACCAGAGCCACACAGGCTTTTTCTGAGTGCACTGATACACTTGGGCAAGTGCTCAAAATATTATCATAATAGGAAAATTTTTATAACACACAAGCTGAGCAGTATAAGCATGTATACCAAAGATAAGTGAAAAATTCCTCATTACACCAAGGGTGTAAGCTTGGCTCCTGTTTAATTGATTGGGAAATGGGAAAAGCTCCCTGATAGGTGAGCACCTAACTTCAAGCAAGATTAAAGCTGTTTGAGTAAGCATAGGGTATAATATGAGAAACACAGAGAATAAATGTTATTTCATGAAATAGATTTTGAGATGCTTTTTTTTCAGAAAAAAATTGCTTATGGAAAGAAACCTCAGCTTATCTGGAGCTAAGTTTATCAAAACTCTTATCTTGGAAAAAGAAAAAGGGTGGAGGGGGGAAGAAAGTGCCAGACTCATTAATGACAGGAATGCTTACGTAAAGACCCTCTAAATGGTGTCTCCAAAAATGAGCTCACTGGTAAAATTAGGGCTCACATGCCTTTTTCTGCATAGCATACACAAATAATGGCATCATAACTTCCATAATTCCTACAAAAGACACTGCTATTGCACTGCTCTGAGCTGCAGGTAAAGAACAGCTTATTGCCCTGTGAAGCAGCTGGTTTTTGCATCCTGTCTGCCCACCCACATGCAAAAAGAGAGCAGGAAGCTGTGAGAAGATAATTTTTCTCTTTGAAACTGCTGGTAGGCAAGGAAAACCTTATTAAATTCAAAATAAGACTTGTAATTTCATTATAAATTTCATAATGCATATGAAATTCTGTAAATATACCAAAGGCAGATGTAGCCATTCAATAAAGTATTTCCTGGAACAAATTCAATTAAGCTTTATTTTCAGGGGGCTTCAGGTCTTCTTTAAATCAAATGAAATCAGAACTTAAGTTTATAAATTCTTTGTTAAAAAGTCAGGAAATTAAGTTTGGCCTTGAAGTCTAGGCCTTCATTAGGAGACTGCTTAGACTGTCATACCCCATAGCATGGGATCTCCATGAATTCACATGTTCAAGTAAATTGAGTTTCACAGAAAGATTGGTTTAGGGAATTCAAATTATAATCCATCGTAGTCATTGATTAGCTGTGTGATCACAGTTAGAAGCTGTCTCACTTCTATTCAAAATTTGTCTGCCTTTGACTTGCAGCTGTTGAACCTGTTATATCTCTGCCTGCTAGATCAAAGATATGTCTACGATGAAAATTCTGTTCCCTATGGATTTTTTTTTAACTGTGATCAAATCACCCCTTAAACCTTCTCTTTGATATGCTAAGTAGGCTGAGCTCCTGGTCTATCTTGGTATAAAGCATGTTTTCCAAGCCTTTAATCATTCTGCTCTTTTTTGAACTTCCTCCATTTTTTTCAACTTTCTATCTAAATTGAACTTTATATAGTATTCCGGTAGCAACTGCAGTAATGCTAAATACAGGGGTAATTCTGTCTTCCTGGTCAATAATTTATTTATGTGAACAGGATATTATTTAGCTTTTTGGCTGTAGACATTTAGCCTTAATTAGTCAGTCCTGGCTGCCCTGCAGTGCCTTAGGTGCCTCAGTCTCTATTTTGTTCCAATTGCACTTCTCTATCCTGCCCTTCATTTTCCCTGCAGCCTTACACATAAGCTGCTGTGGCATTGTTTTCCAGAGCCTCTGTGGCACTATTTTTCCTGTGTCCTTCATGTCACTTTTATTCTCATGACATGACACTTGCAAACACACTATTGCCACAGCAGGTGCTCACAGGAAGGAATTGTCTCTGGTGTGAGATTCATCTCTTTTTCTCCTCCTTTTTTCTATTCTTTGCTTGTGGCTTTATATTAAGTGACCTAATAACGTGCATGTACAAGCTTAAAAACTAGGCAGCCGTGCAGCACCCATTCTGATCAAAGGGCACTCCAATTAGTGCTAATAGCACTGTAAGAAGGAGCAAGCTCTAGGGAATTTGAGGAGATGATAATAAAAATCACAGAGATGCTGTGGGAAAAGTGTTGTGGTCACTGCTGCACTGGAAAGGATACCCAAGTGAGGAGACTCATCTAGAGACCCCACGACTTCTCTTCTGGTCACTGTAATATCTTTTCTATGTCTCTCTCCCCTTTAGTTCTTAATTTACATCTACAGTCTCTGCAAACCTGTCTCACAACATGAACTGTGAGCATTAAATTTTAAGACTTTTCTGTCTCAGGGGAGATGAGAATTTGGCAGATGGAGTTGACAAAAAGAGCTATTCCAAGCAGCAAGACCATGTTCCTTGCTCCCTCTTCCATGCAGGCCTTTAGAGCAGACGTATGAGAGAGAAAATATTTCTCTGACTCTGTCTTAACAAAATGTATTGTCCCTTCCCCTCCTTCCTTCTAAGAACTGGGTCAGCCACAAACCACTTCAGTGAGAATTCTGCAGACAATACTTACTTTCATCTTCAATGTACCCCTTCCAGTCAAATGGAGTCACTGTTGAATTAAGCAATGTACCATTTTCACCTATGGTGCTGTTTAGCTGGGAAGTAATATTTGTTTCCAAAGTAAAATTTTCTGGAGGCCACTGCAGGCATTTATTCCTCAGGTTGCCCATGAACAGCTGCAGCCCTATCAGTGCAAATACACTCAGACAAAACACAGTCAGGATCATGACATCTGAGAGCTTCTTCACAGACTGAATCAGGGCTCCTACAATAGTCTTCAGGCCTGCAAATGGAAAGGAGTTTTTATTCTGATGTCGGAAACTTTTTCAAAGCACAAAATTTACAATGTCTCCCAGAAAAGTTATAGATTTCATGCAGAAGCCCAAATACATGATTGTAATGTCTGTGAAACAACATTTTTGTGAAGAGCTTTTTCTCTTGTGAAAATGAATAAACAGCTGAAATTTATGTCCACTTGAAACTGTGAATGGAATGAGTTGCATATATTTCAAAACAACTTGTTTCAATGATAAAACAAGCAATTATTTTTTATTCATGCTGTACACTGATCTCAGGTAAACATCTTTCTTTTCATTTGTCAATACATCTTGCTCCAAACCTTTACTACTATCAGTTTTATAACATGCTACTTTTAGAAGACAGTAGTAAAAAGCCTGTTCAACAATAAAAAGGATTCAAATTTAATGCTATAAAACTGGAAATGGTTTGGAAAATTGTAGATTTTTAAGATAATAAATCCCCCATGCAACACCCATGCTATTCTTTATTATCTTATTCCTTCATCTTCTTTGTAAGTCAACATTTCAAACAGTTTTATTTTTCAGACACAGATATTCACGAAAAATACCACATAACGTCATGTAGGTAGGATACACATGGGTAAGAAAACTTTAGGGTTACTAATACTCATTGAATGTGGAGAAGAAAGCTTGACGTCATACGATGCAAACCACACACACTGTGTACTGCAATGTCTCATGCAAGAATCTGTTAAACTCAAAGGCTGATTTCAAAAGGAAAATGCTCATTTTCAAAAGCAATGAATCAGAGATTTCAGTAAATCCTGATATCTTCTGATTCCTGCTTTTTTTTGTGGAAAGAAATAAGATTTATATTTAAAAAATATGAATTCTGTTTCATTGAATTAAAGTCAGCCTCAGTGTTTAACCTCGCTCTCACCTGGAATGACTGATATTGTTTTCAAAGCTCGGAGAACTCTGAATGTTCTCAACGCTGAGACATTGCCCAGGTCCACAAACTCTGTCACATATCTGTAATAGGGGAGTTCACACACAAACACAATGACAGGATAAAAAGGAACAGTTGGGAGGTAAAAGGGGCCTAACACCTTACACCAGTTACTTCTTACCTGGAATTACAGAAATAGTTTTCAAAGCTCTCAATACTCTGAAAGTTCGAAGAGCTGAAACATTGCCTAGGTTTACAAATTCTGTTACATACCTGTAGGATTAAATCACAGTTATTCAGAATTTAGGCAAAGTTTATGCTACTTACTTGGGTCTTTCATCAAGACCGCTTTGGCGTTTTTAGCAAAAACTTAAACAGCAACAGTCAGAGGTTTACCTTTCACTGCAGTTTGCCTTGCATCAATATACTTTCAGAGCCTTCAGCTAAATTAAATGTCTCTGAAATGTATCACACTGATTTTACTTTGAAAGCCTAAAATTTATCTAGACTAGATTGGTAAGTTTGGAGAATGAAGTCAAAGGGAAGCTCCTTTTCTGCTCAGAAAAAAAAAAAAAGCAGGACATGAAATTAGCCTCTCTAATACTAGCTGTACTAATGGCTTCTGCAGTATTTATGTTTACATCAAAATACGCATTTTTGAAAGTGAAAATTGTTTTAGACAAAAGTAAGTCCATAAAAGAATTTCCATTTAACAAAATTGGTATGTATCGATACTAATTTCATGCCCTTTTTGCCCTTCTCTTTCCAAGAAAAAGCAAAAAACAAGAACTTACGCAAAGGTAATGACAGTGAAATCAAGCCAGTTCCACGGATCTCGAAGAAAAGTAAAATCTTCTAAGCAAAAGCCCCTTGCAATGATTTTTATTAGTGACTCAAATGTGTAAATGCCAGTGAAAGTATACCTGAAAAATACAGGAAAATTTAATCAAAATCAGTAGCAATATTTTACAGTGGTATTATGAGAGAAATGTGATGATCAAATGAGTTTTTTATTTCACAGCCAGATAAAAAAATACAGTAATCTTGTATATAAATAAAAATAAATAAATTTATCAAATAAATAACAGATTAAAATTCATAGGTGACATTCAGTTTAAAAGTATACACTACTAGGTCCTTTACTGTTGAGTGAGAAAGCTGTGAGCATAAGTTACTGGATACTGAGTCACCAACATGTAAAACACCTGGTCTTGGCTCTAAAGAGGGAAGGATGCAAGTGTGCACTGAATTCTCATTCTCACTTCAGTAATACTTTTGCTTGTATGCTGCTCTTAACTGACATGAACATTGAAGTGCCCACGGTTCTTCTACTAATGCAATGGTGTAAGGTAGGGTAAAAACAATGGGTAGGGCTAAACCATGGAGAAAACTAGTGGAATCTCAGTAGAATGCTATCTGTAAACTATTTTCATGGTTTTTCTACCCAATTGTTCTATTAGAATGAGATTCAAATAATTATTCAACATTTCTGCATCGTTCAGAGAGGAAATAGTCATAGTGCCTCATGATAGCTCCTGCTAGCACATCTTGCACTGCAGTTACTGGCATGGTAACTCCTAGAGGAACAGACAAAGATATATATTGAAATAATTTGCAACTTACTCTACATTCTTTGTCCAGTCTGGAGGGTTACTCATGGTCATAAATACACAGTTGGTCAAAATAGTGCACATGATAAGCATGCTGAATAATGTAGGTACAGTTAAGGAAAACACAGTAGCCATTCACACAATATCACATCAGCCATGGTTTAGGTACAGTAAAATACTGCCACTTTCACAAAACTTTTAGGCTTTGGTAAACACTGACATACACTTTGCTTAACCTTGTATTTTTCACTTTAGTACATTAGACTTTAATATTGGTCTCGATTTGTTGACACTGATGTTGCTTTGCTGGTGTCTTGATATTTTGTTTTCAGCTGGTCCTGAAAGGAGATGGCTCTCACACCCTGAGAGATAACATGAGTTGAGCAACTGCCAAAACCCAAATAACTTGCAGGAATACACAGTTTGCCTTAAGTACTTGGCATGACTGAATAAGTGTTAGTCCTTCACTTCTACAGGCTTGGTACTAAAGAGCTGGCATATGCAAGGGGAAAAAAAGTTTCCTCTATTTACCCAGAGTCAGAGCTGAGCTGAGTCACTACCCAGCACACCCAGTCTGTTGAAACCACAGAAATAAAACATAGAATAAAGTTTTTAGTTGCTGAAGTGAGTGCATTCAATGTTTTCCTAACACCAGCTTAATGCTTCAATCAGTGAACAGAAATCCATAGATAGCTCAGTGAATAGTTTTCTAGTACTACTTTTTGTCTCTCTCAAAACCCAGCAAAATCAGTGTATCTGTTTCTACTAATGCTATAATTTGAAAATGCTTCAATAGTTGCATGAATTGCTTGAAAAGCATAGAAAACTGGTGAAGATTAGAATGAAATTAATTTTTACTTGATGTGCCAGCAAGAAACATTTAGGCACTCTGGGACTATGAAATCCAGACTAACAGCTCAGAGGGGCTGGTTCTAGGGAGGTGGAATAATCTACTGGGGCTTCATAATATTCAATGCAATGTTCTTTGTCCACCAGATCACTGCCTTTTCAGACAGTGCAGTTCTTCCCTTTTTGTGGCAATAACCTCAATTCAAACATTTGGAAATACTGAAGTAACCAAACTAGACAAAAACCTGGCTCAAAATGGCCACATGAGGGCAGCAAAAAATAAGCGCTGCTACACATTTAGACCAAATGGTTAACTTATTTTTCCTCTAGTCATCTCTCTAAATTATTTATTCCTTAAAACTCCTTGCATCACCATATCTGGAAAAGAAAAGTTTAAACTAAAGAAAGCTCTTCACAGCTAAACTTGTATCTGAGAGCCCAGGATTTAATTTTTTTTAAAATCAAATAGATAGCACTTGATTGTTTTGGGTATATTTTTATACCATAAAGAAAAACAAAATGAAAAAAGAAAAATAGCACCACGATCTAAACTTCTCAGAAAATTCTGCAATCATTAAGATCTTTGCTTAGAGCAGCTGAAAATTCAAACTTTAGCATAACTTTTCAATAAACACTCAGATCAAAGGGAAGGAATTAGCTGCCTGATTCTCACAGAAAGGTGCGTGCCCTTTGCCTAAATGGCTGATCCAGCAGTGGACATTTTGGTATATTTCAGTAATTGACTTAACTAGTTTTGAAGATCATGTCTCCATACAAACTCTGTAGAGTAAAAATCTTAGAATAAATTATTAGAATGTATTACAGTGTTTGTCATCACAATCCATAGACAGGTCTAAAGAGCCTGTTTTAATTTAATTAGGAAATTCCTTTAAATATAGAGAATCCATTTTGAGTCCAAGTTGGAGATGCCTGGCTGCAGTTTCAGTCATCTCATGAAAGAGTTAGAAGCGCAATGTGCTCTTAGGAGAGCTGAGGTTTTACCCCTGTGCAGTGTGCTGTGTGCTTACAGCTCAGTACCATGGCACCACTCATAACAAGGGCCACAGGTAGGTCCTTGCACGTTGCTCACTCTTTACAAAACCTGCCACATCTGGGAGCCAAAAGTCACCAAAGTGCTGTTCACTCTGAAAGGGGGCAGATGATCATTAAGGGCTAAAATACTTAGACATACAGACTGACCATTTCTCTTATGGCAATCTCAAATGTAACTGTCACATTCAATGTCTGTGCATCTCTCCTGTCCTATCCCACATTTTGAGTGATTGATTTACAAGCTCAATATTCCCTTAATTTACTATTTTTTGTTCTATAACAATTCAACTATACTCATAGACAAAAAAATCTGATCTGTGATGACTTCTTCATGGAACTGTACTGCCTTTTTCCCATACAGGCATGCAGAGGCACCACACAGCCTCAAGCTGATCAATTACAGGAGCAGCTGAAGTCTCTCATCGACTGTGTGGATTGGTGGAAGATGAAACAATTGGGAAAAAACCAAATATTGCCAACTGGTTTCACAGATACTGTCTGGCAGTCAGGCCACACTGAGGAATACTGTAATTTAGGCTTCCAGAGCCTTGCACAGGAGCACTTACCCATTTTCTCTAGAGCACCTCCCCAATTCTTTCTAACAGAACTCTCTAACACTCTGCAGCTCCAACCACTGCCACCTCCCTTTTTTTGGCTGCTCAACACTCTACTTATTCTCACCTTTTCATTCTTTCCTATTAATTGCCAAAGCCTGGCCATCTCCCATCACTCTTGTGCTGCCTCCTCAGTTCCATGTTCTGCCTTAAGTCTAGTCAGGCAGGCAAAAGAGAAGAGGGAAAAAAAAAAAAGCAGACTACCAGGAGATGAGTCAGCAAAGAGAAACTCATGCTGTTACCAGTTTCTGCATTCAGTACTGGCAGTGAGAATAATTGCAGGGAAAGTCTGGGAGCACTGGAAAGAGACACACTCTGTTTCTCTGCAGGGCAGCAACATCTGCTCACATGTCTGGGCACATGTGATCAGAGCACCTTATACAGAGGTTCAGAGAATTTGGAGGACAGACAGATGAAGGTTTTCTAACCAATGTGCTAGTTTAATTGTGCTCAGCACTTGCCTTTAATTACACTGAAAGTTAAAGGCACATTTCTGTTACAAAGGCCAAAATGCCAAACACCTGCCACAAAATGTGGAGGAAATAGACTTTTTCTATAAAAATTAGAAGATTATTAAAAATAATAATAAATTTTACCCCTCATCTTTTTTTTGTAGGTAGCTAATCCTGTATAAGCAGCTGGGATTTGAACTGTTAAAAGGAACTTATTTAATGTTTCTTAGTTAAAACACTTTAATATTTGCAGTGTTTGTACTATAATGAATAATATTTAAAAAATAGAAAATTAGAGAACCTGCACATCTATTCTTATGTTTTAGATTAAATAAAACCAATCCTATGCCTATATCTAAGATAAGAATAGCTACTGCAATAGTAAGAAGAAATCAGTCCATATACTGAAAGAAAACCTTTTCCTATGATAAATTACATCATCAGTTCATAGATGGAAGGAAAAATACTGAAATTAAATATTGTCTATTGGAATTTCTTTTGTTCTTACTGTCAGCAAGACCAGCTGGATACTCTTTGAAGACAATTAGCAGAAACTTAAAACCATGACCAAACTCAGAAACCAATATGGCAGTGAAAAGCATTGCCCACAACTCAGCCAGATGCAATGTTGGAAGGTATTGCAAACCAGTGTCATGTGAAGGGATGAGCATTCATTGGAGGCTGCAATCTGACAGAATTTGGCTGTGTTTTCTCACCATCACCACCACTGTGTCTGCAGGGCTCTGTCAGCTCCCTTAGCTACTGTCCCCAAATGCTCCCTAACTCCTCTCCAGCCTGACACCCTCTCCTTCTCTCACACTGCTTTAACTTCCCAGGAGTTCAGAGTAAAAGGTGTTCTGAGCCAGCAACCATCAGCCTTGTTTCTTGCTTTTTCCAAAGACTTAGAAAATTCTGTCAGCAGTCTCTCTAATAAGGCTGCTGCCTTTCACTGCTTGTTCAATGTTCAAAGTCTTACTGTCACACTGAAATTTTCATTTGATAACTACATTTCTCAGTCCTGAGGTTCTGCAAAAAAACCAACTGCACCAAAACATCAGCCACTAGAAATTCCCATCATCCTGTTAGGACCATCAGGCAGCTATCCCCCATATCAGTCTAAAACTTTACCTTGTGCACCATCCCATCAGTCATGGTCCCCCAGTCTGTCCACCATCTGCATGTACAGATGCTTTGCAAACTGCCTGCAGAAATGCTGCCTGTGCTTTCTGGCAATGTATTAAATTTGGCAGAGGCTTATGGTGCAACTGGGAGGGTTTGGGAATGTGAGAACCAGCGTGCATGGGCCAGGCTTCAGGCACACTGCTGCAGCAGACTGGAGAGTTGATCTTGAGGATAGCCCCAGAAGGACCCTGTACCTTAATTTATTATGAAATCATTATCTTTTTTCTTCATTTCATTTTGAGCAACCACTAAAAAAAGGATATGAATGTACCAAAATTTTAATAGCTATTTTTCTAAGAGGGTTGAAGGGTGTTAAAATGTACAGGGCAGAGGTGGCACTGAATCGGAAGATTGCCTTCCCTTTATTCAATACTATAAAGGTCTGAAAAAGAGAAAGAAAAGACATTTTATCAGAGTTTGTACACTGTATATTCTCATTTTAAAACTGTTACAAGTAAACAATCACCAAAATTGTAAATTTTTGAACAGATAACACAAAAATCACAAAAATTTTTCAAATAAAAATTATTTCCAGTACTTACCTGATGAATCTAACATATGAAAATGCAATAAATTCAGTTCATTAATGTTTTTGCATTGATTCTCCATTAAACAGACTCAGTAAAGTAATATTCCTTTTCATGTGTTTCTTGTAATTAAAGATGCATAAATTATTAACTGAAATTGTAATTTTATTTATGCTTTACCCCAGAAAACTCTCACTGTTTGAAATAGCACAAGCAGGGTGTGGTGGTGCATTCCACCCTATTTTTGGGCTTTATTTAGTCTTACTAACTAGAAATCCTTCTGGAAACTGATTTATTAGACTATCCACTTGTTTAATTTTTGGAGTTTTGTGTTAAGGAGAGAGGGAAATAGCAGTAACATACACAGCCATATTTAGGTGGGTCTCTGAGTACTGGAAATCTGACTATACCTTACTGGAGGAGAGCAAGAGATAATCCCAAATGATCCTCTTGCATAGTTGTGGTTTCCAGCTGTGAAAATTTCCCAGAAAACACATTCTTTTAAAATTTAACTTTTAATATTTATGGAACTAATCAAATTTAGAGAAACTTGTAGGCATTCAAGCCTTACTTCAGAGAATTTTAGAAGACTCTGTAGGTTAAATGTCTTAAATAAATCCATGAGCCAAAGATAAACAGTATGAGAGCAAACCCTGCAAACACTGCTGTGCTCCCCTGCAGGATATGATGGCTGCACCTGCCCTAACACTACAGCACACAAAATGGGGGCTGTCAGGTTCTTTTTTGTCACTAAGGTACTCTTCAACTGCAAGATCAATCAGAAGAGAATGAAAAACAGTGCAGAAGGAAGGAAGGTTCAGTAACTCAGATGAAATCTGCATCTAGTGAAAGGGACGATGCAAGAATAATAACCTAAATTCAAATGAAATTACAGGAAAATTTCTAAAATTTTTTTTTCATTTTTTGTTTTTTGCATTTTCAGAGTTGCGTATTTTGCACATAAGCTATGAGAAAGCCTTCCTGATTTTTGTTAAGTTGCTGATGAAATGAGCTGTAAGCTAGAATTCCAGTGGAAGTGTGGGCAGGGGTATGTTGGCTTCATCTGGTGTCCATGACATCAAGTATTGCTTCAAGACTGTAAGCAGTGAACTACATGACTGTTTCCAGGAAGGCTGGAAGACTGGGAATATGCCAAGGAGGTTCAAGGAGGACAATGCTTCAGTCTGCTGAGATTTGGAAAGTCTAGAACTGTGAAGTATAGATATGAATGTCTAGAAGCCCACAGGAAGTGGAGAGAGATGTGGAGATGGGGCTTTACTGAAGACAGAGGAGAAGCAAGGATTAAACTGTGAGGAAAAGCTGCTCCAGTCCCAGTGGCTTCTTCCCTGAGCTGTGGCCCCATCACAGCTCTACACAGAACACCTTCTCCTACAAACCAACCCCCAGGAGTAAGGGACACTACCAGGCAGACTTTACTCTGTCTTGAGTACAAACTCAAGATGTGTAGGAATGTATAAGATATGTATATGATTTCCCACTTCTGCAGAGAAATGGAGAAACTGCATGTGAAGCTGAGGACAGCCTGAGCTAATGTTTCCAAATTACACATCCAGTCTGGGCTTACAGGTAACAGCCTGCAGGTGACCTGACCTTACATGAAGCTTCCATTTCAACTGCTGAAGCAACCAGCCAGATGAATGACTTTTTGGCACAATGTTTTAAAGCCTCACACCCCAAGGGGGAAGGTGAATTTCCTCTGCCAGGTCTGTCCCCAGCCCCCAGGACTCACATCTCAGACGCCTCCAACTCATGCTCTTTTTTGTATTATGAGGTAGTTGACAAAATGCAATAAAAATCACACTTCCTACTAACTCTGTATTTAAGACTACTGCACCTTCATTTAGTCAACCTACATTTTAAAAAAAATCTTTGAACACAAGCATATTAAACATACATCTATTTTCTAACATGCCTTATGGAAAATAACAGCACGCTGGCACAGTTCCAGTTTCAGTTGGAAGCTGCTGCTATTTTAGCTGTTCTACTTTCTGCTGCCCTGCATAAGCAGAACCAACAAGACATAAATTCCCTACCTCAGTTTTAATTTTTCACTGAAAGCATCTTTGTGACTTGGGCTTTCAGAATGACTTTGTTGGTCCTCTAACTTCTAGCCTTAAATATGAATTAAAACTGTACTTTATTTATGAAGGAGAATTTTCATTAAAAACTACAGGTAAGAGCTGATATGCCCTATGTAAGCTCCCTGCTATGCCTGCTAAATCTCCCTCCACTCTCAACCCACATGAAAGCCAATGTGTAGGCAGTGTGGATGAACATGAAGAATTGTACCCAAAGCTGTCAGGACAAAGTAGACATACACTAAGAAAAGCTAGATAAATTCTAAATAAATTGAAACATGAATGCTTTTATATGAAGGATTATGTATAGATTTCAGGCCTTATGTTTTATTCATTTTTATAAAGGCACAAAATTGACTCACACTCAAAGTGTTGGAGTGTGAATATAAATTCAGAGTTCCCTGAAAGGAAGTCCCTGATTTTCTGCTTTTGCATCTGTAACATAAAACTCAATCCATCTTCTGCCATATTGAAATAAAGCCAGAAACTGAATTCTTAGCAGAGCAAAGGAGGAGGAGGAGTGTTTTGAGAAGATGTAGCTAAGAGAGAAGAGTCAACACTGAATAAAGATAAGGTCTCTGAGAACCTCTTGGGATAAGGAGTTCCCAAAACCTTATTTCTCCTCTCCTTCCTCCTAGTTAGCTTTAAATGTAGTTTCTGGAAGGCTAGATTTAGTGCACTTTCTGCTAGCTCACTGCATTTCCACCTTCTGAAAGACAGGAGCAGATACAACACTGAGCTCGGTGCTCAGGGTCTCTGGAAAAGCTCTTGCAGCAGCTGGAACAGGACACTCATGGCATAGGAGAAGTTTCCATTTCTTGGGTTTGTTGTTATCTTTTGAAACAATGTTTTCTAGCAAGTCCTTTTTTGCTTTGCTAGAACTTTTCACTTAAAAATTATTTCACAACTATGAACATATCCAAAATCACTAGTGCATTCAGCTTTGCTGGTGTAATAAATTGAAGCAATTTTACAGAATCTTTTTGGGTTTTTTGCAGCCCAAGACTCATCTGGGAAACCCAGGAGTTAGTGATTTGATGAGATTAGGGACTGATATCAAATGCCAGGAGAAAAGGAGGCATCTTTGCTGACAGACATCATTCAGATCCTTCTGGCAAGAGGCAGGGCATGGAGTGGCAATAAACTATCACAGCAGGAGGAAAGTGAAATTTTACCCACTTTAGTTCCGTCTATTCTCTGCCTCCTCTTTAATGCAGCAGCCTAGGTTCAGAGGAAAAGAGCCAGCCCTTAAAGTGTGAAACCAAGTGGACCAGACTTTGATTCAGGCCTGCAGGTCAGGATCTTAGGGGATTCCAGCTGCTCTGTTCTCTACAGACAATGCAGTGAACATTGCTGATCCTCTGAGATGGCAGCCTGAGCATGAGCAGGCAGGCGCTATTGTACTGGGAACACACAGATTTGCACTCATACAGAAGCAGAACACAAAACATGAGTGAACTTCTTGTTCACTTTTAATCAATTTTGGATTAAAAAAAAAAAGAAAAAAAGACCATTGCAACTCTTTAGGATGCTAAATCTCACAGTTCTAAAGACCAGCGTTATAGGCCACCACAGACAGGAGCATTTCAGTATAATGAAATCATAAGTATAGGAGAACATTATTCTATTCTTTTACTATAAAATAATTATGTTTCAAGGGTACAGTTGCTGGCTTTCAGGCTACCTGTGATACAGTGTAAATCAAAAATACTATGAAGTGTGTAAACATGCTATAATGGGCTGTCCTACTGTCAAACAGCAGTTATCAATATTTTCCTTTTCCTTTCAACTTCAGATCAGCATTGAGTACAGATATGTCCTCTTTCATGGTAGGTTTTGCATAGAAGCACACTCACAAAAACATAAGACTATTATACCTATTTGGTAAATGTTTTTTTTTATTTTAAATTTTCATCTCAAGCCTACCTCAGGCACAAATTAGGGCTCTCAAACCAGCTCAAAATATGTATATATTTCTGTCTTATTCTCTATTAAACTGCATGAAATCATGGCACACACAAACCTTTTGCTTAGAAAAAGCAGTCCCAAAGATGGAACATAAAACACTCTAGATGACATTTAAACATTCAGTGCATGAAAAATACAGTGAGCTTGATCAATCTTGGTACAAAGAATAGGGGGAAAAAGAAAAAAAGCAAGTGAGATGCAATATTTGCATATAAGGCAAATGATAGGTGACTTCATTAATGATCCAAGCTTATAATAAAAATATTCCTAAAATTCCTATACAGCTTTTCCAAATAAACATAGTGACCAGTGCTGTGAGCAAACATTTGTGTTCCCTATTTGAAAGTTTGGAAGCCAAATTTTCAGATAGTTTCTGTCAACAAATCAGCTATAGTTTATGCAGAGATCTTAACAGAGCTCTGAAGAAAACAGTGGCATCTGGTAATCCTCTACACTTGCCCTAACCCTTTTTGCAAAGAAGCATTTTCCTTTATTCTGGTGTTTTTCATTAGATCCATGACATTTCAGATGGATGCTTCACCAGGGAGAAACATAACATCTCTAATGATTGCGCAGCAGTTGTCACACTGTCCCTTTGGAGAGGGTGTGCTGATGGACTTGGCTTAACAAGATGGAATTCAGAGAGGGGTAAAGAAGAAGCTGAAATGTAAAACATTACAGAGATAAATACATTGAGCATTCCTATGCATCTTCCTAGAGATGTTTACTCCTGTTACGAGCTTTTCTCAAATTATTTCTCCTTCTGAGACTTGCAGGAGCATCAACTGCTGCCAATAGTTTCAAAATACAAGTGAAACAAAACATAAGTATTTCCAGAATTCACATAGAGCTAGATAATAAAATTTAGAAAGTAGATATTTTAAAGGAAAATGACAGGTGAAAATTGAAATAGATGTTGATTTTCTGTCAGGAACATCTATTTTCCTCTTACTGAAGGAAGAAAAAACAGAGAGAATTGAAGCAGTTGAGAAATTTTTGCCTTAGACTGACAGGGCTGCTTCTTTTTCTGTCCTGCAGAAGATTAAAGCACGTGCATAGAGAGAATACGTGGACTTCAGCAGAAAGAGGAGAATCCCAGAGGGGATGTGTTTGGACCATATATATTTTGTGTGCAAATAAAAAAAAATCTTTCTTTCAAATAGTACAGAAACCTGACTGAATTTGACTCAGCTGGTTTCTCTCCATTTCTTGCAATTCTATCACCAGACCTGGCTGATTTAGTAAGTTTTTGTGAGAAGGGACTGAAGCGACTGAAAGGGTCTTCCATTCCCAAGGGCTTGAGAGGCTCATCTATCAGAGGTCATACCTATCATGTGTCTGTTTTCATTGCCAGAAACATAAGACAGACTGATTTGGCTATAAAGGTCCAGGATGAGCTGTGGGCAGGTAGGGATAAAATACTGTATCATAAACAGACACAATTAGTGCAGAACTCTACGAGGCCTGCTTTTATAGAAACACATCTTTTATCTTTGTAAAAGTAGAACTGTGATTTGAAGATAAATCTTCATATGCTGTGAATGGCAGATAAAGGCTCTTTCAGAGGCACCAGATAATAGAGATAAAAATACTGTTCTTTCACACAGTACTTTCTCTCTTGTCAAAATAGGACTCATAAATCTCATGAAATTTAGCAAGCGGAGACACTTAGAAAACAGTAGTTTGTGAAAGTCAAAATAACTCCTATCTTAATATTGACAGTTTTTACAAACATAGAATCCAGTAATTAAAGTATCACCCAATCTAGCTACAGCTATAGAGCATGAACTTTTTCTGTTGCTTATAGGCTGTGCAGCAGGACCATTCTGAAAGGATTCCAGGCCTGCCCACAGCCAGTTTCACTAAAACTTTAAAATCAGTTTTTATACTCTTTTTGTTACATTCACTGCTTATCTATTTGTTTTCCCATTGATTCCATAAATTTCCTAAGTATTTGCTATCAAAGCAGATTTCTGTGAACAAAATGTTCTATGCATCACTTCACGCTGTCAGTTTTAAATCTGAAGAACCTTAGAGAATTTTGGTGTACTCCGTATGAATGTATGTTCATTTTTAAGAAGCTCACAAAGTATATATGTTTACATAGGTGTTATATATTGCTTGTAATCAAAGATCCCATATTATGCTACAGCTTTGATGTAAGTGTTCCTTTGATATTAAGTCAGTTATATCAAGGAAATAAATTTTGAGGTAAATTAAAAGAAAAGGGTGAAAAGCTAGTAACCATTAAGGCAAATGGCTGAAAATTAACGAACTGATTTAACAAGCTCTATGATCCACTCCAAGAAAATGAAACGAGCATGATAACACACTGCAAACACTGGCACGTGAACAGCATTGATATTAGACTCACTTTTTTATTGATGTAATATGGGTCCATGTCTTCCAAGGGCTCAGACACCATTCCTGGAGGTATGTCACCATATATAAAGGGGAGTGTTTTTCCTGCCTCCAAGTCACTGTTTGGTTTTGGCCCATTTTCATCATCGTCTTTGCGATCTTGTTTGGGGTTCTTGGCTTTTTCTGCAGCAATGCGCTGTTCAATAGCTGCAAGAGACTCTCTAGTGAAGAATTGGAAGCTGTCTGGTCCTGGTGGTACAAGCACTGACTGCTCCATCTTTTCATCCTGCACATTTTAATTACCATTTATTCTTCTGCATAGGAAAATACTAAAAGAAAGCAGAAATAAAATTCAAATAAACATGTTGAAATCACCAAGCAAGAAAGATGTAGCAGTTATTTTCAAGTGCAATTGTTTTTGCTATATTGAATTGTTAAAATACACGATTTGAAAATTATGTAAACAAAGTACACAGTTTAGTCAGCGATTTAGCAATAGTAAGAAGCATTTGTGTTGTTCTTACACTAGTTATTGAAACTGTAAAATTTCTCAGCTTCAGGACTACACTAGTCTTTTACGCCAAATAAGGAAAAGTATGATAGTTAACAATAATCAAATACATTCTTTCCTCATAACTCTAGTTGTGTTATGATCACACTCCTCTGGAATCAATCAGGATTACATTGGCAACTATAAATAGAACAGTTCAACAGAGCTAACACAGAAAATTTCACCAAGATCAGCAAAAGTATCAGAAAACAAGCACTGCAAAACCAGAACTTCCATTTAAAAAAATCAAGTCTGTATATTATGAAGTATTAAAGTAATGATTCCAAATAAATTTTTGTATGGGAAATTATTTTAGATAAGAAGAAGAGTAATTGGCGAGTATTATTTCAGGTTAGCAGTTACTGTGTCTGGTTCTTTATAAAATAGCTGTAACTGGAAAATTCTGGAAGTATTTTAGTATTCATATTTATTTAAACATTGCAATTGCAAAAATAAACCTGTTGGGAAGAAAAGCAAAAAAAAAAAAAGGAAAAAAGAATTGTTAAGACTACAGATTTGGCATCTTCCATGCTGCTGAATAAATTTCTGATGGCACCAGACATACAAATGAAGTGCATATTTGGGCTCACAATGGTGCATATATCCCTCATGCCCGAATGACTTTCAAGCATCAAGGTGCAAGTTTCTCTCCGTAAAAAAATTAAAGTGAGCTGATGTCACACTACACACTAAGCATTCACCCATGTAGACACGCGTGCCAAAACCAGTTCTGTACAGCTTCCCTCCTTTCCAAGGGAAAAGGAATTATACTCTTCTGTCCCCATTGGTGGGAGGGGGGAGGATATAAGAAAATTTACCTCAGCTAAAAGGGATTTAAGATCCTGCCTTTCTCCACATAGAGAGTATCCTCTAGACAGTCCTCAGCTCCCTATGTCATGGTTCTGTTTATTTCTGTGAATTGCCACTTCAGTCACCTAACTATTGAAGTTATAAACTCACTATTTGTACACTCTAACACTGTTTCTTAATGTTCAACCACACCTTGTGGGTACTGGGGAAGAAGGAGAAAAAAACCATCAGCCACATCATTGAATTTTATGATCTCAGACTGATCCCCATGAGGGGCACCATGATTTGGAAGACATATCTTGCACTATTATCCCAATGTCATGGGGGACACAAGCTGTCGGTGGATACCACTTGCTCCATGGGCTTCAGGTAGATACAGAGACAATCAAGCCCTCTTCTCTGCTCAACTTATTTGGCAAAAGAAGGGACTAAGAGCCCCCTCCCCTCCCCTCCCCTCCCCTCCCCTCCCCTCCTCTCCCCTCCCCTCCCCTCCTCTCCCCTCCCCTCCTCTCCCCTCCTCTCCCCTCCTCTCCCCTCCTCTCCCCTCCTCTCCCCTCCTCTCCCCTCCTCTCCCCTCCTCTCCCCTCCTCTCCCCTCCTCTCCCCTCCTCTCCCCTCCTCTCCCCTCCTCTCCCCTCCTCTCCCCTCCTCTCCTCTCCTCTCCTCTCCTCTCCTCTCCTCTCCTCTCCTCTCCTCTCCTCTCCTCTCCTCTCCTCTCCTCTCCTCTCCTCTCCTCTCCTCTCGACCCGAAACCACAGGGTGCTGTGTCAGGATCACCTTTTAGCTCACTGAATGTCCCCACCTGGCATTCAGGACAAGGATTACCTCAGGATTTGCCTGCAGGTGCACAGAAACAAAATGCTTCACAGCCATTAGTTATGTTCCAAAAACATTTGATTCAGCTACTGTGTTTATAGACCAAGTTTAAAATCAGCAAGTGCTGTGGGCTTTTCTAATAATATGTGTATTTCTTTATATAGAAAGGAACTCCACGTTATTTTTCTATAATTAACCCTAGAATGTTCTATGATCTGTCAAATGTGCATGGAGCTAGGTAGCTACACCTTTAGATGTAACTAAATCTAAGTAGGCTGTACTTAACAACATCTTTCAGGAGGCTTTATGAAGATTACCTACTTTTTATCCTCTGCTTAACAGATTAGAGGATGATATCCCAGATACGTTTTCCCCTTCTTCATACATTTCAATGATTATAAATCTTCAGAATTGCAAATAGAAATCTTCTATAAATTTAAAAGTCAATACTAAATACATACATAATCCCAAATCACTTTCATTGCTCATGGCAGTGCTTAACTACTAGGTTTGTATTTCCTTTACTATAGTAAATTGATTTATTCTCACTTATATGTGATGGGGATGGATAAAAATTGATACCAGGCCAATTAATCTACTGCTATCCTTCTGATTTCCACCAGGTGACTTATTAAATATTAATTGAATAAGTTAAGATTGTTTACATGATCCAAATGGGTTTTTTTTTTTCCTTTAGCATAGCACTAGTAATTCAACATAGGAAAAAAAATAAGAATATCCAAAATATTAATTTCTTACCAAGTTCATTCCTAATCTCTTATAAGAAATGAGGATTTTTTCCTTCTACATTTCCATGTCTGTTTGAGTGACCTTCTTATGAGCAATGTGAAGCATTTCAAATTTTGGAAAATAAGGTACTCAGAACATTTGAGAATAGAATCATTGTTTCTTCTGGTATTTCCCAGGCAAAATATATTCACATACACTTAGCAGTGTCCATTGTTGTAAGCCAGATAACTGCAGAGCACACTCAGCGTGCAGGGATGGGACCATCTGCAGACCACAAGCGGAGTAAGTCAGGAGCTGTTCAGCTGCATGTGTGTAAGTGCACAAAGCACAGTGATCTGCCCACGTGTGCCAAGTGTGAGGCAGCCAGAACCACCCTGGATTAGCTCTGCACACACAGAGCAGCTGGTGATACACACACCATCACTGCCCTCCTGGCTGTGAGCTACTGTGCACAAAGAGTCGTTTTAGATCTGTCATTCCTAAGCTATCAAACATCTGTGAGCACCTGTGTATTTTTACAGTCTTCAAATCTCATCTAAATAATTTTTTTAGGCAAAGTAAAGGGACACATTGGAAATAGATGAAGAGATGGTGCCTTGTCAAACAATGATTTCAAATCAGTTACACACTGCTTCTTGAAAAAGTCAATTGAACAATACATAACTCTCAGAAACAGAGACAAGCTTGAACAAGATTATTTCCTAATCTGATATCATCCAGTACTGTCAGCTTGCATTTCCTTCATACCTTCATAACAAGAGTTTCTGAGAATTTGGTCAGGAGGACCTTAGCATCCATGTGGAACTATAGTGCTGCAAACACTTAAACTTCAGCAAGTGAATTTCTTTATATTATCCATACACTTAAATCTGAAACATTCTTTGAAGTTTGGTCTTCTGGTATAACAGCCACTAATTAAAATTTAACTGCTTCAAAATAAAGTAATGAATCTACATGTAAACTCACAGAGCCCAGATCTCTGTGTTATAATAATTTGCATTATTAATTGGCACAGCTTCTCATTACTTTTGATTTATCAATGAGTCACCAGGATTCTTGTCTTCAGCATACCGAATAAATATAATTTACCTTCCTCACAGTGTGGATCTGTGGGAGGAGAGGAAGAAAGTTGTGGGAAGCCACTCCAGTTTTTTATGTGCAGCCTCAGAACCAAGCCTGTGTCTGTCCTGTCTGTCTCAATTATAGGATTACTGCAGGCAGCAAAGGTAGGTAGGATATCCAAGTAACATGCTTGGCAGAAGGGCAGGAATCAGATTGGAATATTGGACCTATACAACTTTTTATGACTCCCTGTAGCTCACATATAAAATTCAATTTAATTCTCATGGACAGCTTTATAAGGGAAACTTGCATATTACCAGACTGATAATAGGATTCTCCCATATCTTTTTTTACCATCTTCTTGATGTTCCCTCTCAGCATGGATAATGCAGATCTGGCACAAGGGCTTGCTTGCATTACATTACTTAGACTTGGATAACTGCATTTATTTAATGCATATTAATTTTAAATAAAGGGTAGGTGCAGTAATACTGCAGACATCAGAATAGGGTACATAGATATGCACTGAGCTATATAAATAAATAATCTGAAATATTGGAAGCAATCAAACAGTACATACCAGTTTAAGTGGAAGTTTATGCTTTGCAGCTGGATATTTCCATTACTTAACCTGACACACAGAAAGGGTTGCTGAAGGGAGTGATGGGGGGAGAGGATGATTGTTTAATTTGCCTCAGAGTTGCAAACAGCCATGGGGTAGCTGTGTGATTCAGGAGGGCAGTTCAGTGCTCAGTCTGGGCTGCCCAACAGCCAGAAAGCAGAACAGACAGGGATAGGAAATGCAGCTCCTCTCTCTGAAATCCACACTGTTGTACCACTGCTTAGCTTACTGTGCAGGAATGAAATCAAGATTAATGGGGTAGAAAGAAGGTGTGAAAGAAAACATGGACTTGGCATCTTAAAGGTAAGCTTTCATTTGGGAAGGCAGTCATGGCTTCTGATCCCTGCTCCTAGAGCTATTTCTCTATTATGCCTAGTAAATTCACTTGAGGAAACTCATTTGAAAATCACCAGAGATACATTAGCTGAGAAGAAAAAATGTACCACTAACTATGGGAAAAGAGGGTTTAGTTCTAGCGTTCACTCACAACCAACTTCTTTAACTCAGGAAGAAAATACAAGCATAAGTTTTGAAAAATAAAGCAAAGTAAAATAATCCAGCCTTCCCCAAGAAGATAACTAGCCAGCAAAATACCCATGCTGGTATGCTCCCAGAGAGCTGCTTGCTGCTACCTTTTCTCCCACTAACACCTAGACTTTCAGTCCTGTCCTTGTGTCTTGTTTAGAGGAAATCAGAAGACCATATGGTGCAGACACAGTATATTATCCATCTCTATTAGTTATATATGTATGCATTGTTAAAATTTTTATTCTCAGTATATTTTGAAATTCAACTGATGTATCTCTAAACCAAAATATAGGTACTAGGCTTGGCTTTAGATTAAAAAGAAATAGCTTGCTTCAGCTTACTGCTTTGCTAGTCTAATTCCAAGTCTAATTAGCTGCAAACTTATTAGTCTTTTTTATTTTAGAAAGTTGAAAAAAACAAAATTAGTTATGCAGCTTCATAGAAAGAAAGAAGGAAAATAATTTAATGGGACAAGTCACAATGCAGCTGCATTAGTACTCCATCTGAGCAAATGCATTTAATGGCTTAGAACTACTGGACTGCTCCCAAGCTGAATGGATTCTCTGCTTACTCTGCTCCTGCAGCATATCTTGTGCAGCAAATGACTGCAGTACAGAGAAGCAATCTTTCTGCTTTCCTCCATTTGATCAGAGCACTGACCCCTTTTACTGGCAATCTACGTTACTAGCTCAAGTTTAATTTTCTTAAATATCTGTTTCTTAAACGTCTGTTTATATTTACCTTAGCAAACATAACAACCTCTTTCTTCAGTTAAAAAAATAAACAAAACCATGCAGGCTATGCAGTGTACATTACATAATGCTACTGATTCATTTGGCATTAAGCTAAAATTGAATTTAAGACAAGATTTAAGTTCTGGTCTTGGCATATTTCCACATTTTGGAAAGAAATAAAAGTTGATGGAAAACAGATTGCTCCATACCCTTTAATGATGCAAAATTTGCAGAGCTAACAAACCCAAAGACATTGCCATACTCAAATTAGTGGGTTGCCTGACCCCATTAACAGCACTCAGGTACTTACTGTCTTATATGGTCAGTGGAAAGGCCAGAAGCCTGAAAGGTATAATAACAAAAATTATTTACTTTCTAACAAAAATTAGGAAGCACAGATTTCATTCTTGAGATTTTCCTGGGTCAAGGAAGCAGATGCAGGAGCAACAGGGACATGTTTAACACACAAGACCACAGGGGAAAGAAACTCAATCATAATTAAGGAAACAAAACAAGTTTCTGCTTTTCATGCACAATGACGGGGCCACTGTGAAGTAATAACCCCCCAGATTGTAGAAACGTGTATTTTTTACACAGCACAGAAGTCCAGACACCATATGAAAGCAACTTTTGAACCTTATCCCCTTGCTTTACAGCCTTTGCACTCAGAGCATGGCCCAGGACATGCCTGTGCAGAGAGGAGGCAGCAGCAGCCCCAGCCCCTGTGTCAGGAGCTGGGCGTCACTGCTAAGTTACTGCAGTGCAGCACCCAAGGGAGGATGCACCTCACACTGCCTGGGAGAGCAGGGAGTGCTCAAGGAATGGCAGCTCTGCAGCCTAGGAAGCTCCACAGCCCCTGCACAACTTTGGGATGGTTCCATGGCCTCAATCCCTTCTGCCTGCCTCAGGTTTTATGAGATGCCACAAATACATGGGCTACATGTGAATTAAGTGTTTTCCAAATGAATTGGTACTCTATATGCTAATGCCATGCAGCAGGTAACACAAGTTTGTAAACAACTGACATTTGCATTTCTGTTTATGTGGGGAAGGCGCTGCACCTTTGTCACTGGCATCTTCTGATCCTGCTAAGGCAACTCCTCTGCAGTTCTCCCCTCATGTCCCTCTGCATTTTGTGATTCTGAACACACAAACCACTTTTACCAACAATAAGAGGATTCTGGTGTTTCCTAGTAAGCTTCTTTGAACTTAACAATTACCTAATAATATGTGAGAAATGGCTTATTCCCAGATTGGCAATTTTGCTTTACAGAAGCATAATTAATATTTGTTCTTACAGATACAATTTTAGTTCACTTCAAAAATTATTTTATATATTTTAATGTAGTTCTCAAAATAAAAATAAAATTTAAAAAAGTCATATCACTGCTGTAAAGAAACTTCTTCCAAAACACAGACCTGTTAAAAACAAACAAGTAAATGACTCTCACCAATATCCTGATCAGGTTTGAACTGATTTTTAACAAACTTTGAATTAACAATGATAGTCCCACGTAATTTTGGAAAGTTTTCATTCCGTGGACACTCATGAGGTCCTGATGTCGCAGCCTTGTGTCCAGGCATGTCTATACATGATGTGGACTAGAGACATGACAATGCTCAAGCCCTGGCACCTTGTCCCCTAGAGGTGGTATAGTTGCAGAGTTTGTTTACTCTATTGAATATTAGATATTTAGCTTGTTTTAACATCTAAAACATCTTAGCTCCTACATGGCACTCAGTATTTTCAGTAGCAGATTTTCAGTTGCATAAAATCTTGAAAATTCCTAGAAAAAACAAAATGTTTATTGGTATTACATGGTTAACTACAAGCAGCAGCAGAAACATCTGCTGCCATCCTTTGAGCAATGCAATATTGGAAAAAGCTTCAGATTTGCCAAGAAAGGCAGGACCTGGGAATTAGTAATTCTGCAGAATCAGCAGTTTGAAAGCCATTGAGTGAAGACTGTTAGCCCCACTGACTTTCACTTAAAAGCAAAGATTTCAAGGGTGTTTTGTCTTTTGAGATACTGGTGATTTTCCAGTAATTTAATATTTTATGGTCTAATAAATGTTCAGGATGTTAAGTTGATTTTTGATGGAAGTGTAAAGATATAATAAATAATCCAGTCAAATGCCAAGAGCAGTATGATTATAGACTAAGAAATCTAGTGCTATTGGAACTTTGAAAATTTTTTAAATCCTATTATTGGTCAAGAGAAACAATTAAAGAAATATGCTTCTTTAAAATAAATAAGAATACATTATGTGCAGGAACTTCAAATGTTTAGAATGAACTTAATGCTATAAATGTACTGAGAAAACAGACAAGATGTAAAACTAAGATAATATCACCAGATACCATTTGTTATTCAAAACTGGAAAACCATTCATTAGAAATATCTGAAATATTGATATATACTTATAAAGAGCATAAAGGTTAACAAATTTTGAAGCAAAACATCCAGTCATTCAAATTCTGAGCCACTTTCTGGTAGTTTTCTGAAGATCAGATAATTGGCTGAAAGCAAGCAACACTTACTTTATCAAATACAGCATTAAGCTATGTGGTTAAACATGGAATTGTAGTGCACATTTAGTGATTATTTTGCAAAGAAGCTATTCTCAAATATAGGTACAGAAATATAAAAAAAGGAAAGAGGTTTGAGGTCTATAGTTTTTTATAAATATCACTTGGTGCACATCAAAGGTACACAAACTCCATTAATGAGGTTAATGAAGCAATAAAGTATTTAGTAAAGTTTTCTATCTTGTATTCCACCTTGAATTCTAACTGATAGATTACAGGGTCTGTATAATGTGAATCTATTCATGTGGCTCCACCTGTAAGATGAGAACTCTAGTAGGAGAATCAACATGGTGAACTGAAGAGCACAGCAACCAATATCAGCAAATAATCTCTCTCAGTCTCAACTTTTCTGATTGAAAAATACCAGATTTCCCATTTTGTAGGATTTGTGTATGGTGATTAAAATGCTTTCAGCTTTCTCATTCAAACCCACACTTTTGACTTTTCATTAATTTAAAATACTCTTGCATTTGTGATTGAAACTGTTTATTGCTGTTCTAAATTGTCATTTTAAATGTTGTATTAGAGATTAAAGTGTTTTGCAATGTTTTTTTCTAATTAATAATTTTTTGTTTATAAGAATGAGTGGCAATGCCTTCTGGTATTTTGGCATTGGGTGACCAGGGCAATATCTGAAACAGTTTAAGGATAAATTATTATAAATTAGTAATCGTTTCCCATAACTCTTTACTCCACTAATAGCAGACCAGTATGAAAGTTAGTTCTAGCCCTGCTAGATGAGAGAAAGCTTCAGCCACTCAACCTCCCAGAGTTAGGTATTGGTTTACAATACACCCAGCTGAGAAAAATGAGGAGAGGCATTCCTCAGCACATCTTGTTTCTTGTCTGACCAATGCCTCTGAGGACAGGGCACCATTTCCTGCCACACTGAGAGGTGAACAATGTTTCTGCAGGTAGTGTGTGTGCAATCCAGAAGCATTTGGATAAATAAGCTTACAGTGAGAAACCAAAGTAGGAACCTTCCTTTTTCAAAAACCATTTCTCAATGCACTTGAGCACAATAGAAGATACATAAAGATGAGAATATCCAATTATGAAAAACTAGTGTTTAGTATGTCAACAGTGAACACTGTCAGAGAAGAGATCAATGCAATTTGTGGGGTCATGGCTCTAATGAATCCAAGGACATTTAAGTCTGAGGGATACATGCACAGTTAAGAAGCTTAAAAATATTTGTGTTTCATTCATTGTGAGTCAAGGACAAATTGGGGACTTAATATCATAGATGGAAATGACATCAAACAGATTTTAATTTGACTTTGAGGAAAAAGCCTATGAAAAGTATAAATACAGAATAATTTTCAGTACTTAGCAATTTTAAGTAGCAATTGGTTTGTTACACCCAATTATGTAGTTTTTCATATTTATTACTCTTAAAATTTCTCGTTTTCTCTATATTTAAAATTTCATCAGGAAGTATGAAAAGGTCATGAAAATTTTTTTTTTCCCTTCCTCTCTTACTTTTCTTGCTCAGACTTTTTTCCCTCCATGAAATCTTCTCATCTTTCTGGCAAACCCATGGGGGACATGAGCATAACATGGTCCTGAAGTGGATCCTAGAGAGTGAGATGCAAGCTCCCTCCTCCCATGCCTGTTGGAGCCTCCTCTGGCAGCCAGCTTTGCTGGAAGCTGAGTGCTTTGGGCATGTTTTGGGCTTGATGGCATCAAGGGCTGGGTTTGCAGGTAATGTGGTGGTGAAGTTAGGCTTGCTGTGGCTCAGTGATGGGGATTCTTGGATGAATTACATGTTGACCACAGAAGCTTGAAGCAAGTGGGAAGCAGTGCATGTATCTAAAATATTCCAAAGCCCACTAAGGTCCAAATAAAAATTGTTACCACTGTAAAGACAGTTAAAGTCAAGTAAGAGTGCAAAGCAAAAGGCAATTTTTTAGTGAAAACACCATGATGTGATGCATAACAGGTGGCCAAAGCATAAGACTGTGATTAGGCACCTTTCAAAGACTATGTCCCCTTAGAAGAAAGGGCCTCAGTGGAAAAATGCAATACTATTATAAATATATGCAATTATATTATAAAGTCCTAAGATGTTTGCTTTGAAATATGAGCACATAGATTTATCAGCAGCCATATGAAATGTTAATATTCTGTTTTACTACCTATCTTGCTCAGGCTACATCTATACTATATTCGACAGAGTGCAGCCAAAACTGTATTCTGTCACAAGCAGCTCTTGAGGCAACATGAACCTGCCTGCACTGCCTTTTACAGGCAGTTCTTCTGGACTTGGGAGATAGTATGCTTTCAAACCTTCAAATCTGCAGATATCTGAGCTTTTCTAGCAAAGCCCCTCTTGAGTTAGTTTTGATTTTGTACCCTGAACAGCAGACAGACACGTTCACAGGGCAGGCAAATGGGTTTAGACACCTGTGAAGCTTACCTTTTCAGAGCAGCATCAAAGATGTCCAAACCCCATAAACCTTGCTGAAAGTGGGAAGAATGGATAGCTGTAGCTATTTTAGTCTCCAAGCTTCTTTCAGACTCATCTTATTTATCCTATATGTAGTCCAATTTACCCCAGTTATAATTATTTCAGACTTCACTGCCATTGCTGGTGTAAATGTCTTCAGTTTCTAGCTGGAGTGATTCACCCCAGACTACAAGTGCTTACCACAGCAGCTCAGGACATGAAAGGCAACCAAGCCTAAGGGCTGCTGAGGTTAGTGGAGCCTGTGCTACTAGCAGTCATAATGAATCTGACTCTCATACGTGTCAAATGTCCTTGTCTAAGCTTTGGAGCCAAACTATAAATCATACTATACTCCTCCTGCCTGCTGCCGTATATACCTAAGGTCTGTTTTCCATCATTCTTACAAAAAACCAAGAAAGTTTCTTTGCCCTTATCAAGAAACACTGCCCTTATTAAGAATTATTTTCTAGCTAGTTTCTAGGGCTCCATCATCCTGCTGTATAAATTCTCAGAAAGCAGACTGATTGCCTCTCAGAGGCCCTTAGCAGCCTTTCCTCATTATCTCAAATTTCATTTTTTAGATGTTAAATCCATTGTTTAAATTTTCAATTTACATCAACACTGTAATTTTGAAGTCCGGTTATATGTAGGAGAAGCAAATATCTGCAAGGATCCCTCATTTTGCCTATGCTCCTTTTAACCTCTTCTTTTTCAAGACACCTTCCAAAACTCCAGTGGTTTGGCTGCTCAGCTACCAAAACTTCATCACCTTAAAGTTCTTTCGCTCTTTGATATCTGAGCATTTTTCCTTGCACTTAGGTTGGGAGACAGTGTACTTTCAAATCTCGTTCAAGTATCATGGCTGGAGCAGCAATTCCCTCTCTCTCTGGGTTTGAATAGCACATTCAGACTGGGATCCTGCATTCCATGTCTGAACTCCTGCCCACTACAGACACCCAAAGGTTCCCATACATCATTCCAAGGCAACCTGCAATGCTGGCCACAAACTGAAATAGAGTAATATTGCAGGTAAGAACTTGGATATTGAGAATTGTTAAAATTCAAGAGCGTGTACTTCAGATGAGCAATATGAAGGAATGGGCTCAGAATTGAGTCTGGCAGAGCCAGAGAGCAGGAGGTTTTTAATAACAAAGTTCCTGAAACTTCCAGAAGTAAAATACACCCTACAACTCCGCAATATGGAATTTTAACAGGGATGATACAAGAATGTCTCAGAAAATCTGAAATTTGTTTGTTGTAATCCCCCAAAGCAGTTAACAAATACTGTTTCAGTAAAGCCCCTTGAATTAAAAGCATTACACAGAGAGGCACAGACCTGCAGATCTCTAAAGAGAAACAGCTTACTTTGTGGACTTCACTTCAGAATACTGCTAATCACAGTTGCACTGCCCCCAGCCATTATTTAGCCATCTTCACAATTTTTCTCACATGAAAGAGAGAAAAAGGCTCATATTTCCTGTCTGAAACTTATCTGAACAGACAGCTAAAGGCATAAGCCATCCTTTTCCAAAGTGCTAAGTAATCAAGAATTCAGACAGAAATCAATATAAAGTTCTTGTCACTCTGTATAGAGTCATTGTATTTTTTGCCTCAGCACTAAAATACAGACTTAAATATATAAGGTTAGACATATCATATGAAAATTCAGCCTTAATAGCACAGTCAATCTTACTTTAACCACAGGAGGAAAAAACCTCTTCCCAAAACTGACCAGTTTCCTGCATTTCAGAATTCTCCAAAGCATATAGCCCTGAGAAATAATTGTCACTGCTGAGACCTGCAGAGAAATATGTGCAAGGCAATCAAAGGAAAAGGGAGAGAACATTTTGAGTAAAACACAATTAGAGAGTTAAATAGAGCTTAATGTCGTGAAGACAGATTGCTTTGGAACAAAGAAATAGCTTTTAAAAATAAAATTTGGTGTTTACTACTCCCCTGGATTTTAAAAGATTGATTAATTTGCATTTCCTCAGCTTTATTTTTTTCTCTTCCCCCAAAACTCATTGTTATTGTCTAGGAATTAGGCATGCAGACATAAGAGAGCAGGTATTGTACCATCTACTTTGCTTTCTCTTGCTAGCAGATCTCATATTTTATCATTCTCTACTCTTGGGCAGTAAGGATTTTTGTTTCTCCCAGCAGAACCATTGAATATTATTTAGTGCTGGTTCAGTAGTAGTGTGAACTTAGATTTCACAGATGTAGAGAAGCCTGCTTGAAGGGAAGGCAGAGGGCAAGTCTGAGGTCAATGCCCAAAGTGGCAGACGGGCAGGCCGTGCAGCAGCTGGATACACATAACCCACAGCCAGCACCAGCTGCACTGCCTGAGACACAGCAACTCCCCATGAGCTGTAAGGATCCTTAGCACTGGCACTGCATCTAGCATTTACCAGTTTCTAAAAAGCTCACCCCAGAAGGTGCGTGCCCTCTGAGCTGCCGGGCAGTGCCCGCTCGTGGCAGCGACGCTGTCGGCAGATGCTGCTGCGGGCAGAGCACAGGGACAATGCTTCTCCCTAGGCTGGACTGGAGCTTGAGTGGGAAACCAAGTGCTAACACTGCTGCTACTGGTGTTGTAAGAAAAGAGTTTCAAAAATTATTTTGAAATAAAAACCTTAAAAAAAATGTTTGAATAAAAGTAATTTTTTTTTTTGCTCCATAGCTTAGAAACCAATATATTAATCAGTGGTAAGAAATACTCTTGGATCTGGGGACACAATCCCTTGTCTTGCTAGAAAGAGCTGATCCTGATGCAACGTTCACTCATTTTGATTAGCAGTTTCCCAAGGAGTTTGGGAACACACCTCAAGAGTCGCTCCCCCCAGCAGTACCCTGCTGACAGCCACTGGACTGGTAAAGATCCTTGCAAGCACAGGATATCCCAATGCCACTTAGTCCTGGTCTTAGACTGAGCCAAAATGAGTAAGATGTAATACACAGATAATTTTTCTTGGAGTAAAAATTTTTCTTTCAGAGAAGATGCTTCATTATTTCAGAGTAGTTGATTTGTAGTATTTTGTTCTGAGGCAATATGAAGTTATGAAAACATAATAAAGGGTCATCCTTTCTGGTTTATCCCCCCAGTATGTGTAAAAAGAAAATAAATTGAACTGAATGCAAAAATACTCAGATGCAAGGTTTCTAGATTACACTTGGATTACACAGTTCCTGTTTAAGAAAAAAAAAATTGTATAACTTCTTTTTCAATTAAGCATTGTCAATGTACCCACTATGGAGTTCTGAACAGTTCTCTGTCTCTATCACTGCACATTTTAGGTGATATATATATATATGTGTGTGTGTGTCTGTGTATGGCATTATTTAGGTTTCATTTTAGAAAACAAATGTATCAGACTGGGTTTCTCAGCTGTGAAAAATACTGAATACGAACATTAAAAATAGAACTTTAAAATGGCTCTGGTACACTCACTTTATTTAATCAGATTCAGAAGTGTCCTAGTTCTTTCTATAAAGAAAAACTATCAATTTTAAAATCTTTTTAATTAAATGTGTACTATTCTCCAGACAGTATGGAAATTTGATCAGATTTGCAAATATCCTTTTTCTACCCCTTGTATTCACACACTTGCAGTGGTTCACTGGTAAAGACTATGTAGTCTAAAAGAAACACTAAGAAATTAACTTTTAAGGACACATTTTCCGCTCTTGGTACATTGGAAGCATTTCAGAGTGCATATACCATAGGATAAATATTTTAAGGGGGTGTTTATATGCTTTTATGCAATCCTAGTGAAGCTAGCTTTTAGTGGATCTGTTTTGCTGTTTTGGAGCCTATATCATTTATTTTACATTGCCTGTTATATCTCAGATATCTACTTCTTTTTGTAGACTCACAGAAAAACCAGGCTGGAAAAAAGAGATCAGAGGCCACCTGGTTCATCTTGCTGCCCAAGGCAAGATTGCTATACCTATTTCCCAACAGATGTTTCATCTAACCTCTTCCTACAGACCTTCAGGACAAATGCCACAGATTCTTCTGACATTCTTTTACAGCTCTCCACTATCTGCTTTAGTAAAATGTGTGTTCTCGTATCTCACGTGGGTGTACCCATTTCTTCAATCTTCACTTCCTGTCCCACCCACTCTGGACACAGAGAGCACAAATCATCCTCCTCATTCAGCTTCTGGTGATCCACCAGCCACTTCACTTCTGTCTCCATGAGTGAACTTGCTCCAGGGATCCTGCAAAGCTACTTCAAGAGCCCTGCTGAGACATTCCCAAGAGGAGCACCTATCATCTGCATTCAGAAATACCTCCAGCACCGTTTCCTCTTAACAGATTAATTTGACAATAATTTTAATCAAAGAAGCGAAACATTACAAATAAAAACAATGAAGGCTCTCACTCTGAAGGAAACAATATTTGGTAACGGTACTGTAGTTGCTACTTTGACTTGTCCTCTTTGACCAATGTCATTATTAGAGAGAGTTATTAAATAATTGAGTCACACAGTTCTCTGCATTTACTCCTAAATTTTTATTTCTGACCTTGACAGGATTTGAGGTTTTGTTTGGTTTTTCTTTGTTTTACCAGGAGGATGATTATCAGGTTTTTTTAATTTGTGTTACAAAGTAATTTTAAAAAGCCAATTTTGGAAGCAAATTAGACAGGCTCTTGAAGGAGCAAGAGAAATATGAGGATTGGTCTGCATGTTTACAAGGTACTGATATAAATTACAAAGATAGAGGGAATTAGAAGGGAGAGAGCTCGGAAGCTCAAACTGAGCTGGGTGCTTCTGAGACTAAAAATATAAGGGTTTTGTCCTTTTCTCAGAGACTTGTGGAAAAAAAGAGGAAATTAATTTAAAAAAGGGGTGGAAACACTTTAAAATAGAGCACTAGAAGGATGATTAGAGATCCACTAGATACTGCTGAGACAGAAAGCAATGGAAACTTGGGTTCTCAAAATGCAATGTAATGAGAATTTCATGGCAGAAAGAGAGAGGAGAGTGAGAGAACTGGGGCTGATAAATTACAACAATAAATAGCAGGATGGATGAATCAGAATTGTGGATTTTCAAATGATATTTAATATGGCAGGGAAGGATTCTACCCAGATTTTCTTAACAAGTGCAAAATAAAATAATTTTTTTTTCAGAGCTAAACAAAATTTCAGAAGAACCCAAAAGGGGACCTGAAACCACCACACACTGGTGAAAATGGAGGAGACAGAAATAATGACTCAATAATCAGTAAAAGGCAGCAATCCTAAAAACACTGAACACCCATGTACTTAGAAAAACATCACAGTGATTCTTTCAACAAACTATTGAATAAAAAGAGATCAGTATATTTTACAGAAATTGGACTAACCCCAGTGTGATTGAGTGATGATTTCTATGTCCATATTTGGTATTTGATTAATTTCTTCACTCATACCAAATTTTCAGTTGTTTCCATCCAACTTCTATGTGTTTTTATGGATAGAAGTCTACAAAGAATAAGCCTACAACTAGAAAAATGGAAGTAACATACCAGAATTATTAGACTTTGGGGAAAAAAAATCTAGAGAATTTGTATGATATTGCCCATCTCCCTACAATGTTATGTTCAGTCAGAAATATCAGCTGTAGATTTTAATGGTTCAAGTTTACTCAAAGGTTCTTTTTTCCCCACATTTTAGAATAGTTCAGTTTTAGGGGTTTTTTTCTCTTGTATCAATGTGATATCTTAAGTGCTCTAAAGTATTATGCAAAAAAAAGCCTAATGGTATTCCTTCTCTAGTATGTCATACTGTCTCCATAACACTGGTTGTCTCAGTTTAGAGATGTGAATAAATATTGTTCAATTTTTAATTTAGTTTTTCTTCTCCTCTAGTAATTTTGGCACCAACAGAAAGGTTACAGGTCAAATACAGAACTCTTGAGGAATCCCATTGCCTCCCACCTACATAAGCTGTTATCAATGAAGAAAAAGATGGCAAAATATGTTTCTGTTACTGGAAAACAATCCACAATTCTCTTCATGATATTTAGCCCAGAAGACACAACATGTTTTCCCATAGATGAGCTGTGGGGCTGGAGTTCAGAAAATGAATAAAATGAAGGAAAATACATTCATCCATGAGACTGCCTCAGTTCTAAATTCACACAGAAAAAGAAGGTCAAGATTTCTGGCTCTTCTCAAAAGAATTTGCAAAGTACCCAATTCTCCTGATTATTAACAGACTATTTCTCACAACTAAGGGCAAAGAAGACTCAGACTTAGTTAATCTCAGTTCTTCAATTTCAGGCAGCCAAAAATGATAGAGAAGGATATGTAAAATTTAATTTAAAGGACAAAATTCAATGCTAAGCTATGTGGGCTTGCCCATTAAATATGGTGTGTTCTGTCATGAATGTACAAAACTCTGGAATTACAATTCACATGCTGGAAGGATGCAGTGCAATGTGGAAAGCAGCAGCACTGTCATCCTTAGAAGTCAACAACAGTCAGTTGTCCTTTAAACTGCTTGGCATTGGGTAGTGCCTTGAGCCCATATTCATAAATATTGGGAAGATTTCTAGCTCAAGGCCATGTTCATTTAAGAATAAAAGAATCTGTAATTGATTTTATCTCCTCAGCTGTTGATGATTACAACTTCTGAAACTTCAAAGCAAGTTCATGTTTTTATATGATAATTTCAACAAAGGTTTCAGTGATCAATAATAAACTACCCTTGTCCCTATATAAAATATTGTTTCAAACAGCTGATAGGATATATATTTTCTTGATATACATTTATCTATATAATTTTTCTGTAAGTCATCATGGACTTCTACATTTCTTTTTATTTTTGGCACCAGTTTGAAAATTGCTGTTGTTTTCCAAGAATTTCACTGGAACTGTTCTGATTAGACTATGCCTTATGCAAGCTCTTAATTCCACTAATTCCCTGTCTCACTCCCCTTGATACTTCCTTCAAAATAATAAAAACTTTCCGACAAACTGAGGACAACCAGTTTAAAGCTGCTTGTCTCTAACTTGCCTTCCTGTGTCTAAATATTTCAGCAAATATTCAAGATCACACAAACCAGGCTCAGCAGAATAAAGTATCAGGATGTCAGTTTTGACAGCAATCCTGTTATTGTTTTGCATTAGATTTCAGAGTAATTTTTAGCACAGCCTTTCTTCTTTTGTACTTGACATCAACACATTGGTCAGGCATGAAAAACACAATAAACAAGTTCAAAAATGCAACACTAACATCAGTCAATATAGCTCAGGAGTCTGACACCATAACGACAAAATAAGCATTTCTGAAAAAAATACAGCTGAAGAGGTTTTCAGTAGGGACAGAAAACACCAACCCATTTTCAAATACTGCTAAGTGAGTAACAACAGCTTTCTCAAAGTGGGGCTGAAGAAACAGCCCAATCCCAGGTAATTAATAGAGTGGGATTCATTTAAACACGTACCTCAGGCAAGCAGCAGAGAAGAAATCCATTTGAGAAAAGATGCTGACAGAGCTTGAAGTCCACCTGGCAAATTTCTTGTGCTGTTTGAAAAAGCAAGATGGTTCAGATGATGAACCAAGCCATATCTGCAGCATTAGACCCAGTCCTGGTCATGTAAATCAAGGTAAGAGGTGCCAGCAGCGCACCTGATCAGACAGACTGAGGGCAGAGGGAGGGAGAGAGAAAAGAGAGGGCTGCCTTTCCTCCTTTGGGAAAACATTGGTGTGAAGCATTCAGCCTTTAACAGAGCTTCTCTATGAGAAGGAAAACTGTACAGTCCTGCAGTGCTTGCTTTAGACTTTAATATGTCTTCCATGAGAAGGAACAACACGACCTCTCTTATCTTCCAAAAAGTTCAGGGGAAAATATGTAACAATAATTTAAACAAAATCACCCTCCAGCAAAAAGGCAAACACCCAAAAATATAAGGCCACTGAAATATGTCTTGTAACAAAATGCTGAGATGCCAAAAAGAAACCCAAATTTCTCCTTAATCATAATCTTAACAGTAACTATAAAGCAAGCATTTAAAAAAAAAAAAAAAAAAGGAAGGGAGGTTGGAGTGGGAGATCTATGCTGACTGCTCACAGAAATGCTCTAAGGTCTAGGATTTACCATCCTCCTGGCTTACCTGATAAAACTGGAATTTCAAAAGCATTATGAAAAAAAACCTCCAAAAAACCCCCAGGAGATAGTGATGATGAAATGCTTGAAATGCTAATAGAGGTGTTTAGATTCTCAGTTCCAAAAGATTAAAAAGTGTTATAAATTGCTGCATTCTCATCGAGAAGGGGGGAAAAAAAACCTCTGCATTATGCTCTCTGCTTTGTTCTCAGCTTCCTGTTCTGAGCCTCGCTCTATGGTACCTAATACAAATCAGCAAATAGCAGAGGGAAAAAAAAGAGGGGGGAAGGGAGGAGGGTAAAGAGAGACAGAAAGGAGGGTAAAGATAGAAAAAAAGGGGAAAAAAAAGAAGATACTAAGCCATCATCTGAAAGGACAGCCCCATCTATCGGTAAAAGCAAAGAACCGGCTGGAAAAGATCGCTTTTTCAGAGATTTCCTGACCTAAACGAGATGGAAAATCTGCAACTCCGTTTTCCTTCAGGGAGGGACAAAGGGCAGGGATAGTGCTGAGAAGTAGATTTCTTTATCCAGTGTTAAATGAACTAAGGTTTTCAGTAATTTTAATTTCTTTTCAGTTAATTACTTGTCTCTGAAACGTGTAAAAGAAATAGTTTGCGTTAGTCTCAGCCCCTTACGAAAGCACCAGAAACCTTTCCAGGTCAGCCTCTGGCATGTCACAGATAAATGCTACCTGTCCTCTGTCCCATTTTACACCTGCCCACTGAGGACTGGGGGAGACTCAACCTCATCAGTCCTGGGTTCAGGCACCAAACAAAGGGCTCCTGAGCCCGAGTCCCGTGACGTGTCCATCCATTGCAGCCTGCATTGCTGAGCACGCCGCTGGTACGGCTGCCACGTCAGCTCTATACATCCCCTGGATTCAGATGGCAGCTGCGCAGCCAAATCTGGAACCCAGACAAAAAAAGGCTCCTTTTTAATATTCACACTGCTAAGTGACAGTAACTGTTAACACAATGAACCCCATCTGCATTGGACCAGCCTCAGCTGGAGCTAAATCAGACAGCATTCTGTATTTCTCATTTTGCTGTACTGAGCAATGAAATAAAAGTGGGGATGGCCACGAGTGAGCACTTGAGAAAGCCCCATTGCCTGCCTGTGAAAGCTCCAGTCCCTGCCACGCTGGACAGGGGTGGGCACAGACTGGTAGGAAAGGAAAGGACGAGGCAGTGTCTGCCGAGGTGAGAGGTGCATGGAAGGAGGGCTAAAAATAACAATGCATTTCTTTCATTGCTCAATGCCATTGCTGCATCTAAAGACAGAAGAATATAAATCTAATGAATACCTGTATGCAATGAGGCATATCTATAACACAAGCTTAATGTTAACCTCTGATTCAATGACTCCAAGAAGCTTTAATGAATTTTATGCCTTAGTCAATTCCAATATTCTGAGATGGGTTTTTTCTAATAATTTTACATCATGGTGTTTGGATTTCTTAAAGTTTGTTTGAATCCAAGCTATGTGAATCAGAATTTTTCCACCTCCCAGTGGTGACCTAAGGTGCTTGTCCCAGGAAGCACTTGGAATCCTCTCAGTATAACACCTAATTTTCAAGCATTTATCAGTACAGAATGTTATGAAAAATTGTTCTAATAATGAAATATAATTGCTCAGTTTTTAAATATGTTTTCTTCAAATACTGCAGGGATTAAAAGGACACAGCAAGCGAGTGTGTGACACTAAATATTTACTTAAAACAAACCATAATAGATAGAAATACTAATACTAATATGTGACATAGCAATGGCAAGACCAATCTGGACACAACCATTCAACCTGTCTCCTTTGACTACATCTGAGCTCTGATTTACAAAGCCTTTCATCTTTCATGCTTTCATCTTTCACTGCTGTCATGACCACCAGTTTCTAATACAGCTTTTCTGCTGGCACTAGGTTGGCTCAGTGGCTCAGGCAGGTCCCCTTTACCCAAAAGCTGTTTGAGTCTGTGATCTTCAGGTAGAAAGAGCAATCATTATCTTAATATTAGCAGTTGGTAGCACACAATTCAATTTTTTGGTTCTTTCTTAGGTACAATGCTAAAGGGAGATTTGTGTGTTTTTCTCATATTTGCAAAGCTCTTTAGGATCATGTAGAGCATTTGCTGGTGACAAATGACTTTGTAGCACTAGTAACACACCTAACTCAGAAGCCTTAAACTTTTAAATACTAAACAGATACAATTGCTGATGCCAACTGATAATTCCCAGAAATCTTTCTGTTCATGGAGGATGTTTCTGGAAATGATGAATTGTCTGATGTTTATAAACACAGATTTATGACAAGGTTAAAGGTAATATATTTGCTCCTCAGCTTGAAGTTTTAGCATGAGTCCCTCCAGTCTTTGCTAGGCACATATGACATGTTACAGGCATAGTTCCTTTCAAATATTGCACTTTGAAATGAAATAAACATAAAATTAAACACTAAACTAGGAAAAAATGAACTAAGACATCCTTCTTTAAGCATCATGAGAGGTTCAGCATAGGATGCTTAATATGACCAGTGACTGAGAAATCTCCAAGCATCATAAACAGAATGTTGAAAACTGTTTTTTCCAAGCAGATTTCTCATGGCTACAATTTCACTGCTCATAGTATAACTAGGTGCTCAAATTCAGCTCCAGCAGCTTACATTGTCAGGAAAATTGATAGAGTTTCTGATTATCTTAACAAGCTTCTTTGTGGCTTCTTGAACCAGACTGTCTTCTGTTATGGGGTTTGAGAGAGATTTGATCCACACAACAGCAACTTCTTTCCAACTGCTGAAGAGCTATATCCCATGAATTCTTGTATTTTTAAAGTTTTATATATTGCACCACAACTGAAAAAAATGAAAAATGTATAGATTTCTCAGCCAGAGCTGCTCTAATGCTAAGATAGATGGAAAGTTAGTAAATAAAACATGGTCTCCCTTTCCTCTCCTCCCCAAAATCTAATATTTGCCTTTGTTACCATCTGTAAACAAATAGTAAACTGCTAATAGCTAGTCAAATCATTTTTGAAACCAAGCAAGACCAGGATACTCATTGCATTCCGTTTGGGAATCTTTGTGCAGGTGTGGTGACAAATCCCTCCCTGAATGCCCAAGGAGGAAATGGGCATGGGCTGGAGCAGCCACCCAGCAGGCCCAGAGGAGAGCCCCAAGCAGAGCAGGGACACAGCTGCCAGGCACACCTCCAATGCAGCCATGAGCTTGCAATCCTGCAGATTTCACATTCTGCAGACCTGGTCACTTTGCTTTAATGGGGATCTGTGGTTCACGTGTCCTCATACACATTTTGACCAGTCCTACCTCAGGAACACTGTGTAAATATTTAAGGGCACTGGTGAAGAACAGTCCAGTAAGTTTTTGGCTCAAGAGCCTTAGTAATCACCAGGCATTAGGAGAGTCTGTTCTTCTTCAGCACATTAAAAGCTTCATCTGGAAGTCCTTCTCTAGTGCCCCTCTGCAGCACAGTTCCCTTTCTGAAAAGACCTTATGATGAACTGTAAATGAATTAAAAAGGGAATGTGAGTTTATGTATCTCTATGCTTCAGCATTTTTGCTGCAACAAACAACTGTGTTTCAGCATTTTTTTGCTGCAAACATAGTTGTGTACAATATAGAGAAACCTTCAAAATTAACCTTAGAAGTTCAGATGTTCAGCCATGGCAGGTAAACCACATAAGCAACAATTCAGAATGGTATGTTCAATTAATAAAGTGTTAAGAGCAATATATAAATATATATGTACCTTTTTAATTTAAGTTTATCAGGTACATTTTATTTACCAAAACACTTAAAACAAATCTCCCTTGATTCTTTACAGTATCTCTTTCTAGTGTTCTAGCAATGAATTCTGTGAATTGCAGTGGGTCTGGAAAACAGCTAATGGAGTAATTAATCTAACAGATAAGGGATTAGCCAGCCAAGATCCTCGGTGGACGTGCCGGTGAACATCAGGATCCAAGGGACATTTTCTCTTTCTAAACTTGTGAACCAATTGTACTGCAGTCACAGAAGTGCTATCCAAGCAGTTAAAGATGGAAAACATCATAATGGAGAGCCAGGATCTGAAAAATGAGACAAACTGTAGCAACACAGAAGACTACATCCAACCAGTTTCAAGGAAGAGCAAGGAAAACCTCTGAATAAAAAGCAGAGTAACTTTTTGCACAAGGAACAAAGCACATCTCCCAGCTTCTAAACAGATATTTTGAGAATAAGGAGAGCACATTTCTACTGCAATAGATTTTTGTCTAGGAATTAGCAATATTTTTGTGTACTACATGCAAATAAATATTGGCAGTTCTAGACAGTGAAAGATCTGCATTTGTGTACCCAAACTTACATGGAAAGCTTGTCAACTGTACTATTACAGTCATATTTAGTTGTTACATGATATAAACTAAAACACTAATATTTTTAGTCTTTCCTTTCCTTTTCAATTTAGCACTAATTCAGCATATGTGTGTCATCCCAATATGTATCTCAAGTACTCCAGTAAAATGGACCTGAGATCTGAATAACTTATATGACACACCTTGGTATTGTGTCCATGCTTGTCAGTTTTAGTGTAATTTCCATAACTAAAAAGAGAGCAAAGAAACTCCTTTGCAGTACAGAAAATTCTAGTGCTCAGAGAAAAAGTGAAGAGAAAAATTTGTCAGAAAATCCAGATACATACTCTTATTTGAGGAAATATAAAGTATATTGAAAGCAAGCTACTTATGTAGTCATGGATTGGACAATTCCAGTAAACCACAGAAAAATACCAGGAAGAGGTACTGACCACTAACAACCAATACCCTGCATTGTAGTGGGTTCAAAACATATTTAACAGCTCAGATTCAATTTCTCAGACCCAAAGTGATACACCAGAATATGGGATATATGAATACACATAGGAAACACCATCTTCTAACACTTTGTATCCTGCTGTAGTGTCTGCAGCTTGCAATGCTGAGAAGTACTGTGTGCCCTGCTATGAACCATGATGCAAAAAATAAAAATAAGACTTCCAGAAGATCACTATACATTTAAAGACAATAAGGCTTTTTTCTTCTTCGAATTGAATAGATATGTTATTAATACTCCTTGAGCCTGTAAAAAAATACCTCAAGCACCCACACTTGAAAGGGAATGGAACACAGTGTACTCATATATAATAGCGTAACTATTTTAGAACACTTCATGCAGCAAGAGACAAAGAATGTGAAGTACATCATTACAATAATTCATGGTACCTAGCAGTGTTGTTCTAAGTTCCTATACTATGCTATTATTTTAAGTTTGTTTGAAGACATACTTCTGTACTTTGAAGTCTGAAGTGGTATCTATAAAATATTATACAATGTAATGTGCTGCATTGCAACAGAGGTGTTATCAAGATTCCAAAAATGAGCTACACTTTCTTGAACCTAACTTTCACAATGTAATTAATGAAGACAGCAGCCAGGTATATCTAATAAAATCACAGCACAGTCTATATGCCTGTCATTAAAAAGAAAAAAATTAGTAACTGGTAAGGTAAGACCATGATGAACAGACAATTGACTGCTTGGCAGTTCTTTTCCAGAGAAAGAGAGCTTTTAAAGACAATAAGAAAATGATAAAACAATCCACCTTGCTTTGAAACAAGTGCTGAAATTAAAGTCTACTAGTTATTTCTAGAACAATGTGAAGAACAACTAGTTTTTTAATGGGGAGGAAAAAACACATTTAAAAGGCTTCCAGGCTTCCATTCTTCCCATCAACATGAGTTTTAATATGATATTAATACACAAGCTTATATAAATATCCAACCTTATTTTGATTTAAGGGACCTTGGCATTTACATTTAAAGTGAGCATTTACCTATTAGACATGAAATTTTTTTCAGTGCCATATCATAAATTGCCAACAATTTTGCATTCTTAATTCACTATTTTGACACTCATTAACATAATAAAACACCACTATTTTAAAGTTCATATTAAAAAGAAATCTTGGCAGTAAGCTGTTAAATACAGTGCATTGATAACAATGCTGACCAAAGTTCCTCTTGGTTTTGGTTTGGGTTTTTTTTGGTTTTTTTTTTTTTACTATACATTCCCCAGTATTTTTTAATTCATTAATGTATCTTAAATTTGTATTAACATTCACAAATTGCTGAGTCCCATGAAGGAGATTCACTGTACCCCAGAACAAAAAAGTTGCTGTCCAAGGTACTGCACATAAAGACAAGTGTTCCAATTAATCTCTTGAATGTGTTAAAAATGTTTTCAGATTTATTAGCTGTCCTTAGAAAGCAAGCTATCCCTGCTGAAATTCCTTACATGATACTGCAGTATCAGTGTTATGCTGTTACTTTCCAGGGCCTCTTCTACTGCATTCCAGTAAGATCAGACATTCCAGCACCTGACAATACCCAGTCTGTATAATTAAGGACGAACCTGTTCTAGTCTTTGTTACAGACTGATTTTCAGCAGGGCTGAAATACAAAACAAAGTCTTTGAATTCTACATGGTGCATGAATAAAAGCTACCCTCTAATATAAATCTAGCTCCCATGTACTGTTCTGGCATTCTGCAGAGCAGTCACTAAATGTAATCTTATCTGCAGTATTCACCTTACATATCTCAGAATCATAATTATTCACACATTCATGCAGTACATAGCAAATAGCATCCTGGGTTTAATTGCTGCTTCAAAAATAATCATCGAGTATAAGAAAATTAAATACAATTTTTGTTTCTTTTGTTATGTTTAGTAGGAGAAGCATATTTGTAATTTGCAAGGCTAAAATAATGCAACAGCCAAGAACTGCAGTAAACCTCTCAGAGCTAATAGCAATATGCAATAATGCTTTCCCACACCATCTTCAAGCAAATGGATTTAATTCACTGCTTAATCAGTCAAATTAACACTAATATGGCTAGAAAGGATGTTTCTTAACAAACCCAATTTATGGTTTATTTATTTGCAAAGTGTCCTAAAGCTGAGATGCCTAGAAGAACTGCTGTGTTAATTCAATCATGCTGACAGAGCTGGTTTCACCTAAGAAATGATCTCTGCAATTCACAGCATGGCTGACAGCTCTCTGCATAGAAAAGCAGCAGAGTAACCACTTAAATCATGCAAAAAACACTCACCCAAGAAGAAGTAGCAAAGATGACGATCCAACTTCCAGACCCCATGAAGCTGAGGGAGCAATCCAGCAGCTTGCTCAGGCCAGCAGTGTCTCTCCTACACTTGACCTAGACTGCCTTACATAATGAGGAAGCAGCGCTGTATCCTGTGTGGAGGAGCAAGCTGAATGTCATCACTGGCAGAAGTAGGGAGAACTGGCAGCAGGCAGGCTGGTAGTTAGCATGGAGATCACGAAGTCTGCTTTCCCTGACTGCTCTGGGAGAAAACACAAGAACAGCTCAGAAATGCTGCTGTCATTCCTCCCCTGGAACGAATGACCGGAAGGAGCGAGGGTGTTCCAAGTGTGAGGCAGGCAGCAGGAGCTGCAGCTGCAGCTGTACCTGCTCGCAGGCAGCAGGGCTCCTGTCACACGGGGCAGCTGCAGGACTGCTCGGCTGCAGCTGTACCTGCTCGCAGGCAGCAGAGCTCCTGTCACACGGTGAAGCTGTACCTGCTCGGCTGCAGCTGTACCTGCTCGCAGGCAGCAGGGCTCCTGTCACACGGGGCAGCTGCAGGACTGCTCGGCTGCAGCTGTACCTGCTCGCAGGCAGCAGAGCTCCTGTCACACGGTGAAGCTGTACCTGCTCGTTTGCAGCTGTACCTGCTCTCAGGCAGCAGAGCTCCTGTCACACGGGGCAGCTGCAGGACTGCTCGGCTGCAGCCACAGCAGCGCGGCAGAGCGGCGAGGGACGCGCTGCTCCCGCACACCTCTGCCTGGCCACGGCTCACTGCGGTGAGTACAGGGGAAGCATCGCTGCAAGAGAAACTCTGGGATGCATTTCCAAAGGGAATTGCTATTCCCTCCAAGAAATCTTACTGCATGCAGGTTAGTTTCTGGAAAGTAACCATTTTTTACCTGCTGTATGTGGTGTTACAGGGGTTAAACTGCTTCTATTACAGAGGTTTTGATTTTTCAAGAAAATGATGGGTAAGATATATTATCTGTTGTGAAGATATTTACAGTAATTTCTGGTGTTTATCTGTTTTTTTCCTCTTTTTACCTAAGAGAAGCCTTGGTATTTTCATAGTTTATTCTTGTTTGGGTCATATCAGCACTTCTGTTCAGGGCACAACAGGAGAAACAAGTATTCAGGCTTAATCAGCCATTAAAACCTACATAACCTTGTTTACAAAAAGCCCTTTATATAAAATAAACTACTACATATAACTAGTATTCCATAATTTATTTCATTTTAATGCTTCAGTAGTAACTAAAGACCCTTAAATACCTACAATGCATATACAAATTATTCTTGAACCAATATTTTGATAAATAAAGTTTCTCTTTACAAAAGAAGGCAAAGGTTTCACTAAGAGGTTTTGTGGTTATATTTGAGACTGCTTGATTAGACATAATCAAGAGTAAATGCAACTGGACACAAAATCCTGTGGCAACATTAAAAGACAGGTCAAGAAAAGTTTTAAGTCTCAATGTGGAACATTGGCTGGGGTTTACAGAAGTCAGGTTAGGGGCAGACTCTATTATTAATAGTTATGTCCTTCCCAGACTAAACATGACTTAAGCTCTGATCTCAAAAGGTAGAATCAAGGTGAAAGAGACAAAAATAATACAAATTTTTGTCTTCCAAATCTATTTAATCTATATTTCTTCTTTGGAGATTAATTTACAATGACTTTTCAAATAAATTTCATCAGGCAAAAAAAACTTGGTTTTCACTTGTTTTGAAACATATATTTCCATTGTCTGTTGTTAAATGCTTTCCTTTTTCCTTTCTTGAGAATCAAAAAAAAAAAGGAAAAAAAGAAAAAATCAGAAGCATTTGATATAAAAGGCAGATTTCTAAGAAGACCTACAGCTAGCATGCCCTGAGTTAAGCAGAATGTGGAAAAAATAAAAAAGCAAGAAAAATATAATTTGAGAATTATTTTTAAACACCAATTATTTCTGTATTTGAAATCAGTAACTGTTTTTCCAATCTTCAGAAAATAACATTAAAAATACCTTGGAGCACTCATTTTTTTACATATTGGTTTAGACTGCTAATGAGGAGTATCTATTAAAACTTTACATAATTAGTATGCACCAACCTCGACTTTTGGTGTGTTTCAAGTGTTAAGAGTGCTTGCTTTAGAAAAAATCTGTTTACATACTTGGCCTGGGTTAATCAAGAGTTGAAAATATCATGACCTGTATTAGGCTTTGGAAAAATACACAAAGAGTTCAATTAAGGTGCAAAACCAGCAATTCTGTTGGTCACTCCAAACAGCAAAGCAGACAAAGTACTCACCTAAAGAAAGCTCAGGTGCCTCCACAGCCATGGCACTGGACAGGACAGTCCAACTAGAGATAACCAAATGTTGACTGCATCAGGTAGGAAAATAAAGAAAGTTCACTGGTAAAATACAGGTTACCCAACCCAATCCACAGAAATTGAGTTGAAAAGGCTACGTAAATGAACAGAATGCAAATTTGGCTGGCAGCATTGCAAAGGCAATATACAGTTTGCTTGATGTTGCAGTTCAGGCAAACTTGTCTGAGACAGCTGATTCCATCTTTAGGCTAAATGATGAATCAGATATTCCTTCAAAGTTTTCCAGTCTTATTTTCTATGATATTTCATACAACTGTGTATCCAACCAGAGAACAACCTCATCACAGTCTGTTCTCATGAGGATAAGTAAATCCAGTGTAATAGTTTGCAAACATTAAGTTTTGTCATTCAACATAGACCTGAAAGCCATAGCTTCTGTCTGGAGTATAAATACTGTTCCTTCTCTCAGGTAGTAGCCAAATTGCTCTTCCATTGAGCCACAATACTTTTCAGTTTACAGTAACTCCTATAAGCAATTTTTCCTTGGGTCAAATCTGCTGGCAAGTCAAGACTATCTAAACACAAATTGATACAGAAATTGCTGACATGTAGAACTTTCAGCAAAAGACTCTTTCTGAGCCAGCTGCATGCTCTATTAATGTATTAATGGCTAATGCTTGACAGTGGTAAGAAAATAAGTTAAGTTTATATAATACTCAACCAGCATATTAATTATTCTGATGCCTCAGCAGATAGATGGTCAAAGTAAATAAAGTAAATGCAATTTGGAAAAAAACCCTTTTAAAAACTGTAGTCTTTTGAAAAATTACTGCAGAAAAATCTGCTGATTGGAAAAGAAGAATGGACTAGACAACCCCTCATGAGGATGGAGATGAAAATATGAATGTTTGGGGGCTTAATGTGAGGAGTTAAAAACTACCTAAACTCTTGCTACACACATTAGGAAGATAATGCTAGTCATTATTACAGAAGACTGTAAGCCCATGAAACAAATTCTGGAACTGTTCTTTTATGGAAAATATGGCAATAGAGGTTTGCAATGCTTGTCACTAAATTGCCCTTACTTGCTGAGTTTATTTCCACAAGGTCCTTTCTATTCCATGCTGAAATGAAGGAAGCAGTATCTCATAGACCTTACTCCTGCCAACAACCTTGAGTAAACAGGACAATGTTTTTTTAGACACCTTGCTCTTAAGATGCCTTGCGCATAAATAAATCATTACTTGAGGTTTGCTCATACCAATATAGATTCCATTTGGGATCTGGTGAAACACTAAAATGCTCTGGTATCAGTGACTGGAGAGACAACTACAATATCTTGTGGTGAAGGTTTTTGGCATTTTTTCTGTCCTTCTCTGTGACCTTTCTTTCTTTTCTCAAAATAATTTATCACTTGTGTTCCTGAACAACCTGCACAAGTGAGTCATGCTGAAATGTGTAAACAATGGCTCAAAGTCTTCAAAAAATAAACTCCTGCATTTAGACCTGATAACACATAGTCCTACAAATGGAGGAGGAGGGGGATCCTTCCAGGAGTCCTGTACCCAAGTCTCTCTGAAGACTTTGGCCATTTCTCTGCATGTGCTAATTCTGTAAGCAAAACCTATAAATGCATAACACATACCTCCTTTTTGGAACAGGTGTCAAAAACTTTTCATTTCTTTCTTCAAATATTACCTAACAGCTCAAGACCTCAATTTCCTCTGCATATATTTTTTTTGTTATTTGACTCAGTCATATCACAATGAAGACCACTGGAGGACTAGTCAAAGAGGAATGATTTTCTCTTTTAGTTGACTGAACTTCCACCTATCTGACTAATGCCAATATTCAAATAGGCAGAACATCTCTAAATACCCTTTTGTCCTTAAATGATAACTTACCAACCTTGCAGCTGAATGAAACAGCATTTTAAAAAGTAGTTCATATTTCCAAACAAATTGTACAATTTAGATGTTAAGATGTGTCAATGTTTTCAAGCCTCCTTTCCTTAGCATTTGACAATATTTAGTGCCCTACATATATACAAGAAGGTCCCTGATTTTCCCCCAAATGATGAAGTATTCCAGTCATGAAAGGTGAACACTGAACTTGAATTCAGTGGATACTCCTCAGATGGGTATCACTAATTTTGCAATTTTGTGCTCACATGCAGTTTCTGATATTTAACAATATACATTACTCCAGAAAATAACTAAAAAATTATAATCCAATTAAGCATAAAAACCTTCTACAATTAAACTATGAACATTAAATAGGTCAAGGTCACAGTAATCTGAATATTCATGGACTGTTATTTCATTTCTCTTTGACATCTCTTCCTCTACAATAAAACTAGCTATGATGGTCTTTTAAATTCCTTTTCAAGATTCTTTGTGAGATTTATAGGGTTGCCTATTATACCTCTGAGAGTGCCAATAAACTGATTTCCCAAGTGACTATTTTTGTACTTATCTCATAAAAAACCATCTGCTGTTTTGCATATTAATACTAAAAGAGAATGGCAAAAATAAGAGGAAAGAAAAAAGTTGAAAAATGAAAAAGCAGTTAATTAACTATTCAATAAATATGCCTATTTATTTTGACTAAATGAATGATCTTTATCAACTGAAAATAATTAGTACTGGCAGGCTTTTCTGTTGGATTTTCTTGTGTCACTGATTCCAGGATGTTGAATTTACATTTTAATTATTTTTAGCATCTTCCCAAAATAAGTTTCATGCGCCTAAGAGCAAAAAAAAGAACCACACTTAGTTTTGGAGTTAAGTTGTCAGTCATTCATCAGAACATTTCTAGATATTGTAGTGGTAGTATCTTGAACTCCAAGCCATGAGTTATTGATGCCTAAGAACAGTATCAGTCAAAACAGATTTATGGTTCAGCATAATAAACATACCATTAGCACTAAAAGCAATAAGGTGCCTTTTTTTTTTTTCTCCTTTTTTTTTTTTTTTTTCCCCAGACCCCTCCTAAATAGCCCCCAGCATGCACCATTTGTGATATTGATTTAACACAGATGCAGAACTGGCTAACACAAAATCCTGAAGGACCTACTACAGCGAACATGTTTGCAAGACTGGTTATCCCCTCTAGCAACACATGAAGATGCAATCAGTACTCACTTTTGGCTAAAAGGCATAAATTCATCACTTCAGTTTCATTCTGGATCCAAGTACCTTATTTCTGTCTTTAATTGACATGGCCCAGACTAGTCAAACAAACTATATTACTTTCATTAATTTTTAATGTCTTTTCAAGTCTTTGAAATGTCTATATTTTTGGGAAGAAAAATAATTCAGATATAGTTCTTTATAGAAAAGTGATACTTCTTGTATTTTGCTTTACCACAAATTTTAGAAATATGCATAATAACTTCAGGGTAACAAAAGGGTGGGTGAGCTGTTAAATGTTTTAAATGGATCTCTTTGGTTGCCACCAAGGAAATTGTTCCAGCTCCTATATTCTTGCTTCCTCTTATTTCCATCATTTGGGTGCTTCCAGGAAATAATACAGATTCCCTTTTGGTTTCTTGCTTTTCTTCCCAAGATGTTCCTAGTCACTTGGGCATAGTTTACAATATAAGAGCTCACAATTAGGTAAATATTAAGTCTGTGTCTCAGGTAACTTTTCAAGTCTCTAGTGTCTGTAGGTATTTCCCACAGAGGACTTACTGAGCAGTAATCAAAGCTCTTCAGGTTATGTATTCCACACCCAGATTTGGAACTTGCACACTAAAAGCTCTCATAGGCAAAAGACTGTTCAGCCTTCAAACTAGGTAGAGTGAATACAGATGGTGCTCAGGCATCTAGGTCAGGATTTGCTTCTGTCTTCATTTCTCCTTCTCCAGCCTAAAGATAAAGCTCAGTAAGAAGGAGACAAGTTTTTTAGGATAATACCATTGGACTAAACACATCAACCTTCATTCAGTTCTGCATGACACAGTGGTCCAATGCACCAGATGTCCCAAATCTCTGTGTGTTGAGGGTATCCCTTGTAGAGCAGGAGGATTCAGGGGCTGTCAGGGATAATCTGCAAATCCCAGGTTCTGAGGTTCCAGTCCTTTGCTGATTGATAACCAGTGTTTTATTATTTACAAAGCAAGATACATCCTTGCCAGCACCTTAGGGTTGCATACACATTTCACACTTAAGTGATCCTTTGCCTAATGCTGAGCTTAGCAGAGCTGCCCAAAAGTGCTAAAGAGATATGAATACTATCCCATCTAAAGAAAATTCAGTAACTTCTAGAATGCCTTGTTTTAAAACATTTGTTTTATCTGTCAGAATAAGTACTATTTGGCTACCATTAATTGATTTTTCATTTAAGTAAACTCTGAAATAAAAACAACACAATAATTGCAAAATCAAGAATAGCATTTTGACGTTTGCAGGAAAAAGTGACATGAAAGTCTGTTATATTTGCTCATCCCGCTCATCTCTTTGATGCAGCTGTCTCTTTTTTCCTTCCCTTATGTGAGAAAGTAAACTAAATGTCCTTGTAAGCCACTCTGGCTTGATTTCAGGTTGAGTAAATCAAACAAACAAAACCAGCCATAAACAGACAAAAGCAATGCCTAAAATGCCTCATCATTACATGATATTAGGTCTTTAATCTATTTCAAACTAATCTATTTCAAACTGATTCCACACTGTAAAGCAATGATATCTGAGAGAAATCTACTGAAGGAATTCTCCCTTTCTCAATCATTCCTAGTTGGTAATTCTTCAAAATTCAGCTGTATATTCTCAAATCACTAAGTCCTTAGAAGTCAATAAAGGAAAATACTTTTTTGTTCCTATTTTTAACTGGTCATCTCAGCTGAATTCAGCAATTTCTGAATTCAGAATTCTGAATTCAGCAATTTGTTTAATGTACTTTAATGAAGCAAAATTCTTTCCTTGATCAAATTTACTTTAACAGTTTTTAACTTTTATTGGAAGCTGTGGCAATGTGACCTTGAGAAAGACAAGTTTCCACTCTTCCTCCTTCATTTGCTTACAGTGCACTATTGGGATGCCTATCACAGTCCTGACAGAGACTATTGTCCTCCCAGAACCAGCATCTCAATTTATGTCAGCTTTGAATCATTGCCTTGCAAAATGCAGATTTTGGTCTCCTTGTTTCCAAATGTGGACCTGCAAAGGAAATCAAGCAATGCAAATCTCTCTATTCTTCCACCTGAGAACAACTGGCTGAAACCTTCTGAAAGCTCCAGGTCTAAAAGAGTCCTCTGGGAAGGAGATTGAGCTCTCTCTCACAACACATATCAGAATTTCTGTGGAATTCAAACAGAATTACAGAATAATTTAGGCTGGAAAAGACTCCTAACATTGCATCCAACCATTAACCCAGCACCACTGTGTTCACCAATAAACTGTCTCCAAGTGCCATTAGAATAGAAACCAGAACAGAAACATTTATAGGACAATCTGCCCATAACTTCAGCTCCCAGATCTTCCTCCAGGATTTCTGTTTTGATTCACAGCTTCCTGAAAACATTGAGTTTTCCACTGAACTTTCATAACCTCCTCCTTTAAGATTAAGAGAACAGGATGAGTAATTTTTTAGTTTTCCCTTTTAAACATAGCACTTCTGTGAGGATGCTTGAGCTTTAGCAGGATTACCCTGATTTTGGTTATGAGGCTATATTGATATTTTATTTCTACAACCTGTGCCCTGCTCTCTCTGTTACTCTGAGTCTGCTGGATTAGCCATGTCAGTCTAGAACTGGAGCACTATGATAAAATCTGCCACCACCAAGAGCTGTTCTTGAGCATTTTCAACACCAATATAGAAAGGAATGCTAATTCATGTTAAGTTTACTCAATTGCAGCCACATTCAGATAATGCAGTTATTTTAGGAAAAAAGAAAGTAAAATAAAACCAAAATTACTTCATACAATTTCAGGCCTCATGGGCTAGAATGTCTGGTCTCAGCCTTATTCCACTGGATTTAGCTCAGTTACCCTTCTAATGAAACCATCATTTATTTATTTTGACTGGAATCAGAATGAAATTAAGTGATTGGGTGACAAAGGTCATAGAAGGAAGACAAAAAGTCACAGCAAGTGCTTCTATGGTGATTGCTAGATGAAATGTATCAATATGTCCTGTGCTGCAGAAGAAAGGTTTCAAGGGCTTTCCCCTTCCTTTCTTGCTGATATGAACTGCAGCCCTAAGCTCAACAACCCCTTTAAAGCTGAGTTCATGAGAAAGATGCAGCTGGCTCACTAGTCCTTCAGACTACAGGTATATTCTGGTAACTATCTCATTCCCAGTGCTAATTTAAACTTCCTCAAAACAATTCAGAGAAAAAAAATAAGCAGAATATAGACTAAACTATGCATCTTGCAGAAGTTGTTTCATGACATCTAAATGAGATAATTTGATTATAATACTAATCTTAAATCAGAACTGTTCCTATTCATCATAAGAAAAAACTTTAAAGATGAAGAGAAATTGCTAAGTTAACAAATTGTATGATGGGAGTGAAGAATTTAAATTTGATTTACTCTGAATCTGAATTAAAGGCCTTCTTGCCCAGGCCATAAACTTTGAAGTCCTAATTCTTGTACCTTGCATTTGACTACCTTCAAATTTGGTGTTTTCAACTCCAGTATTTAAACCAGACCATGCAGCTTGCCTTGAAATACCAACCTTATTAACTTGGTTCCTTCTTCCATGTCATCTGTAAACTTTACTATCAGAAAACTTTACAGCATAGTGTGCATAAATGACAAAAATATTAACTACACCAAATAAAGGATCTATTTCTAGAGGGTCCTTCCCAGAAACAATACCACTCAGATACATCTCCTCATTAGTGATATTTTTAGATCCATCAGCCCAGCCTGTAGCCCACCTAATTTGATCACTTGCACCCAAAGTGTTTAAAGTGTACGATATTTAGTAACATAAAAAAAAAGAAACTATGCTTCTACACTTGCCTTTATAAATAGATTAATGATCTTTTCAAAAAAGAGAGTAATTTGACAAGATTTATCTTTGTGCTCATTACCATAATTAGCACTTCAGCCTCTATTTTGTTGTGGTTCAAATCCAAATATCTTCAGTATTTTACTTGGAACTGACATTCATGTAACTAATCAATAGTTCTTCAAAATGTCATTTCTAGTGTTTATAAATTTGGAGTTAGATTGGAAGTTCTCCACTATTCCTAATGTCATATTTTTAGAAACTTGCTGTTAGTTGTGCTAACAATAAGGGAATATGACTGTTGTTCATTAAGTCTTCACTGATTCATCTCATTTATTTCAACTTTTGATACAGAGTAATAAAATGGAGTCTATGCCTGGTATGTCAACAGACAGCATTCAGAATATTAAAAATAATGTATTGCTTCACTCCTTTTTTTCTCATCTATCCTAATGATGTTTTGCTTATATTTCTTCTGCTATTTCAGTAAGATGCAATCTATCCCTAAGAGTCATAAGCACTACTGTTAGTGCCGAGAAAGCTGAATGTGTGTTCTCCTGTTTGCCTTTGGACCACACTGAATATCCTCACAAAATGCTTTGTGGCTCTCAAACCCTTTTTGACTCTAACTTGAGCACATACCTCCATTGATAACCTCTTGGGGATCACATCCCTGCCTGTGCTCGCTCCTGCCACCCCCTCAGGAATGATACAACTGGCTTCAGAGAAATGTAGTGGCTCTTTAAGATGGGAATGGTAGGAAAGTATTTTCTGTAATTTTAACTGAGATTTAGAGCAGGAAACAAGTACCAGCAGCAGGCCTGTGCAAGTCATCATGTGGCTAAGATGTGACTCTTGATAATTCAGAGCGAAATGATTTTCTACTCTCCTGGTTATACTTGTGTTGCTATTTTGCTAATGCTTTAAATTTTAGAATTTTCATTGAAAATATTTTTTGTAGAGAAGAGTTCTTTTCTGATCTAAGAAAAAAATATGCAAATGATTGTTTTGGATATATTACAAGCACATGGTAATTAAATGTTTTGGACATTGACAACATAAACAATAAGTGGTGAAATTTGGCACTGAAACCGAATTATAAACGTAGTGGGTTTTGCTGGACCCCAGCAGGTGCAAAAGAGCAGCAAGCTGATTTCCCCAAGTCCAACACACAACCAGGGTGTACCACAAAAATGCCCAAATCCACACTGAAGCTACCCAGAACAGTATACAAGGTGTTCTCACATTGATGGCATCACACTACAAAGCACAGTTCCTGTAATGATTTCAAATGCTTCAGTAATGTTTACCTTCATTCAGGTGCTGATCTGGTGTGCTTTGCATGCTGCACACTCAACAGGGGCCTGAAGACACACAGTCACCAGCTCCCTTGGCTAGGAGTAGCCATTAGGATGTATTGAGCTCATGGAACATTTCCAATATTCCTTCAGCATGTTCCCAAGAATAGCTTTCTGCTATTTCCAAATATCTTTGCAGTCTATCTGATAGAAATATATTATTTTAGAGATAGAGGATTCACACAATGGATGAATGGCAAACAGCAGACAACTTAATGCAAGCTTTTGTGGGGAAGAGAATTCATCATTTATATAGACTGGAGTTTCTTGCCTGCGGAGACAAAGAGCTCTGCATGGCTATTGTGTGCCAAGAACTATTGATCTTAATTTTTTATTGAACAAAAACTGGAGGGAGTCAAAGTAATTATAGACATATAATTTGACATTCTCCCATAGGACCTTAAATCTTATAATAATCACTAGAAAAATAATTACCAAAGTTGTTTAGATAATTTTCAACTGAAATCCTGCAAGCAAAGTGCAGAACAAATTATTAAATTTTTGAAAGAAAACAAAATAATAATCCTTAGAAGGATGATAATACCTTTAGTCTAAAAAGTTATCAGGCCAGTAGGAACACCAGTAGCAAAAAAATATATTCTCCCAAATAAATCTTAATTTGAGAACCAGAATAATTAGCTGAATAAAATGCAATATGTCATATAGTAAAAAGTGTTAACTTTTCAGCCTTAAAATTGTACTTGTTTTGGTAAATTAAAATACCTGAGTTTTTAATTTAAAGATTGCTTTTTGGTTTTTTTTTTGGTGGGATTGCATTTTTTCAATTTCTTTTATAATAATAAATAATTCAAAACATTGTATAAAACTATGTATGGGGTTTTTGTAGGGGCTTGTCTCACTTTTCATCTGTCTTGGAGGTTTTACTGCTTCCCGAGGTATTCCCAGTGTGCACCTCTGGGAAGCTGCCTACTGTTACTGCTGCATTAACTTCCTGGACTGCATCTGCAGGCTGAAGTCTGAAACAATTACAAGCATAATCTTTCATATTATTTTTTCCTACAATTTTTCAGAAAAGAGCATGATGATTTTCAGTAATGAAAGTGATGGGGGAATGCTTTCCTGCTTACGTTACCAATTCTTTCAACCAGTATAGCTGGGAACCTACTATTCTTGGGAGTAGACATTCCAAATTAGTCAGTTTAACAGGGAATTATCAAATAATAAATTTTTGCAAAACCTTTTTTTTCATCTGACAGGTACACACATGTAGATAGGTATTTCTCTGCTACCCTCTGCTATTCTATTTCTCTGCTATTCTCTGCTGCTCTACACTTACATATTGCAGTTCTTGGTTACAAAGTCTGATTTTCCTGCAGATGCTGCAGTATAGGAACTTTAGGAAATATTTCTCTTTCTATGACCTCGTCTCTTGGTGTTTCCTTGCCTGTACCCAAATGATTTGGAGATAAAATCCTGTCTGAGCCAAATCCAGATAACACAGAATAGGAAATATGCTGCCAGTGGGAACTCTTTTCATCATGAGACATAAGGACTGATCAGAAACACAGATATTTTTTTGTAGTTGTTATAAAAAATTTTATAAAAATTTTTTTATAGTTGTTATATGTGAGCTTACGCTTAGGAGGGTCTCGAGAAGAAAGCACATGTGCTTGCTATGTTTACCATAAGAACCTCTTCATCTTTCAATTATGCCTAGCATCTACATTTCTGTTTTCAAAAAGATTGACACATTATATATTCCAGTCACTTGAAAAGCAAAGCAAAGTAAATTTCAGAAGATCTTAGCCTGCTACTGAAAAATCTCAATGAGCAAATATAAAGTAGCTGGGCTGGTGGATCACCATGCCTGAAGTTGTTTCCCCCAACCATTTTGATATAAAAATTACTTGGAATTAAAAAAAACCCCAAACTTTTGTGTTGGAACAAAGCCTATAATCTCATAATTTTGCAAATTACCACCTTTTAGAGAATTCAAAACTCTTTTCCCAGCACTCTGTAGATGTTGATTGCCTGTCAGTACTCTGTCTAAATGGTTACAACTAAAGTAAGATTCTTTCCCCTCACTTACAATTTATGTTGCTCAGATGGTATCCAGGATGCTTAATTTTAGAACTGACTACACAGTCAAGAGCTTTAAACATGGAGAATACTTTCAATTATCTATGTTTTGATAATTATATTGAAGTTGTCTTGAGTATCCAGTATCTAAGCTAGTTTTGCTTAAATTTGCTGAAGAGTGTCTGAAATATTGACCCTAGACCTCTTATTTAATTCTGTGGCCTATTCTAATGTACCTTCTGAGTTCGATCTGTTGATCATCCCCCATTAGACATATTTTGAAAGAAGCTACACTTGGATGAGCTTTGTATTCCTCAAAACAGATGCAAATTTGTCAAGATGCCCCTTGGACTGCACTTATTGCAAAGTATATGTTGATACTGGTGGTGCTTTCAGACTCTTTATAATCGATTATTGATACATAGACTTGAATATGTTGGTAAAAGGGTCTGAAAGTAACAGAAAGAGCTGTAATATCAGCGAGGAGTATCTGGTGTTTTCAAGTGAAAAGTTACATTTTAGTGAGTTGAGTGGCTGTGTGTTAATTCTTCTGAGCTGAGCTTACCCAATTTTTTCTGAACCTGGCATCCGTATGTCTTCCATTTGTGAATTTAACGGGAGGATCATGACTAGACAGTTTTGATTTAGCAGAAGGGGAAATACTTAGAAACGCATACATGGAGTTTTGCTAAAAATATTATCTCAAGATCTCTAAGTTCCTACACACTGATCAGGAAGAAGCTGAGCAGCTCTTCACACCTACCAGCCCTCTCAGAAGGCAGTTCCCTTTCTTGCAGCCAGCACTTCCATAGTCCTGACAAGCTCCAGGCAGCAACTCACAGGTCAGCTTCAGTGGGATCTGTGGGCAGCTGAGGCAGGAATCTTCCAGCTCACTTGTTGTGACCTGGTTCCTCAACTGCCCTCCAGATAGGAGCCCCCAGAGTGATGGCTTCCAATCACATTTTCTTTTTTCTCATTATAATCTGCTGTCCTATTAGAGCAACTGACTCATTCACAGACCAGACTAGTAGAAGCAGAACATACACTACCCAAAAACTGTTGCAGAGGTGCTTTGTCACGATTTGATCACACTTCCTTTCTATCTGTATTTTTTCAGAATATTTTTATATCTTTTTCTTTCTCTACATGTTTCAGGTCATTCACCTCCTATTGCCTATTTTTCCTTCCATTTTATAATTTACTTTTAGTTACAAATTCTTGCTCATTCACCCAAATCTTAACATTTAACACTTTGTTACTATTTATGAATCTTTCCAAAAAATGGTGAATGTGCTTGAGATTCTACAATGAAAGGGATTGGAACAAGTATAGCCATGGACATAAAAACCCAAATGCACCATGTACTAATTCTCACCTGAGAAGAAATCATACAAATAAAATCATACACATTCTACTTATAAATTCAGGGTAGCATTTTTTTTTTCTTCAAGAGAATGCCACATTTGCCTAACCTATTAATTCCCTATTCTCCCCACCCCCAAAGAAAATCATAAAGCTTTCTGCCTTATGGAAAAGGGGGCACAGACATGTCAGAGATCCTTCCAAGTAATATTATGCCTCTCATGCTATTCACTATGCATCAGCTCTGGCTTGTCTTCCCATCCAGAAACTCATTCTTTCTCCTCCTGAGGAGATTAACATGAAATTTGATAGCTTTCAAAAGTGGTTTGAAACCTTAAACAAGAAATAAGAGCAGTTGGGACCAATTGTTCTGAACAGTGAAACCTGTCACACTGCATACAGCCAGGCATGCTTTGACAGTCCTTTCACTCTGAACTGGGTAATAGGAAAGTCAGTAAAGAAATGTTGTGTAACCTGCCTTGAAGCCCATATTCTCTGAGTATAAGAGAATTTGAACAAAACACAATGAAAACTGTATTTATTGTGTAGGAAAAGAACGAGTTGGTTCTGCTTATCTTCTAAAGTAAGCTCCTCCAGGCAGGGACTGTATCTTTGTACTTTTTACAGTATCGAGTGTGCTGTAAGCACTTAACAATTAATAATGAATTGTAAGTAAACTCCAAACTTGTGAGAGGTGCCAGACTGCATCTCTGGAGAATTGGCCTGTCTATTTATGTAGAGAATAGGCAGCACAGCATTGCAGGCTTGTTTATGCTGCTCCAAAAATTTACTGATTCATTTCACACAGGCTGCTGAACAACCATCAGATGGTAACTGCTCACAATCACTGAAGTCCTAGAGAGATTTCTAGAGTCCTAGAACCTTTCATGTTCTACAGCTACAACAGGGGGTGTATCTCATTTTCAATCAGCAGAATGAAGTAGTATCCTCAATTTTTAATTGGAATTAACACTAATTAAGGAAATAAAAGGTTCTTAAGATACGCCAAGAAATAATAAAAATAGTATTAGAGGAAATGCTATTTACCAGAACTCTGTTTAAGTGCCATAGTAAGTGAATTAAAAGTAACTTGTTTGCATTTTAGCCCTATAATTTTTAGTTCATTTAACATGTCTTGGGTTTTCTGAAATTATGAGCAATCTAGGCATAGTATAACCGACAGTACGTAGAATGCTTAGGTAATATCTAATCATCTTCTTTGAACTTCCCCTTTAAAATACCTCTGAAATAAAATGAAAAGTATGAAAACCTTTTAAAAGAAAACCTGAACAAAGTGGAATGCTTCATTCAATGTTGTACTTACCAGTAATTCTTTGGATGGCAAAGTCGGGACACAGAAGGAACTTCTTTAGTTCTATGCTGAAGTAAAAAAAAAACCAAACCTGAATTTTTTTCCTTGTAACCACTGTCTTTTTCATTAAGCAAATAATGGAAAAAATGGGAGTAGTAGGGTAACATTCTATAGAGGTACCCATCTGTTTTGCACTGAGGCAGGTAAATAACATCAATCTGACCGAAATGAGCTCCTGTGGACCTGCTCCCTCGTGTCTGTGTACTCTGAGTGTGATGGGTTCAGGCACAGATTCACACAAATGCACTTAGGTGTAACTATGTCACCAAACGTTGATGGCACTTGGCTTTTCAGATGTTGCACTGCTTGCTGCCACCCCCACGTCCCTCCCCATAGCTGAACCTTCTGGAACCAGCCTGTTTTTATAACACACAAGTCTCAGGCTCTCTGAACCCACGTGGCAGGTATACATGTACATCTCTGCAGCTGATTTATGATGTAGGTTTTTAATTACCAGTAAAACACGGCTCAAAGTAAAGTCTGTCTGCTTTGTTTACTGGTGAGTAACTTCACACTTTGCTCAATTACCCACTACAGGAGCCACCAGCCTGCAGCTTTTTGCTACCATTCCTGGCTATTCCTCAAGTTACCATACACTAGCATTGCTTTGCATGGCACATGTAATCAGCCTTTCAATTTTGCCCTAAAAAAAAAAAAACCAAAAAAAAAAAAAACCCACAATAAGCACATGTCTACCAGTCACCTTGAAACAATAAATTCACAGGTACTATTCAGGTCTTTATTTGCTCCCATTTAATCCCTAAAATATTGTGACTGCAAATACTACTGCTTTTTTTTTTTTTAGGTAATTATTGAAGTTCATTATTCAATTAGTTTATTCTGCACTTGGAACAAACCCCACAAAAGCCCCTATCAGTATCTGTTCCTACATATGTAAGAAATACCACTAGCAGGTTTGTTACTAGTTACTACAGTACATAGACACTTGGCTGAGTCTGTGGAGTGAAGAAGACATTTTTTACCAGTTCATACCTCTGGACTTTGTAGTGGTAATTCATTCCAGAAGCCTCTAAGGAAGCAGAAATTTGTTGAATTTCTCAATATTCTTTTAAAGGCATTAACAATATCAGTGTATTTCTGAGAGCACACAGTGTGAAAGGTTGCTGTCCTTACACCTGCAAACTGCTGCAGAGCATGCTGGCAGCCTGCTTCCAAAACCTAACCCCTGTTCAGCAAGCATCCTGCAGAATCAACCCAGTCTCCCCGTTTTAGCCCCCAAAATCTTGCTACATTTACTGAGCCTGGAATACAAGTGAGTTATTTCTTCCACTTTATTAGCATTTGTGAAGAGACAGGTGAGATCTAATTTTAAACTGTTCAGTCTGATTTTTTTGCCATACTCATGAATCTTGGCAGAGAGCCCAAAGATGAAAAAGGATCATTCTATTCATTTGTAGGGGAGTCCTGCTCTGATTAAATCCTTTAAAGCTAAAAAAAATCCTTTTTTTTATATTACTGAGACTTGCATAATTACATGACATATGTATGAATTAGGTTAATCAATTATTTTCAAATGCATGGTTTATATATTCATATCAGAAAAAATGGTTCTTCAAAGAAGCAAATTAATGTATATTCTTTATCAAAAGGTATCTTGCTGCTAGAAGTTGCATTTATAAAATTTAATGATTGATGAGGGTTTTGAGATAGAGAGAATTTCTCAAGGTTTTTCACAAATGTCAAATAACTGTATCACAATGACTTAAAAAAATCACTATCTGGGAATCCTTCCATTCAGCTTAGGTAGAATTTGCTTCCTGATGGCATGACTCAGTTTGATAAACTGAGGCAGCCAAAAGTGATAAAAAGCCATTAGAGGATGCTAGAATGAAAATACCCTACCTCATGGGAGATTGTGTCATTTATTATTATTACTATTATTATTATTATTATTGTATGTCCTTACGAAGAAGTGATTAAAAAGATAAAAATCCCTAATTTTGACTATGAATACCAGACGAAAAATTAACATAGAAATTGAAAAAAATCAACTGTATGGCAATAAACATGTACACAGCCTATTTTGTAAAACAAAGTCATGAAGCCACTTGCTTCATAAAAAGATCTCTGGAATTCAAAGATTTATCTTTAACGACTTTAAAGACTTCTTAAGAAAATCTCTTCTGATCCTTGGAAAACATGGCTATGGCAAAGGCAGTTATGCATGAAGCACTTTCAAGTTATGCAAATCCTCAAGAGAAAATTATATTAATCCCCAGATTCTATGCATTCTTCACTAATCATTTATTATGCATACTCAAAATACAGAAAGCAACCCAACCAAACAATTTTAAATATTTTTATGAGTCTAAAAATTCACAGATCTTCACAGAATAAATAATACAGGGATGCAGAACCAAAAGGTGAAAGTCAAGATTAAAGTGGAAGTAAATTCACTGAGTGGATGTCATCTTACTCCTTACCCCACATTTTATACAATTCCCACACACTGAAGTTATCCCATCCCTCATCTACAGTGGCTGCCAAACCACGATATTGGCTCCTCCTCCTGCCTCACCAGGGCCCTGCCTCTGCCTCAACACACCCACCCTGATGCCATCTCACTGTGCCTCTGCCAAGGCACATTTTCATGTCACACAAAAATACATTTGAACATACTACAACAGAGTAACAGATGGAATTCCTCCACACAGAACTGCAGCACAGCCCTCTTCTGTGCTGGAATGGAAGTAGCCTCTGCTGACTTAGTCTACCTCAACACCCCTCAATTTTCAGTGGTAGAAGACAGTGTTTTTGGAAGCTGGAATAACCATAATGAAAGGTATCCCCCAGGAAATGTTACAAAGGATTCAGGTTTAAAAATCGTCAATCAGAAGTGAAGTTGATCACCTACACAACTTTTACTTCTCTTGTGGGCAGATGAAATGACTGGCTGGTAAATCAGTAGCTACACATGGAATAGCCTACTTTGGAGAAAAGTGATGATTGTGAATAAAATATTGAAATAACAAGAAAGCATTTTTCTGTTGGGCAAAACTTTGAAGAAAGTAATGCCTCTTTGAGGAAAGTAATGAAGAAAGTAATTTGAACTGCAAATTCAATGATTGAAAGAAAAACTTAAGAAATTTTGCATCACACTTTTGAGGCTATAAAACTATCAGCAGCAGAGGCATGGAAAATAAAGCTATGTAATTATAAGGCTGGTCCTGAATATGTTTTAATTATTATGATTAAACTTAGGGAAGAACATAAGACTTGCTATGAGGTGACACATCCAAACTACTGAGACAGCTTAGAGCAATACAATACCAGACATCTAAAAATTCTTCTTAGCAGAACAAAATATTATAAATAAACAGAAACTTGAAATATCAGGTGTACACAGACAAGTTTTCCATTAATCATACAGAATGAAAACTCTAATACAATGGTGTTGAGTTTCTGAGTTTCCATACACATTTTCTTGCATTTTTACTTGTGAGTTTTTGAGGTGTCTTTTTTCCTGGAATTTGGGGTTGTTTTTTTTGTTTCTTTTGTTTCTTTGTTGTTGGAATGTTTTTTTTAATAAGCATTATTTCATAACTTTGAAACTATGGTAGAGACAAATGAATCAGAAAAATATAACACATCATAGTACTTGAAGTAGTGTGAATTGAATGGAAAAATTATCTAGGTTAAAGATAAACTTCTGTTGTCCTTGAGGTTTTAGTTCCCCAATCCAGTCTGCTGTAGAAAAGTACAAATGGTTCTTCTAACTGGGGGGAAAGGACTTCTTCTTTCACATACATTGCCACCTTATGGCAGTTAAATGTGTTTGTCACACTATGGCCTAATTTAGACCTTCTACTTGACAATTAGTAAGGATAAGCAAATTCAGAGATGTCAGCTGTCAGAAATGCTACTGAAACTAAAATCACAGTGAGGCACTAGCACCAGAGCTTACTCACCAGAGATGTCTAGAATTCTGAAGAGGGAATGAGAAAGCCACAGAGATATAAAGCATACCTACATAAATGAAATTTTGATTTTATGATAACTAGATTTATAAACATTATGTCTGTCAGTATTACTTTTACTATATTTACACTGAATCAGGAGAGTCAAGACTGATGCATCGTATTTTAGGGAAGGAAACTGGAATGCTGGAAAATAATTTAATGTAATTCTACAAAATAAGGAAATTATTTTGCATTAATAATATGTAAAGAATGACTTTTTTTCTTTTTTTGATCACTCAAGATCAAGAAAATTCACGTATTGATATGATTTGACCCTAACTTCCCTGTGTCCATTAACTACCCAGCAGCTGTGTTAATCTATCTCTTACATAAACCCTGAACATTGAAAGTATGTAACAGCACTGTAACAAATTATTTTTATAAACACTTGGACATTGCTTTCCTCCAATGCCTTTTACAGCTGAGTTGTGAAGGATCTGCTAAATTGTCATCATACCCTAGCAAATTTCTGAGCCCCTTGGAGTATTCTTCAGTTATATTGGAACATAAATGTGCCCATGTTTTTAAAACTTCTCTCAAAGTCCCAAACAATTGCAGTTTCTAAAAGTATCAGGACAGCATTGATAAAACCAATGAGCTGAACCAACTCCTCTGCTACAACTAAGATTAGGAAAAGATAATGATATGGAATGCTAATTGAAATACACCAACTATCTGTGATTGTAACAATTCCTCATAACATGTCAGTATAACTGACAGCAATAGATCTAGATGGTTTCAGACAAATCTTCAGTAATCCCTTAATATATAAACTGAGCAGAAGCAGGCAGAAACTCTTAATCATGCATGTTTTATAAATACAAAGAAAGCTGTGCAATTGCTCAATACCTCTTACACTAAAGAATCCTCACTGTTATCAAGTTTGTATTTTCAGTGGACTTAGGATTTTATGACTTTTGGGTTTTTTTAATACTAAATTAAACCAGTTAAGCTAGTTCAGTCTGTGACAGTCTGGAACAGAAGTTACTGCCCTGCTTCATTTTGTCCCTTTCCTTCGTCTTTATCCCCACCCTTCCAGCTCCTTGTCACCTTTCTGAACTGAGCTGCTTCTCCTCCTCCTTTCCATACCTTTACTTATTCCCCTCATCCCACAGCCTGGTAAACAGAGCAGAAAAATGAGACAGAGAAAGCCTGCCTCATCTACAAGAGAGATTGCTGGTTATGTACTCAAAGCTCTCCCCACAGTGTGCAGGGTAGAGAAGGGCCTCGTTGGCTGCTGTGCTTTTACAGACTTAGAAGCATTAAGGGGCTGAGCAGTTTGTGGTGTGCTGAAAGAACTTTCTTCCTGCTTGGCAACTACCATGACTTAGCCAGTGCACGTGCAATCAACAGGCTGGGAAGAATCAGAAAGCAATTGGTTGGTCAGTCTCTCACCCTGGCAATCAGATAAACCTTGGATTGGCTTGGTAATACCTCTGGTGGCTTTTTGGCACGAATGGTTTGGGTTTTTTCACTGTCAGAATGGCCAGCAGCCAGTAATATTCAAGGAAGCTTTTTCAGACCAGCATTCCAGTTGTGCTCAGAAAGACTAGAAATTTAGTAGAAGTTTATATTACATTCTGCCAGATCAGTAATAGATTAGCAAGCTATCAGAAAAGCCCTAAAGCACCACAAGAAAATTTTTAAAGAGCTAGGGAAGTTCATAACTGAAATTGTCCTAACATTTAACTAGAGACTTGAAACTGTTAAGAAAACACAGTCACACCTCAAGAAACTCTCACAAAGTTATGAACAAACCAGATAACTTTACAAAAGTACTTCTTACTTATATCAGAAAGGACACTTCTAAAAACAGACAGAAACAATTTCTCTATATGAAAAATATAAGTAAAAGGAGGAAGTAAGTTGTTTATCAGTCTCTGAATATCAAATTTATCTGCCTCTGCTTGCAGTTAAATGGGACATTTTAAGGTGGTATTTTTGCCATGTTTCAAGATTATTTAAAATCACTTCTAAATGTCCTTTATCTCCACAAGGGAGGTCTGAGTACTGTGCATCTGTTTTTTAAAGCATTCATACACAAAGTTATAATTTTGTGTGGAATAAAATTACCTATAAAACCTAAAAGACCTTGTCTCTAATTTTTGTTTTTAAACACCAATTATCTTCTCTCTTCACTCTTTAACATTTATTCTAATTGCTGCTGAAGTCTATTTGCTAATGAGGTTACCTACCATCATTTTCTGGCACTGTCATACATGAAAAAACTGCTGCAGCTGATCCAGTTACTCTTCAGCTCCACCATTTGAATCATGTGCAACAATAAATTGATTTGTGGTCTTCCTGCTTGAAAGGTAACTCTTCTGTCTTCCAGACTGGGAACAGAGCAGGAAGGAAAAGAAAAGGAGACACAATTACACTCTACTAGAGCTGCCCTAAAGCCAGAAAGAAGCTACGTGTGGAGGGGCAGGTATAGGCTCTTACCTACCTACTTACATTCTCTTCCTTTAGACTTCCACAAATTTACTCCTGTAAAACCAGAGGCAAAAGAGATTGTAGACTAAATGCAGCTCTGAAGAACTAATTTTTTATTCTGTGTCCTATGTATGAAGAAATACTGAGGAAACACCGAGGAAACCTTTCAAATGCAGTTCCTTTGACTTAATACAGAACTTTTAAAAAGCCAAGAATTGCACAAGTGGTTTTTGGACAGCATATTGCTGACAATGCCAGGGAGACCTGCAAACTGAACCTTTTTCTGCTCTTCAGAGGAGAAAAGGCATTTTATTTTACTTCATCATGGATTTTTAAAAGGAGTACATTCCACCACATCAGTCTGAATTGCCATGTGAAACCTTCATCTCATGGACAGGGATTGATAGGGGAACAGGGAAAGGGAAGCTGGAATGTGAATAGGCACCAAGTCATATAGAAAAACTGAATCCACATGCCTTCCTATTATGCCTTTTCTCTTTTTTTCTTAAGAAAATTTTGAGAATTTTTAAACTGCTAAATTATTAAAGACATTTATATATATATATTAATAGGTGTGAATAAATAGGGTACATATACATAGATGTGTTTTGGGTATTAACAGATATGTAAATTATTTTTTGATCCTAGCTTTTAGTATGAAGTATTCTCTCTAATCACAAAAGTAAAACAGTTTCATGTGTAAGACAGTAATTTCTAATTGCACTCTGCTGCAGATTTTTCTTACTCCATGTTCTGTGGCACAATCTTTTATTTTCAGAGTTCATCAATTTCCAATTAACTTCTGCAAAAGACTTTATATTTAAAACCTGTCAGCAAGTAATATCAGCACTGTGATTTCTCTTCCTGTCAGTTCCTCTATGTAGCTTTTGAAATTTCCTGTTGGATGCTCTTCTCATGTGTAGTAGAGTTTAACTGTAAAAAACCTGTTTTAATCCTGAAATACAAGTAAAAAATCATGTCAACACAGTATTATTTTGTCTTCATATTCATTGGTTACTATCTTTTCAAAGCAAACATTCTCCTTTCCTTGTTCTTCCAGTCTTTATATAAAAATAACAGAATTCTAAAAGATTGATGCAACATAGGTAAATGAAATTTCAAGTAACTGCTTTCAAATAAATGAGAAAGTAAGAGTGGTAAAGCTGGTGAATTCACAGTGCTTTTCTGCATCATTCTGGATTTTTTTTTCTTGGATGCACATGCAGTTCCAGGCAGAGGCCGTCAGGAGCCTGCATTTATCTGCCCTCCTATTCAGAATCACATAAATCACATCCAATTTCCAATGTTATATAGTTAGAGCATGAGCATCTGCTTTCCATCTGTATGAATTAATTTACTAGTATTTGCAGCAATGCTGCAGCAATCATTGTAAGACCACATTTGGCAATCATCAGGACCATGAAGAAGTTAAGACAAGAGAAAGGGTATTCACAATGTCAATTATTGGAGAGATTATTTTAACTTTTTGCCTGCCTGAGACCACTGCTGGCATAGTTCAGTTTGCATTATGTTGTGGATACAGCTACAATTTTCACTAAACACAATATAAAGATATTAACATTCACTATATAAAGATATTAATGCAAGTATGGCTGCAGAATACGAGCATAAAGCTACTATACAGCTTGGCAATCAAAAAGTACCACATGACGGGTTGCTATGGTATCTGCAAGCATGACTTTTTTATAAAGCAATATTGCAAATAGCAGTACAGCATGTAATTCTCTGACCATTTTTAAACATGACTGTTACAGATACTTACTACTTTGGAAATCAAAACAGTTTATTACATTCCATTTCATATATACATTGAAAAATATTTTGTGCTGTTTGCTAATCAGCTGTCACATTCCACAAAGATGATTATCAAGATTGCTGTTAAAGTAACATGCTTTTAAGACAATAGAAAATGGAAGTGCAGAGCATGTCTGGAACTGCAGGATTTGATTGTTATAAATTGTTTATGAAATGCCACTCCTTATTTTCATCAAAAGCTTTTCTTGCAGCAGACATCATGTGTGCTTCAGCATGCAATTTTTCCTCTCCAGAGGGATGAGAATGTACCGCAGTTTACTTTGCTTGGGTTACACTGCAGTCTTTTTTTTTAAGGCAAGCACTAGAATATGTCTCCTTCCACCATGCAACAGCTCCCACTGATCAGCGAGGAAAAATAAATATGCTGAGTGACAGAACCTGCATGCTGTATCACATAGACAAAACCTAGTTGTGCTCTTAGGATGAAAGAAATGGCACCATCCCCCACTGAAAAAGATGTTGCTAATGCAGAGGTTTCTGAGCCATTAAATATTCCTACACTGCAGAGATTTCAGATTATTTCTCCTAATGCCTTACTGAGCTAGATAAGCCTTTCTGAATCTATACTATAGAATAAATATCATAAGGATTTTCTATGTCCAAAAAAATCCCCCTGCATTTTTAATAATACTTCATTATACATATTTTTATATATATATATATATACATATACACACACACACACACACACATATATATATATAATATGTATAAGGAAGTGCAAATGACACAGATACTTTCATATGTGATTCTTCAGAAGGCTGGGGCTGTTTCAGGGGTGCACCGTGGCATTAGATGAATAATGCCTACTAAGAAAAGTAAACCTTAAAGCTATTTGAGGAATTCCTCACTGCATCAAAACCCTTCAGCTGTAGTTTAGTAAGCTCAGATGAGCACGGCAGTTCTTAGCTGACGTGGTATCAGGTCTGGATACAGGTACATGGGATATAGGTCCACATGTCTTACAGGGTACAGAACTGAAATCCAAGAAGCTGCTGTTTCAGTCACAGAAGTGCTGACAGTGACTGTTATCTCCACACCACCAGAGCGATTCTCAGGCTGTACCAAGCACAAGCCCGGTCCCTTCAGTGCCAGCCGGGCTCTGGCGGTGCCCGTGCCCGCAGCCGGTGCCGCCCGTGGCTCCGATCCGGCCCTTCCGCCCCGCAGCAGCCGGGAGATGCTCCCACCGCCCCCCGCAACGCAAACTCCTGCCTGAAAATACCCAACTACCCCCGAACCTAGTTAAGGCCTCTGGCTGAAAACAAGCGAGAAGCGATATCCTGCCTATTCCCCCTGCTACCTTCTCCCTTTTTCATTTTTACAGGTGATTCCATAGGATGGATGCGGGACTTGTCTTTAGAAGTGAAGTCTTGTCCTTAGAAGTGAAACATTTTTGTTACAAGGTTGAACCAGGCCAGGATTTGAAAAATTCCAAAAATGTTTCACTTTTATGTTCCCATACAGATTTGAGGAATAGTTGAGGCTTTTTTGGAGGATGGGGAGGGGAACTGGAGGTTGATGACACCTTCACAAAGTAAAATACAATTTCATTCCTGGGTTAGTAAGAGACAGCTCATTTCTTAGGCAGTTTTAAGGGAGCTTTTCTTACTAATTTTTCCTTGTCTATGAGCTGGGACAATAAGAGAGTGGAGTGTCCTACTGCTCTAGGAATTTTGCTTAATGTTTTGCATAATGATTTATGACTGACCCATTACCTAAAACCACTGTCTTATATCAAAAGTAAACCACAGATTTATTTCATACCTGCAGGTTAAGGAGGAAGTCTGCAAGTCAACTGTGTCTTCCATAAGTTTTTTACCTTCAAGGTATACTGGAATAATTTCAAAGAAATACAGAAGTATCCAAATTTATTCAAATATATACACTTGGAATCCAAAAATATATTACTTTTTTGGTACAGGTCTGAGATATTGCATTTAAGATACTAAAAATGGAGTGACTCCAGCTGTATTATTGATTCAATGGTCATAACTTCAAAAAGAATAGAAATTGTAAAGGGTAAAATGATTTTATAAATGACCTTATATATTTCTGTGCACTACCAAATTTGTAGAAAAATCATTACATAAATATTTTATGCTTATTCCACATAGAATTTTCAATTTACCTACACACCCATCCAGCACTGACTTAACTTTAAACAGCAATTTAAGGGTAAAAAGTATAATTTTTTTAAAAGTATTTACATTATTACATTAATACAAAATTATTAGCAATTGCCATATTAAAACACTAGTTATTCTGGATTGATAAAAACATCCATATTAATTAAAATCAGGTATAGTTGCTAAAACCATGCACATTGTCCTTCAAAGCACAGCACAGTTCAGGGTTTTTTCCTGTTAGCTATATTGGCCCAAGCATACAGCAACTTCTCTTCACAAGAGAAATGAGAACACGCACACACAAAACCAAAAAGGATTAGTCACCCCATGCCCAGGTCCAATGCACACACCATGTCCCTCATCCTGCCACGTGTGCAGCAACCTCTCACCAGGGACCAGCCTGAGAGCCTTGCAAAGGCATCAGTTGCCTGAGGACGGCAGTGACACGGCCCCTAAAACCTCTAATAGCTCCTGTTCCCTCCTCTTGGCAAGCATGGATTTCTTCAGAGGGAAAGGAATTAAAGCAACTCTGTTATGGTCCCATGGGGTTATTTTGGTGACAGATCCAGGCTGCCCTATCCCAGAGTGAGCAGTGTCTGCAGGAGCAGCTGTGGAGCCATCCCACACTGGACTTGCCCAACAGAGAATATCACTAGAGGTCTACCTGGACAACTCAAAAATTTGGCCAAAAGACATGTAGTTGAAATACAATTTTTTCTGAATTCTAGAAAAACTCTTTTGGTCAGGACAACATCAGCATTTCATTTCATCTTGATAGTGACAAGTTGAGACTGAGCTAAGTCATGAAGCAACACGTGATCTAGATGTCTAAATCACCTCACTGTTGAAGTGATTCCCCCTTAATTTTACCATTACTTGTTAATCTTTATAAAATTCATACAATAAAAGACAAAGACTAAAATAATTACATAAAAAGGTTATCTTTATTCTTTTCGGTTGTTAGCAATGTAGTTATTTTTGGTAAAACAACTTCCTGCATGCAGTTCATCAGTATACTATGAGCCAATAATTTCCAGAAAAGCAGGACCCCATCAATATTCTAGTTCTTTTATAAGAAATGCAAAATAACAAATTATATTTAAAGTGTTTCTACTGCAGTGTGCACCAATAAGCAAAGCAGACAGTGTGATATTAACTCCGGGAAAAAAGCAATGTTCCTATGACTAAGATCCCTGAAAATCAATAAACAGGATTATAACATAAAAAAAGGCCTTCTATCTTGTTTCACATAAAAAGACCTACCAACAGATCAGAAAAAAAATTTGTACTGTCCATTTGTTTTAAAATTATTCCTTATTAAAAGCTATTTAAAGCAATTAGCAGAAATTTTCCATTACACATTGTATATCATGTTTCTGAACAGTAAAGTGTCAAAGACAGACAGCAATAAATATTAATAACAACAGGAAAATATGTATAATTTCTTATAATGAGTAAAAAATGTTATAAAATAAAATGTTTTTAAAATAAAAATAATAGATATATGTTATAATTTTTTTCTAGCCCCATATTTTAAGCCATCTATTTGTCCTGTATAGTCCACCACCTTAGTGCGTATTTGCTAATTGCAACACTCACACAAAATAAAATCTTTAATAGCAGCAAACTATTGCTTACTGGTATGAGGAATGATGGTCTTGTCAGGTTTTCTTTTTAGCATTCACATTTCTTCCCATGTTAAACTTGAACAGCTGTAGGATAATTGCAGCAAGCATGCATCAGTTAGAGCTTCCAATTATTTAAAGTATCACAGAATATATCATAATATCTACTGAAATGTTGCAAGCTAACTTACCAGGGTACATATTTGACATATATATGGTAATTAGGTCATTGTCTCCTTGTTCAAAAAGGTACCACTGTGTAAAACAACTGATTAAATAACAGAGGGTATTTTACTTACATGTATAGTGTCAGCCTGAATGCAAAAAAAAAATCATCTAAACCCCCGTGCAGGACAAAGCTGATTTCACTACATCTTTTTGGTCATCTCAGTTCTCTGTGGAAGGTTACATTACAGTGGAAACCTGACTAAATTGCCAAGAGGGTGTCAAAACCACCTCTCTCATGTACGTACTTTGTGTTTCTATGATCCATCCTTCCAAAGTAGAAAAAATGAAATCTGAGGTATATATTAAGGTAGTATTTGTCCCCAAAGATACTCTGCTTTCAGCTTATACTCATAGCTTTGATTATTTTCCTAAATGGGATAAACTCATGAGAAATGAGAAGTGTAGCAACAGACTTTGGAATAAAGTATGGAAGCTACTCACGATACTACAAGGTCAAACATACCATTTAAAAAAATATATATAATTTCCTATAGGCAGAATTTGTCATTTGTAGCTCTTCTGTGAAAATAATTGTTTGAATGTTTCAGGAATTATCAGCTATCTTGTACACTGAAAGTAAGTTTTTTTAGTAGTTTCACAATTTTCCAAACAGGAGCTCTATGTAGCATCATTTATTTGTATCTGAAATGGACAGTACAATAAATTAAAAACTACTGAAAGGTAATAAAAATAAATACATTAAACTTAAAAGACTAAGTTACCGACCTCTTTTCTGTGAGAATTATTTCCTTGTTTGATTTACTGACAAATTCTTTATCTGGACTCTTGGTTTTTTTAATAGTTTGGTGCTTCTTTGATTTACATCCTGAGGTTTAATAATCTGGAATCCTGGCTTTCTGCATTTAGAAGTGGCTTGAAGAGAACTATGTTCATATTATGATGCCATAATTACATATTCCTGACATTTGTGTTTCTCTGCACACAAGAGTATTATTTAGTGTTTATCTAAATAAAGAGGTTTTAGATTTTTTTTCTCAGCACAGCAGAATTAATAAAGCAGTATGTTATTAAAGCAAATGAAATCATGAACAAGAACTGACACACATGGAACACAGATAAGAGATGAGATGTACACAGTGGATACACTTACTCCACAAAAATACAGGTTTATCAGGACCCCTAAAGGGTTCCTATATTCCAAGTAGAAATTTTGTGTCTCCTCTCAATTAGTAACAGCTGATAATCAAAACTATTGTTCTGCAAGTTTGTTTCCCTGTTACACACCAAGAGTTTACTAGTGATGGATCATTTTCTTGGACAAGCACTGTCTGCAGTAGTGGGTAAATATGTAAAAACTTATAATTTTGGCATAATCCTCCAGTAAGAGTGCTACTGACAGAAACATATTTTCAAGCTTGCAAACATTCATCATGGATAAAAGAGCCTTTTATTTTTTGTTTCCTCTTCTGTCTTTTCCTTTGTCTTCCTTTTCTGATTTGTCATCTTCATATTTTTCTTTTTCTGGTTTTGTTACACTATCATAAGAAGGCGGAGCTGTGGTGGATGCAGACATATCCATTTTCTCTGGAGATGAATTTTCACTCAGCTTACCAACAATCACATCCTTTTTGATAAGCTGATCACCCCCATCCTTCTGATACATAAATGAAAGCTTCTTTACTGACTGTCTCAGAAGATGACGTCTGTAAGCACGCTGAATGATAGTGGCAGAAACTTCTTCCTGCTTTCGTTTCAGTGTGGTTGTAATTGGTTCATAGGAGACTTTAGAAGGATTGGATGCCATAAACCGATCTTCCATCTGTATTCTGAGGGTGTCCATCTCCCCACTTTCCCCCAAAACACGCTTTGTGAAAGCAAACAAGATGTCAAGGCAGTGAATTCTGTCACCGCTCACCACAGGTAGATCCATTGCAATAAGATGAATTGTGTTTGGTTTTGGTATATTAAGAGGAGGATCTAGAGAAGCTGCAAAATCAGACAGTTTACTATATTCTATGAATTGTGTTGCACCAGGATCATATTTTTCCCAAACCTCATAAAACATCTCAAAGTCATCCTCACCCAAGGGTTCAGCGCTTTCTTCAGTAGCAACACTGAAGTTCTCCAAAATCACAGCAATGTACATGTTCACCACTACCAGAAAGGATATGATAATGTAGCTGACAAAGAAGAAAATCCCAACAGAAGGGTTGCCACAGTCACCTTTCACAGAGCTCCCTGGATGAGCCTTGTTAGGGTCACAGTCTGGCTCCCCACTGTTGAGAATTGGGTTGAGCAAATTATTCCAGCCAGCGGACGTGGTGATCTGGAACAGGCAGATCATGCTGTTGCCAAACGTTTCAAAGTTGAACATGTCATCAATCCCATCTTCCTTCTTGACATAGGCAAAGTTGGACATGCCAAATATGGCATAGATGAACATGACCAGGAAGAGCAGCAGCCCAATGTTGAACAAAGCAGGAAGAGACATCATCAAAGCAAAAAGCAGAGTGCGGATTCCCTTAGCGCCTTTAATGAGGCGCAGGATTCGACCGATCCTGGCAAGTCGTACAACTCTGAACAAAGTGGGTGACACAAAGTACTTTTCAATTACCTCAGCTAGAAACATACCTATGAAAAACATAAAAATAAATAAAGAAAGTAAGTTTTTAACACATATTACATTTTCAACAGAAAGTGTAAAATAATCAAGAGAAATTAAAATTAAGTAACTCTTCTAATTTGCACAACTTGATAGAGAGAAAGCAATAAATACACATAACTATATTTCATTTTGAACATAGGAATTTCTTACCTATTATTGAAAGAATAACAACCACAAAATCAAAAATATTCCAGCCAATGGTGAAGTAATAATAACGGAGTGAAAATATTTTGAAGACACATTCGCCAGTGAAAAGGACAACAAAGACCAAGTTAATCCAATATAAAATATTTTGCATCTGTTCAGTCTGGTCATCTGTTTCTATCATCATTGTGATCATGTTAAGACAGATTAGAACCATAATGATGATGTCAAATAGTTGCTTGGTTACAATATCAAACACCAGACCTTGCAATTTGTTCTGAGGGAAGAAAAAAGAAAAGGTTATAGTATTTTTATGTAATAAACATCTGTTTCCTCCCTCCCATTTCATTCTTCCTCTCCCAAAATATACCAAGCAAAAGGCTCAAAAATCTAAGTAAACCATTGTCCAGTAACTTATATGTGAGTTCAAAGTTTTTCTCTCAAAACTCAGCAAGCCTATATTTCTTCACGTTCTTTGATTCTATTTTCTCAGGCATAACAAATATGAGAGATTTTTCCTGCAGAACAGACACGTGTACATTTCAATTCAGAATGAAGGGGTAACTAATTTGGCTGAAACCATTTTAGAGTTAAAGGAGAAATTTTATTATAATTGATGTACCGCTGGGATTTCCCTCCAAATACAGATGACATAAGAATTGCACTATTCTTACCACTGGTCGAGGTATAGGTTTTTGTGGTTTCTTGGAGCCCAGCTTCTTCATTGCATTGTAGTATTTCTTTTGCTCTTCTGTCATGAAAATGTCTTGGCCTCCAAGGTAAATTAATAAAAGAAACCCCAAATCTGATTACAGACAAGCCTTCATATCCATTAATTCACAGCATTGCAGAACATGGTTTAAATAAGCCCTTTAGTCATCCTTATACATTGTTACCAAAACCAAAACATAATAATTATTTCAAAGATTGTTAAAATTTCTGATGAATCTTGAAGGAAAAATGAAAGAAATTATGGAGCAAAGAAAATCCCCAAAACTTCTATCTATTTCTTATTTTAAAAAAATACATACCTGATTAATTCAATTAAATAAATTTAAAAAACTAAACCCAACTTGGAAAATACACATTTCATAGACACTTAATAAATCCAGCATCATGAACTCCACATTGTAAATCAATCTACCAAAAACAAAAAAGTTTCAAAGGTACAAAGATACACCGTGAGCATATACGCCTTCAACTAAAACACACCAAGAGAAACAAATTACTGATTTTACTTTTCAGGATGTGCATTTTGCCATTTGATTATAGGTATCTCCGTTCAGATGATACATACACATAAACAGTGTGTATGAAGTTTGATCATCCCCCTACACTGTACCTAGATCATCAGAAGCATGGATTTACTTTGGGGTTTCTTGTATGAATAAAATGATTTCTAGATTGGTGTAATACACACATGGAAACACTTGTCAGAAATACAATCTATATTGTGAAGTAACTTGTTTTATACCTTTCATGCACTTGTTTGTAATTGTATTCCAGGTATGCATGATATCAAAGCAGTGGCATATGGAAATGAACTTCAGAGTCAGGGTGATTCTGACACTTCATCCCACTGAATTTGTCAAATGTAGTGTCAATCTTATAGACAAAGTAATGATAAGTCTGAATGAAGGTGTGTTTAACTTTCAGCTGTTTCTATATATTGACATGAAGATTTAGAAGGCAAAAGAGACTGTCTTTAACAAACTCCTCATAAATCAAATATTCACGTAAAATTAACTTCTTGGAGAGTAAGAGTTTTGGAAGAAAGACAAGAAGTTCATTTGATAATTATGGTGGAAATGTGCTGTGTCTGTTGGAGGATTTCACTCAGTGGGAAATAAAGAATAAAAGAAGAGATCCATAAAGAAAGTGGGAAGGGGTTGGGGATTTCTTCTGCTGTCTCACTGACATGATGGCTATCATGAGAGAACAAGCCATCCTTGTCTCAGTGTACTGTCCCCAGGGAGAATAAAGGCCTCAAGGCAAGGTACCCTTAAGGACCAGTTAGGAAATCAACAGCAGAGCATTCCCTCCCTCACAGAATTAATGTAATGAAAGTAGGATGCTCACAGGAACCACAGAAAAGCACAGTTTAACTACACAGAGACAGTATGCTGCAACACGAACTCTTTTCCCATTCATATCCCAACATGCCCAATTGTCAGTGATATTAAAAAAGAACAATGGCAAGAAAAATACTGCTGGGTAGCCATGAACTGTGTGATCTGCACATTTCTATGAACACAGATGCACCTATAAATTCAAAAGACAGACAACTAATGCTTGCTAGTTTGCTAGGTGAGACTGAAGAATAGCATAGAGATAGAATTTTCCCAGCCTAATTGCATGTCCACTATTTTACTTTCTCAGTGTCTTGCAACAGCTCAAAATGTACAAGGGGTGTATACCATACTTCCAGAAAAAGCCATTTAGCAGGAACCCTTATCTGCCTTCTGAGTCATGATGACTCCAGTGGACAGTGTCTGCCAAGTGAACTTAATAAAATTTATAATTACCTCATTACTGAGTAAGATCACCCCTGTTACACATCAACTGCCAAAAATGCCAATAATATGTATATAACCTTAGTCTTGCTCTCCAAGGATAGGAAATGGATCCACCTTCCTGCTAAGTACTGGATGACCCTGAAGTTCACTCCAAGGAAGGTACAAATATTTTGAAGGATGAAGATGCCACCATTTATGGTTTAAATAGCAAGTACAATTTAATTTGCCATCATAGCTTGCATTTTCATCTATTTACATGTCCCTAGACTTCTTGACACAATCCTGTGTTGATTTAAATAATAGAAACAGCTTAAGTTGAAAAGAAAACCTACACATTTTCAAGTGACATCCATTTTCTTTTTCTTGCAAATTCACTAACTCAAGACAGTTTCCCCAACCTCTATGATCTTACAATACAGAGAAGTAGTGTCAGCATTCAACGTGTTAGTCTCTGTAATGGAGGCCTTCACAATATTGCTATATGTTAGCTCCTTATCAATTTTGAAATTTATAGTTTTTCATATTTTCTTCTTTCCTGCCTTATTTGCTTAAGTCATCTGCACTTTCACATTGCTTAGGCACAGCACTGTAAAGTTAAGAAAAACAAAGATATAATTTTCTGATGGACAACATATCATTGGGCTGTACAGGGATGTGGAGAACACTCAAATACTAAATGTAATTTTAAATTACTTCAGATGTCTTAAAAAGGAAAGACTGTTATTTAATTATTTTTAACAAACAAAAATCTTAAAACCTGATTTCTTTTTCTTTCTTTCTATTACTATGAGAAATTTCAGACACTATTATTTATCCTTGCATACATTTACTAGAATGCTCAATAACAATGAAGTATTGTGAAAATGAAACATGTGGTACTTATCTTCTTTTTTTGTTGGTTGAAGTTATCTATGATGACACCAATGAATAAGTTTAGGGTGAAAAATGATCCAAAGACGATAAAGGCCACAAAGTAAAGGTACATGTACAGGTTCTCTTCATACTTGGGCTGTTTCTCTACCTATATAACACAGGAGAACAGCAAAGCATCACAAATAACAGCTAAGACAAATCAAAGATCCTGAGCAGGAGAAGTTGCATCCAGATGGACAGGGGGGTAAACCCAACTCTTTTGGAGCATATGCTACAGTTGCCTCATAGTTGAACTTGAAAATCTATTTAATACAGGTTTCTGTAATTGCACACATTGCAGGACTTGCCATTCCTTCCCTCTCTGTCTGTTCTCCTTGGTGACATTTGACATTTCATGTAGGTCCTACTAAATTTGACAGAAATGTGCAAATCTCAAAAGCAATTCAGTTCCTACAGATTATATGCAAATCAAAAGCTGGATTGAGGAGAGATGCAAACAAATACCAAGATTAAAAGAAAAATAGGCAAAAATTAGCAAATTTGGTTTTTGAGATCATCAGAGTCTGCAGATCTAGATTAGCTTTTGCAGTGATGCCTCTTGACTATTTGGGTTATTTTTGAGGACACAGAAAAAACTTGTTTCCTGATCTGTACAATCTCAGACATAAATTAATGGAAAACCAGATCTCATTATTTTGGATTTTTACAGAAGAATTATTAAATTACTAGTAATTTATGTAGCTTACAGCTATAATTTTTGTTACCTGATAAAAGTATAAGCACTTTGTGGGTATAGATTGTAGAAAATTCATCAGGGCTTTACATTTAATTTTTTATGTTTTAGATCATTTCAACTACCATTCAAGAAGCCTCACATCAGTCTCAGATTTGTTTTCCCTCAGTAAATTTTATATTTACATAGTAGATTTTATATTGCACTCACTTCTGTAGAATCAACTGCAGGATACATAATCTCCATCCATCCTTTAAATGTTGCCTAAAAACAAAATTTGTTAATATTTTCTATCAATGCTCCAGTTCTGAGAACATTCTAAATAAACCAGTGTCTTCTGCAATGTATTTCTGTTCATAAAAATAAAGAAAATATTAGAAGTCTGGTGCGTTACAAGTGAAGCATTCACAGGAAGTTCATTACTATGGAATATCTCCCCCCAGTTCTTAAAAAACACTGAATAAATTCTAATCTTCATGGAAATTCATATAAACCCTCTGTGAGATGAGTTGCAATCAATATCATCATACCAGAGATACAGTGATTTATCTCCCAGGGAAATGTGCTGTGCTGGGTGCCATTGTAAAGCATTACCTTAACAGGAAAGGCACTGTGCTATGTGACATCCCAGTAAAGCCAGGTCTCTCGTGTCAGGATACAGGGAGCCTGTGTGACCAGCTAGCCCACCTGCACAGGGATGGTGTGGGTCACTCCATTGGATACAAGGGGCTCCAAGAAGAGACTGAGTGAAGCTGCCCAGGGACTCAGTAGCTCCTTAAAGTGTGTGCCATCTAAGCCTATCACAAATCGCAGCCGATTTGGTGCATTTGCCAGCTGCTGAGGGTGCACTCAATTCCACTACTGATGGTATTGATGGAGCTATCAGATAGTACTGGTCCTGGAGCAAATCCTTGAGAGACACCACTTGGTAATGGTTTCCTCATGGACACTAAGCCACTGACTCTAAGTCTTTCCACACAGCCATCCAACCAATTCTTTATCCTTCTAGAGGGTCCTCATCAAACTTTGAGGGCAGGAAAGGTGTGAATAATATGTTTACTGCAACCATTACACAGGTGAACTGCGGGTGCAATACATGCTACAAATACTAAAAGCAGTGCCACTCTCTAAGCTGGTAACTTATGCAATTGCCCAGTGCTGTTTAGCAACAGCTAGTGTTACCCCCAGGAGCAAACAGATGGTAGCCTGCTAGCACAACACTAACTACTAAACACTACCAGTTGGGAATTTTTAAAGGCAGAATAATTACCAATTGCTTACGAGTACAAATAATTTCCTAGAAGTAGTTGGTCAAATGAACCTGATTGTAAATATGTATGTCTTATATGTCTTATTGGCAATTTACAGATACTTTCTCCAAAAAGGATCATGCCTAGAAATCTAACACTCTTCTTGTTTGAAGATCAGATAAGTCCTAGAACCTATCTATGACAACCATGGAAAAATTTTAGTCAATATGCCTTAATGGATAAAGAAAATCAAAGAAAATGAAACCTAGCTGCAGTTTTTAACCAGATTTTTAACTACATACTGCATTTCCATAGCACTTGAAAAGGTACTAGCAGTTGGGTGCCAAGAAACCTTCATCAGGTGAATATTAGATATTCCTCCTCTTCCAAAATGGCCAGAGAATGTATCACATTTTTACAATAAGAAACATTAATTAGCTCCATAGAACAAAATTATAGTCAAATCCATATCCATTTATTTATTTTAAAATAGCATTGAAAATTATACAATTAAATGATACCACAACTAAAACTAAAGCTGTAAAATTTAAGCACTTACCACTTGAAGCAGAGAAAGATAGCCAATTGCAACATTATCAAAGTTTACTTTCACATTTTTCCACCGAACACCTCCAGTAGTCCTGCTTATATTTTCACACATCCTTTTATTACTGACTTGTTCTGGTGTGAAAATCTCATTATTTGTGGTGTTAACACAGTGATAGAACTTGCCAGCAAACAAATTTACTCCCATGATGCTGAAAATTAGCCAGAATGTAAGACAAACCAGAAGTACGTTCATAATGGATGGAATTGCTCCAGTAAGAGCATTCACAACCACCTAGTCAATAAACACAGAAAAAAAAATTAAAAACAACACAAGGGTTATTTTTTTTAATCTAGAAGATGATTTTATCTAAAGCATTACATTACACTGAAGTAATGCAAATAGAAAAGTAGTAATGCACGTCACATAACCAAACATGCTACTGTTGGCCTTACTAACAGACATTCAATTAGTAATATTCCATGCTTTTATAATTTGGCATATTTTTAGGGATTTGTTTTACACATTATTTCCATTTTTTTTCCTTACCCTCATGCCTTCAAAGCGTGACAAAGCTCTTAGAGGTCTCAAAGCTCTTAATGTTCGGAGAGATTTAATTGCACCAAATTCTGAGAAACCAAGGGCAGTAGCTATTAAGCTAACCAATGAGACCTAGAGGAAACAAAACAAAACAAAAGTACTTTTCTAAGTAGCTTCAAAATAGAAATGCCTTAAGGGATAAAAATTTTGATCAGGATATTGGGGAAAAAATTCAAAAGGTCCCTAATCTTTCAGTGAAAATAAATTTAAAAAGCTAAAGAAGAAAAAGAAAAAAAAAAGAAAAAAATAAGTCTAATATTGCATGTAAATTTCAGAACTGTTTGAACAAAAACATACTTTAATCCATAATACTATCTGTGGATATGAGCATATGTACATTTTTATTTTTAAAAAACTAAGTAATTTCCTCTCCCTCTATGTGTTTGATTGTGGTTTGGACAGCCTGTGATACCAGCTATAAACAGGCTTCTATATATAGAAATCCTAAATATAACATTAGAAAATTCGAAAATTCAAAAGGTGTGTTGAAGAAAAAGAAGGGGAAATTTACAAAACATCCTGTAATGATGCACATGAGTCAGAATCCCAAACTCAGCTACAACTTTCTGTTCTTGTAACTACCAAATAGTATAATTGCACAAAAGTGCATTGTTATCATAAGCTGGAAAAATCTTTGGATTTTACAAATTGTTTGTATTTTGGAAAATTAATGTGCCTACTTTTGTGGAAGAAAGGGTTTAATCCACACTAATTTTTGAAACCTTCAGTACAGCTGGATTAACAGCTCAAAAGTTGATTTTCCTGCTGTTTTCCAGTGAAAGTCAATGACTTGTGTCCACACTGAACCTCCCACTCCAGATGGCTATCTCCTGTTGTGTTTACACAAAGAAGTCTTCTGCAGATTTCTTTTCTCTAAGGGTAGCTCAAGCAAGCTGCCAATTACTATACAATCCCATTTTTTCTCTTCTCTGTGATACCTTTTGTAATTGCACATGGAAAGCTGAGCAAAATGAGCATATTTATTTGTTTCAGGGCTAATTACCTGTTTCTGAAATAACTGTAAACATCACAATGGGTAAGAACTTCTGTCTGCATACCATAAGTCCTTTCCCAAACAGGGAACAGCTGGAGAGCTTAGGCTGCTAGGTACAGAACAGTTTGCCTGAAAAGATTCTGTAAAATGTCTCACAGTGATAATTTAACTTGACTGGTACTGGTACGGCAAATTTGTTCAATGTTTAGCTGGATAAAGGCATAGGACAGAAAGATAAAACAAAGATCTATTTAAGCAGTTGAGGGCAGCACCTGCACGCTAAACCATTAGGAAGAGAAAGAATTAAAATTCCTTATTAGTGGCTGAAAATAATAGCAAGTCTAGCAATAATGTCAGAAAAAGCTAAGCAGATCACCATGATTTTAGGGGTGGAAGGAGTGGGTTTACAATATAGGAGGCCAAACACTGGAAATGGCATTGCTAAGTAAGGCATTCTTCATTCCAAGCAGAGTATCAGCCTGACCTGTCTAATCTAACCTTGAGGTTAGAGCTAATTGAAAACCTCTGATGGTGCCCCCCAACATGAATTGTTATATAATCTGCTGCTGTGGGACCACAAAATGCAGACATTCTAAACAAAAGATTAAGATGGCTACATGAAAGCACTGAGATTGCTGAAACAATGAAGAGCCCATACCTATCCACATGGATACATGGTATGCCTAATCAGAAGAATTGATCTTAAAACTGAATTCAAGATCAACATTTCCCAATACAGGCTTGTACAGAGACACTAAATCTGAATACTCCTTAAATAGTAATAGATTTATTTTATTAATTTTCTTTCTTTTTTACCAATGACCATTGTAATGGAAAAAAATTCAAAATTAATGTATTACAAGCTTCTGGAAATATATTGTCTGGTTATTCATATATGAAAAGAGTCTAAAACATGGCATCAACAATTTTATGCAAAGGTGACAGAATCTATCTAGATGATTGCTGCTGATTTCCCATTAATTATAAAATTCTCATAATTTTTCACTTAAGTTATAATAAAGAAAAATCAGAATGCTATAGCATCCACAAAGAAAGCAAATATACAAAAATTATATATTCAGCCTTACTCAAAGACAGTCCTAACTCTTTTTTCCTTTCATGTGCTAAGATTATCTTGTTTTGGAAAATTCAGTCTTAGGGGAGGGCCTTTATACTTGCTAAGTTTCTTACAGGTCAGTACATCTTTTCTGGGAATATGTTGACTTTATTCTTGGTGAAAGTATTAATTGGGAATTCACAACAGAAGAAATAGAGAGGCCATGAAAGTAAAAAGCAGGAAACTGCATATCCCAGAAAAAACATATCACATATTTTCTCATGTCATTGAGTTAGTCCATCTGCTAAGAATGGGGATCCACTGAAAAAAGAAGCACAGTTAAATGAGGAAGACAAATCACAAACGCCTTTCCTTCCAAAAAACCTACTTTAAAAAGAGCATTAGGTAAGTTTGAATTCTGCTGGTAGGGGACAAAATTTCTGTCCTAGATTCCAGGTACCATTCAATCAATAGAGTTTTCTTTTGTCCACTTGTTGAATTTCTAGTCCAACATCTTCACAAAAAGAAAGAACTCCTTTAAATGAACGTATTTCCAGTTTCTCTGGAGTGCAATGTCAACACTGGCTTTTAATGTTATTATTGAAAACCAATTCTCCTCTGCAGTTCTTTGTCAGTGCCCCATTAGCCCAGGATCAAATGTGCTCACTTAATGTATACCCCAAGTGCACACTTAAATCTCCCTTTCCTTCCTGTGTCTGCATCCTCCTTGCTCTCTGCTGCCACATCCAGCAGACTGAAGTTAAATCTGTAAACAGTGCTCCCTCACCAGCTGGGACCCCGCACAGTAAAACACAGAACACAAAGTGTCAATGACAGCACAAAGGCAGATGCAGTTACACACTGGATAACTGCAGCAGGATCTTATTCACCAGCATGTAATTTTCCATTCTTTTAAACAAAATTTATATTATTCACTGCATGTATCTCTATCACATTGAAGTTACATAAAATGCCCTGCCTAAAAACCAGAAACAGACTCCTTGGAAAGCATAGTACCTACATCGACAATCAGGAAGTCCAGCCAGCACCAAGCATTAGTGAAGTAAGTCTGAAAACCATAGGCCACCCATTTTAGCACCATTTCCAGAATAAAGACGTAAGTAAAGATTTTATCAGCATAGTCCAGCAGGACTCTTACAGTCTTGCGCTGTTCAATATATATATCTTCAAAAGCCTGTAAAGAATGGGTTACATATAAGTCAGATATTGAAAAGCCTTTGAAAATTACAAATTAAGCCAGAACTAAATGAAAACAGCAAAGTAAAATCACTTTCAACTTTAGATGTTTTACCTTGAAAAACCAACATAACAGAAATTACAATTACATTCTGAGTTTTAGATTTTATTATTGTCTGAAAATGGAATTACAATAAAAAGTCTGAGGTTGCTCAAAAGATTTTTAGACATTTCAATAATAGTCAACACAGAATTATAATTTTTCACCCTGAAAAGCCGAGCCTGGTTCGGTCAGAAGCCACCCTCATTATTATATCAACTTCAATTAACAGGAGACCAGATATTATGTTGATGATCGCTACAGAATTCCTGTCTTAGGTGCTGATGGCAAGGTTTTAGTAGTGGGAGGCTGTAGATGTGGCCACTGCAAGAAGAGGCCAGGGGACTGCTTTGTGCCAGCTCCACCATTGATCCCACACAGGAAACAGCTGAGAACAACGATGAAGCTGATGGTGCCTCTGGGAAAACGTTTAAGGAAGGGCAAAGCACTGCATGGCAGTATGAGCATTGAAGGAAAAAAGAGAGAGAAACTACCCAGCAAACACTAGGGTCAGGGAAGAAGGAAGGAAAGCACCTGGTGCTTTAGGTGCTGGAGCAGAGACCAAGACAATATAGAACAAATCCTGTGTCAATTAGCAACCAAAATGAAACCAAATATGTGAAGCACTAAATGTCACTAAGAATAGTAAAAAAAAAATTCAAAAATTCCTATGTGACAGTCCAGAAACACTATAACTAAAACTGTAGCAAAAAATTAACTAAGAGCATGATGAGTTCAATATCTGCTTTGGGGGACAATTTTCAGTTGAAGTAGAACAATTTTTTCATGCATACATTTCCCTTTTCATGATTTTTGTAATTTCTTAAACAAGATTTTTTGCATAATCCTTTTCATAAACACACACATCACCAAGAAGTCATCAAAATTTTAATGTAATCGAAATTAAATGTAATACCCAAAATATTCTGGGAATTTAGTTCCATAGGCAACTTCTTCAAAGGCAACTTCGTGTTTTATTCTTAAGGAAAACAGGTGTTATAATACTACACTTAGATAAAACGTTTTTATAGGTACTATTTCTATGGGTGCAAGCTCTACTTACCAGAGCACCACTGCTGAGAAGAATCATGAAGACAATGAATGATTCAAACCAGTTGTGCTCTACTATGTTGTAACAGGTTTTTCGAAGGTTCCACCACATTCTTCCTCTTGTGCTCTCTGTACTGCCTTTACAGCATTTAAACTTCCGTACACAGCCTAATACCACAAACATTAAGAAACTGTTATATGGTACAATTTTCATTATCCTGAAAAATAAAATTATTCTTAGCTAGCTTCTGTTTCATGAAGTTCAAGTTACTTCATGCTACTTATGCTACTTACCTTTTCAATTTTAAACTTTGGATGTAGGAAAACTTGAGTGTACACAATTTTTCCTCTACTCTGATGCTACATCAAGTTTGTCGTAAAGGACAGTCATCTAACTGAACTAATTTTCATTTACAAACACATTTAAAAAATATATTATTCAGTTTATATACAGATAATTAAAGAATATATGCAAATTGTCAGGGAGTAGAAACAACAAGCATATATAGCAACTTCCACACAAACTTGTTTGAAATACAGAAGCTTCTTCTTTTAAAACAACTGTTGCCTTTTAGAAAACATTCAAATAAATCAGACAATAATACTATTTTTACTATGCTGAGGAACAACTATGCTCCATGGGCTGAAGAAGGGTAACTCTTTACATAAGCAAACATTTTAACAGGAGATAATGAGAGCTTTTCCAATGTGATACAGATTTGTGGCAACTGTCCACAGAAATTTGCCTCACATTGGAGAGCTCCCTACTTTATCATGGGGCCTCAAGGCATTGTCAGTAACTGCCTAGCCAAGAGTAGCCTCCTTAGTTCTTTAAAAAGTATTAATCACATAGAAACAAAACCAAGTTGATATGACTTTAATGGATCCTAAAAGCATTCTGGTTTTCCTGCGAAGTGTCATTAAGTTCATATGTTACAGATAAGTTACACTGAATTTCATCATCTCAGCTAAAACAGCTACCACTGTGAAGAACATGAACTACCTTACCTTCAACCACTCAACATGCCTATATTATGAAAAAATAAATCTTATGCCCAAGAATGAGTTGCTGTCACATAAAACAGGGATAAGGAAGAATTTTAATACATTGTCAAATTATTTGAGAAAGGTACGTTTTTTGTTGGAATTTTTTTTAATTAAGAACCTGATATAGTCAATTCATCCCCACACTGACAAACAATTCTGGAATATAAAGACCAATAAAATAACACTTCAATGGACAAAAGTCCTAGCCTAATATCAAAGATGTCTGCAAAACAGTAAACTAAAAAGCATGAACAGGATAGGGGAGTTAATCCTGGACCATATTTTGTTCTGAATTATTTTACTCATGATTTAAAAGGAAATTAAGATCCATAATATAAAAAAAACCCCAGAAATTCTTTCCTACATAGTAAATTTCAGTAGTTCCCTAGAAGATGCAGCTATTCAGAACTAAAATAAATCAAAATATTTAAGGATCTGCAAGTATGCTGTTCCAACTTCTTTACTTAAATAGATACACAGGATCTCATCCACCTGTTCTAACCCACAGTATATTTATACTTCCTCTCTCCCCATTAATGGTGCAATCTCAACAAAATAACTTTATTGTTTGAGTCAAACTCTCCATTGAATGATGGTGCATTAGGAAGTGATCAATCACATGATTTCATTTTAAATTTCTTAGTAAAGTTAGCCTAGTGTAGGGTTTGATCATGCAGATTTCACTACTGACAAAGTAATTCAAATCAACAGAATTACTGTCTGTTGAGAATAAGTTTGTAGAATTGTGCCTAGTGATTATTTTAAAATATTAAAAATTACTACATACACACATATTGAACTTTGCTTTAACAAATAGTACTTCATAGATGTCAGTATTGCTATCTACAACAGGCAAAATTAATCATACCCTAAGACTTGATAAATTAGGATCCAGGACTGCTGTAGCAAATAGCTTCCTTGAACAGCCAATGTTTTTTACAAACAAGCAAAATGTAATTGCTAGGCCCAAATTTTATTTCCATACCTTCTGTAAAGCATGCTTGTAGTTCTGATGCTTTTTCTGGTTCAGTTTCACTTTTTTCTTCTCCAAAGACAGCTAAATTAACTGTACTTCCTTCTGATGAGCTGGAAAAATCTAGCTTCTGAAAATAAAATTCAGTTATATTTTTACTTCATTAATATTGATATTTTTAGAAGTGTAATTAACCAAGCATGCAACACCACATGCCGATAATAAGAACAATATTTTTCACCAGAAATACAAAAAAAACATCCACACGTAGCAGTCAATGCTGTTGAAATGTGCATAAATTGCCACTTTCTATCTAGAGATTGTACAGCATACCATGGAATCTTTCATTGAATTTCAGAATTTCTAGAACATTAACTGTTACCAACTTGATTTGCTGATACACATTCTATTTATTTTGCTTTCTCCTATTACTTTCTTATACATTTCAACTGGCATTAATTTGCATTCTTTTTTGCCAATGCACATATGTGGTACATTGTGCATTCTGAAACTACCCATTACTCTGGTACACATACCTGTACAGTCAACACCCAGAAATAATTTTGGGGTTTTTCTGGGTTTTTTAAATAACTAATATTATAATTAAGTAAGTAATATTATTAAAATGATCCCCAAACATAAAAACAAACATACACACACAAAACCCCAGCCCCATTCCAATACAAGAATAAGCCTTAATATATTATTTTGTAATCTGCCTGTGTACTGCAGAGATGTGAGATTTTAAGGGAACATTTGGTGTCCTGTACACTTAAGTTAAGTATGAGTACCAAACTAAATCAGAGTAGTTTTGGTCACAGCATTCTCTGACATTTTACAATGTTACCATCAAGAAGTATAAAACATCAGTAATGAAGTCACACAAGTAAATGTCTGTAGGGAATGATGTAAGCACATTTTATAAAACAACCTCAGTTAGATTTTTATGATTAAGAGATATCTAAGAGATAAATGCAGACAAGTTACTATCCAATCAAGTTGTATTTACATCTCAATTGTTAAATGGGAAAGGACACGATTATTTTTGGTAATAAATAAATTTTTTATGTTTGTGAAAGAATACAGACAATATGATAACAATAAGTAAAACAGTATTCTTCATTAACTTAAATTAAAAATGTCTTTTTTATATTGCCTATTTTCCTATTACTTTACAAACTGATTATCTGGAATAGAACCCCCATATCACTTATGTTTACTGTAAAAATGTATTTTCTTTTTCAGCGACATAATTTCAAAACAGCAATATTCACACCAAACAACTTTTCCTATCATTACCTCTACTGAACCCAGGGACAACACAATATGCCCTCCACAATTCTAATATTATGCTGCTTTCATCATTCCATGACATAGCATATATAATGCAAAATGTTGCAGTGGTGGTGAGTAAACTAAAACAATTAAGTCAGATTATTACTTTTAAAATATATACATTTTAAGAATAAAGAATTTTTTTGTCATATTATTAATAAAAAATGAAAGCAATGTGAAGTACCCTAAGTAATTTGAACTGTAAGCTTAGCAGATGACATTAATTCAAATGAAAATATAAAAGATGAACAACCGCAAACAAAAAAGTAACTGAAAAGAATCAACATGCTTAGAACATGAAGTTATGTATTTCATATAACTCATGGTAGAAGAATCAGAGGTTTGAGCTTTTTAAAATTTATTTTTAATTACAAAAGGCAATTTTCTTTACTCTAGAAATAAAACTAGAGATTCTGTGAACTATTTTGATATAAACCAGGTAGTCTGGTCTCCTCTTTCTCCTACAGATGGTGTAGAGTATAATCCTACTGGTTGAAGAGTTACAGATTTAATTAAACATTAGTTCTCTTTTTTATGTGAGGGGCTCATACTTTTCACTAAGATGCAGGTATCAAACAACAACAGCAACAACAACATCAACAAAAAGTGATAATAAAAATCAATGTGCGTAGAAGAGTTTCTCCCTCTAATTAAAAATTAGAAGTCTAGTTTATTTGCTATTCACAACAGAAGTCTTTGCAGAAGTCTAACTGATCTGGGGAATAACTCCAGGAAGAGAACCTTTAGGAAAGACAGAAATGTTCCTCCTTCAACTTCCAGGGCCCTTCGCTGCTGTTCAGTTTACTAAACAGAGGTAAGAAGGCCACATTAGATGTACACTAAACACTAGATTGAATGGATTAACTTAGCAAAAATTGCCACACTTATCTATTAGAAAAAAGCATTGCCTTATTATGCAGGGAAGGGTAAGTAAGACAAAGTGACATCCAAATGGAAAAGATTTGTGTATTTTTTAGTGAAATGACTGGAAGTTCCCAGTTTCCTGGTTTGCATGCTGCTCTGCGCTGGTCCTAACTCATGTAAGCAGAAGATTGAGTTAGGAGCAGTGTCACATAATCAACATCCATCAAATAAGACTCATCCCCTAATACCTGGGACCAGTAGGATGGGATATTACAATTCCACTCTTCCCTACTGAAGTGCCTTTTTGAAAATAGATTCAAAAATCCCTAGAAAGATATTTTTCCATTCCTTCTGAACAGTTTAGAGTCCCCTTGAACACAGAAGAGAGACCTAAATACTTCCAATATATAATACAGTGCAAAAGAATAGATGGAATATAATGATTCCTCAACAAACCCACACAAATAAAAGCTGTATTTTCAAAGGGATTATCTCAATGGTAAAGAGCAGAATTATCAAACTATAGAGAAGAGATCATCAGGAATAAGAAATGCATAGGTTGGTACAATTAAGCTAAATAAAAAACTTTGTAAGTTTTATGGTTCTAGAGTTTCTGAATTTAGAAGTTTGGGAGTGCAGTAACTCCTATTTTGTGTTTTTAAAAATTGTTTTAATTTGATCCTTATCCCAAGTTTTCCTGATTTATATTTCTTTCTTGTTTGAACATCCTTGTTAATATAGTTTTAAACCATCCAGATTTATTTAGACATCTGCACACACAAACATTTTGATTAACGTTTTATGATTGTCTTGATAAAAATAAAGCAATTGGATTATGTTCATGAAGAAAAAATCATTTATGCTGAATAACAAAACTTACATAAATGATTCCCTACATTCCAACCTTGCAGACATACATAAACTTCATTACTAGAATATAACTACATCATTACACCCATTCTCAAAGGAACTATGCATATGTATAAAAAGACTACATTAGATTGTAGTCTAGGAGTGTAGACTCCTAGGAGTGTATCTTTCATCTTATATTTTAGTTTCTCTTACATGAGAAAACTGAAATGTGAATTACAAAATCATTGTGAACAAACACAAAACAATTTATATAAAAGATATTAACATTTTAGCATACAAGTAACTGTATATATGTAATATTACAGAGGCATTGGTCAAATGAATGTGATCAGAAAATGTTCATAATTACATGACAGCTAAAAACATAGTACAACAGATGAACAGAAAACATCAAGTGAGGACAACCTTCCCACTGTCATAAAATCATAGGTTGTTAACCTCTTTTGATCTTGAAAAGTGCTGATGCTTAATCATTCAGTTAACAAGAATAAAACTTACAAAGCATGCATGTTATGCCACGGATATAGTACAGAAAATACCAAAGATGTAACAAGGAGAGAAGAAGGTGTGGGCGTTGCCCTCGGTCATGCTGTGATGTGAGTCATGGGACTCAGCTTACAGAGCGCTGCACATGTTCCCACTACATTGCAACATAGGGGGAAAAGATACTGGAGCTGAGTAGCATGCAGGCCAATCAATCTCAGAAGTGACCAAATATGTATGATTTGTTTAGGTAACCTGTGTAAACATGCTGACACGCTGCTCTGCCTGGTTTAAAAGCACCAGTCTTGACTGATCCAGCTTGATTTTACTCCTGTGAGAGAATGGCACGCAATGAAATTAAAATATGGTACCTTGAGGTGGTTTGAGTACTGGAAACAGAAGTGTGGATTCCTACTTACTTAAAATATGTCACACATTTGCAAAACATAATATTTTTAGGTGTGGATTAGAGCTTTAGGCATATCCAAATATATAACGGAAGCAGTAAGATTAGCAGAACATCCAAAGCTCATAGATGGAAACTGGACTTGGGCCTGAACATAAATAACACCCGACAAACAAAAAGCCAAACCACCACCAAAAAATCCCTTCACCCTCAAATCTTCCTCCTTCAGAAGAAAAAAAAAAAGGCCCCAAAAAAAAGAAATACAGATGCACCCACACTATTTCAGCTTTAGGTATCCTTTAAGTGGTAGTAACTAGACATTTAAAACAACAGAAATATATTTCTCCTTTCATTTCATTCTCAAGATTATTCCTGGTCTTCACTAGATGCTAATTAGGATACATCTAGGTCCTTTCTTTCAGAAAAGAGCTGCAGGCAAAACAAAAAGTAAATCATACCATGTTAAAAATTGAAATTTCTGCATAAGAAAAATTTCCCAGCATCTTTAAATATTTAACTGAATGATATTTTAGAAAAAATTCAAACAGTTCAAGGTGCATTATAGATTGTAGCAGACACAGCAATGAAAAATAAAACCTCATGCTTAGCAATAAACCTGTAAGTTCCTCAACTTGTCTTCTGGTATAAATCTGATCTCACTTATTAGCAATAGCTTCTCAAGGATTCATCCTATAATGTAGCTATGTAACTACTCCAACACAAAGCACTCCATTTAAAGGGGAAGTCTGAAAGAAAAAGCTGAACTAATCTACAAGATGAAAGACAATTTCCCTACTGACTAAAAACAATTGTACACAAATAAGGGGTGTTTTCTTAGTTTATGTATCTCCTGTGGTTGCCAATTCTCAGCCAGTTTTCCAAATCTGAGGAAGTCAAAACTGATACTGGATAACAGTATCCTATAAACAGCTAGTGTTTATGTATCATCTTGAATATCAGAGGTAAGAAGGCACAGAATTTGTCACTCAATTCTAAAATATAAAATACTGAAGAAATAGGTGTCTCCAACTGAAGGCTAATTTCCAGGCAAGTGGTAGATTTAACGTTAAATTACCCAGATTCATTAAATATTCCTTCCACAACACCCAATTTTTATTAAAACACTAAGAAATCCAATATCCTTAAGTCAGATAATAATATGTAAAAGTTGCAGTAGTTATTCAGCAAATATTATAGCTTCATTACATAGAGTAATTTCTGTTTTAAATGGGTAATAATACTGATGCTTTGCTATAAAGAAGCCTCTTACTAATCTACAGTCTTCTCAACTGAGTGGTCAATGTAACATCTGCAGTAACACAGTCTCCAAAAAGTAGGTGGAACAAATCAAGGATCAGGAAACAAGGTACTGAAATAACAAAAATAAGCACAATACTACTGAACACTGTACTCTGTAATAAAAGAAACACCTAAAGAATACTTAGTTACCCCTTTCTAAATTTAATTTCACTACATTTCCCAGGAATGAAATTATTTTCTAAACTTTGGAAGTAATACTGGCAACTTAACTGCCCGTTCAAAACAAAACACCTGAAAACCTAAAAAGCCCACAACCAATCAAAAATCTCTCAGAATCATCAACTGAATGCCCAAAAACCAACCACACACACACAAAAAAAAAAAAACACAAAAAAAACCAAACCCAAAACAAAACAAAAAAACCCAAAAAACCCAAAAAGCGAAAACAATGCAGACAAAGCAATCCAAACTGGAGTGCAGCTGTCTGCACAAGCGATGATATTCTATTTATGTCCTCGTCTCTTCAGTGCCAGAGATGGTGATACCAGACACAGTCTGCTCGAGCCACAGATTGCAATCTGAATTTTTAGTGTCATTCAAGATCCTGCCGAAATCCATGATTTTGCTTTTCCCCTCAGACTGAAGCTGCTAACAAATTACTACAGTCCTAGAGATGACCCAGTTTAAAATCAGGCAGTTGTCTTAGAAATGACTGGTTTAAACCTCTCCCGAAAAAAAAGAAATTATTATTTTCTCATTCAGCAATTCTGGTTTTTTTCTTGAATTTTTAGTTGATACATTCACATTATAATACAAACATTGCTCCCTTGGCTTTCCCCCATTATTTTGATTTCAGAACATGAAAACTGTTGCTACTGCTCTCATCAGCCTGAGTCAGCACCTCTGTTAAGTTTATCCTGTTAAGCTGATTTTCCTTTAGGAGTATTAATATTCTTTATTATTATCTTCCCTAATATTTTTAAATAGCAGTTTACTTACATTAGCTCACAGAAACATTACAATTATAAAAAACCCAGTCTTTTGACACTGTTTATTCTGTACATAAATACTAATTTCTCTATTCAACTAATAGTTTGGTAGTTGGCTTTTCAAACATCTTTATAAATGGGTTCACATAAATTTATACAGTTCTATCAGGATTTCCTACTCTCTCGAACCCTACTTTTCCACTTCAGATTATTCACTCTCTGTACAGTTCAAGAATCTTGAGTTACAATTACTTTGCATTTCTAAGCAGGAAGAATTGCACTATGAAACAATACAGTTAGTATAATTCATTTGTCTAAAATATAAAATTTTTAAATTTTACCTCCTTGCTTTCATCCAAGTCTGAGTCACTGCTAAACTCTTCTGTATTCAGACGTTCAAAATCAGACTCTCCAACAGCTATTGGTACCGTAACAGTAAGGCTTGGGTTGTTTATGAATGATGAATAATCATTGTCACCTATAACAGTGGCCATTCCATTTTCAGTTTTGCCATAGTTTGTATCTATCCTTAGTTCAGTGGCGGTACAGTTGGAAATGTAATGGTTTCTCTCATCATTCAACTGATCTGTTGCTGCTCTTTGATTTACAGCAGCTTGTTTTCCCAAGAAAGACCTTCGGATACAGTCACCTGCTTTTTTCTTCACATAATCTATTCCCTTCTGAATCCTTGCAACAGCAATCTGCAAGTTGTTCATTTCATTATCATCGTCTGTAGCAGCAAGGTTGTCTGAACTAAATGAACTCAGCAGCAAGGCCAGAAAAAGATTCAATACCTAATTAAAATAAAAAATAAAGAAAGCAAAGACAACAGAGCTGATTTTTTGTGTTTTCTACAGTAATCATTCTGAAAGTACACCGTAAATAAAATGCAAATGCAATTTAAGTAAAATACCTTCCCTATACCTCAACAGAGGGGATTTTGTGGCTTTACATTGCTTATGTTTGTAGAAGGTCAGAAATTAACGATTCTTTGGTACCGTCCGAACAGATTCAACATGTTTACCTTCCTGCTAAATCACAGCACTCTGATCTATGCAGGAAACACACTGTCTATGTGCTGGTCCAAACTCACACAAATAATTTTTTTGTATGCGACGTAAAAAATGAGGAATGCCCCCTGTCTTTTAATCCCCAAGTCATTCTTTTCCCACAGCAAGACAAAACATAGAACACACATCAGTTACAAAAGCCCAGAGGTTACCAGGAACTCAAATGCCAAAGCAGCAGAGTACCAGTTCTTAAAATCTTCAAATCAGCTCTCCCATCAGCTTGGAATGCAAGATAAAAAAATATTTTAGGAATACATAAAGACAAATGGATAAAACAGCCCTGAATATACAGCAGAGACGTGTGCTCATGTAAGAAGTTTTCCCAGAGCTATGGAATAAAATCAGAATATAGTAAACACTGTGGAAATATTCACATAGGCAGATACTTCATTCCACAAAATTCAATTTTCTAGTATAGAAAACTACTTATGGAGTTTAATCAAACAACTTCACAGTTCTCTTTATTATAGGACAATAGATTTATACAAAATCCTGAAGCAAGTGGCTGTGCAACTAGAAGCAGGGCTGGCTTAAAGATACTTACCTGACTCCTCTCAGAAATTTTATTCTTAAAGAGTACGCACAGGATGGCTAATTTAAAATCTCTTCTGTTAGAGAAAATAATTTAAAGCAGAGACATTTAATAACAGAGGGAATGAGAAAAGTGGAGCAATAGGCAGAGCAAATAACGTCTTAAATACTGGTGAGCTAAAAAATATAAAAAAAACATTTAAAAAGAGAAATTTATATAAACTAGTGCCAATCTGATGCTTTCCTCTGAAAAAGAAAAATGCACATATAATACAGGCCATGTTAGAAATATCTGTAGAAAGCACTTATGAAATAGCAAGCAAAAAAGTGAAGAAGCAAAAGAAAACCTGAAGTAATTGAAGCCAGGATTTTTCCTGCATAACAACTTTCCTTCCTCCATTTGTGTAAAATGCTGGTGGTGCAGCAAGCAGGTCTCAAAATGGCGTATACTTCAGAGCCTTAGGAATGCAATAGCAGTCATTTAGACAGGAGAGATCAGAAAAAGATTTACAAAAAGGCCCAATAACCTGCCTAAGTGTGACTGGAAGCAAGGACTAAATGGGTTAGGGAGAAAAGGCCCTGCCATATCCTCTTCTGCAAATAGGAAACTTCCGCTCTGGATGTCCAACACTGAGGGTGCCCTTGCTTTTCTCTCCCTCTCTAGGTAAGCAGGAGTAGCCCACAACACCCTGAGCACCTGGGGCTGCACACTCTCATCCTCTGAACTGCACTCTGGACCCAGGGGGGTCATCCTCCAAGCCGAGGATGATAGATAGGATCAGAAATCTAACAAACAGATAACTCCATTTCAAAACCCATACTCATAACAAATCCAGACAATAAAATCATATTTAAAAATCACATTTAATAATACTGTTATAATTAATTACTGGTTCTCTTACCTTTCATATTCTAAATGAATTGTAAAATTATTTTGACTACATACCACTAGGTTTCCAATCACCATGACCATCATGAAAACAATAAGGCACATGGCTTGGCCAGCAACCTCCATGCAGTCCCACATGGTTTCTATCCATTCTCCACACAGCACTCGGAATACAATCAGGAAAGAGTGGAAAAAGTCGTGCATGTGCCAGCGAGGGAGCACACAGTCACTGGAGATCTTGCAGACGCATTCCTTGTAGCTCTTCCCAAAGAGCTGCATCCCAACCACAGCGAAAATGAACACAATGATGGCCAGCACCAGGGTCAGATTCCCCAGAGCCCCCACTGAGTTGCCAATAATCTTAATCAGCATATTTAGGGTTGGCCAAGATTTTGCCAATTTGAAAACTCGCAACTGGAAAAAAAAAATACAGACATTATTTGCAGTAGTTAAAAAAATGCTATAGAGGTGGGAGTGTGTTACAAACTAGTGACTCTCAGCAAAAGCAAAAAGAATAAACTTCAACACGATTGCAACAACCACAACTTCCATATCATTTCATGAAAAAACCACACTTTTAAAATGTAATAAATTTTAGACTTAGTTTTTTTTCCCTGTTTTTTTTTGTAGTGTTTTGTTTGTTTGTTTTAGCATATTTATTCTTTTCCACATGAAAGAAACAGCACACTAGTCATATTTGTTCAGACAGTGGAGTCTGAATACATACACCTTGGACATTACATATAGAAACAAATTAAAATAAAAATATTTTTCTAATAAAATAAAGATTTTTTTTTTTGGTAAGGGGAAAAGAAAAATCAATCTTTTTAAAATTTAATAAACCCATGAATTTTTAATTCCTACATTTTAAAAGAACACCTCTAGCCTTCTTGCTATTTCCAGACATGAAAGCCTACAAGACTACAAAGTTTTCTACTTCTCAATATACACTAAAAAAATTGTACATTTCACTGAACTTTACTCATTCCTGTTTAAACAATTACAATAAAATTACAGCTCTTTCCCCTTAAAGAATATTTGCTTCTGAACAATAAAATGGCACACAGTATTCAATGATAAAAAATTTTTAAAACAGCCTGCAGATATACCCTGTGTCAATAACTAAAAAGTATATTAAAAGGTGTCTTATTTATATGAACAGAGTTGAAATACAAACATAATTCATTAATTAATGCAGATGTATTATTTACCAATCGGAATGACCGGAGAACGGATAATCCATCCACATTTGACAAAAAAAGCTCCACCAAACTAAGAGTGACTATAAAACTATCAAAAATATTCCAGCCAACTTGGAAATAATTAAAAGGATGCATGGCAATTATCTTGAGAACCATTTCTGCTGCAAAAATTCCAGTAAAAACCTGAAGAAAAGAACATGACTGTTACTTTATGGATGAATATGAAGAAGTTGAACACACAGACAAGGAACAACTGAAGTAAGAAGTAGCATCCCTCTTACAGCAGGATGTCACTAAGTAAAATTATCACAAGCTGAACCCCAGAGAGAAGGTAAGTAGCAACATCAAAATGAACTGCAGCATAAATATGTAACATCAGTTAAAGCTAAGGTACATTTAGTGTCTACTGAAGAATAAGCTACTCCTAACAGGCTCCAGTTTGCTCCTTTAATCTGCCATCCATCTAATTAAATCTAATTAAAGGAACTTTCCCCAGCAAGATAATGCAGTCGCTCTTGTCAGAATGGAAGCTGCTTTAACAAAGCTGTGTGGGAAAACATGAACTGGTCACAAATTGGAGTGATGTACCATTAATGAAGTCTATAGAAGAACTCACAAGTAAGCTTATCTTCTCTAACAGCCAAAAAAAAGTCAATTGTGCCAAGGCTTGTGTAAGTAAAACTCCTGACTCTGAATGCCTCTGACATCTTCTGTAGCAGCAGGCAAACAACACCTCTGAAATAAAGTCATTGTATTTACTGTATATGTACGATCACCATTATCTACAAAACTGCATAAATTACTATCTTTCATGAGAAAGATGAAAAAACATTGAAAAAAGTCAGGAGCATTTTACAGTCTCTAAAATGTAGAGCTACAGTGTCCAAAAGAAAGCAACTGCTGAAACCATACCAGTGTCATAGCGGCATACTGGCTGACTGGGAGCACACACAAATTCCTGGCATGAAGGAACAATTACACTCACACAAACTAACTAGGAATGGGAGTTTTCTGCATAAAACATACAAACACAATCACAAGACAGCTCTCTGAAACAGTTACTGATCCTCATCTATTTGTGTCCCCTATCTTTTCCTCCAAGGCATCCTGCATGTATTTTAAACAGCAGCATGAGATATTTATCTTGTACAGATAATGGTCTCTAACTCCAGGTTAAGGTGAAAAAAGTGAAATATATCCATTTTGGATAAAAAATCAGCATATAATTTAAATGCTGATACTTTAACTCTTTAAGTCTGAGTATGTTACCAACATGTATTAGAATTTCATATATTCCAATAACCAAATTGTTTTATTATTTTTCTAGATCATAATCACCAGAATAATCACTTAGAATAAGCATAGGTTAAGACGTATAACATACCTGTATTATTGCTTTTATAAACCAAAATAAAGCTACCTCACCAAACCCAACCCACACACTGCGTCCACTAAGGAAAAAAACTCAGCTGTACCAACAGATACTCTTAGAATAAGTCACACATTCTTTGCCTTCCAAATTGTTATGGTCCAATCAAATAAATGGTCTTCAAGGAAATCAACACATAGTAATAGCAGTGGAAAATAATAATCCAAATTAGCATTCAGCTCTTTTGTGTTGTCAATGGTACTTACACTAAAAAGGATCTAATTTGACTCCTACTTATTTTTGTAATACTAAACAAAAACATGTCAGATTTCTTTCAGTTTAATGTAATTCAAACTCTGGCTTTTGGAAACGCTATTGAAGAAGTTGTAATACAGAAAACAAAATTCAAGATGCAACATCTCTCAAATACTCTTATATACAACATATTCCAAATGGTATTTTTAGACTATTTTTAGTACAATTAAACCTTTACTATTTATTTTATGGGATGACAAAAACTATAAAAGCAATTCTATTCCAAAGAGAAATCAGGTTCCACCTGTATAAAATTTTATAGATTGAAGGACTTACCAGATTTCCTATTGTAAGTACAGTCTCAAACTGGTTAGTCATTGGATAATGTTCCATGGCCATAAATAGTGTGTTTAGAACTATGCAAACGGTGACAGCCAGATCAACAAATGGATCCATTACAATAAATTCAACTACCCTCTTCACTTTTAACCAGGGCTCACAACACTCCCAAATCAAGAAAGTGTGGGCAAACTTATCCCAGCAAGGTGGACATTTTTGTCTGGATCCTTCAAGTTCTGGAGAAAAAGAGAAATTTATAGTGAACAAGTTTTAGAGAATGTGAAGGTAATTTTTTATCTGGTTTTTCAGGTTTTAAACTTTATACCTGGAACCGCTAAGGACACTTGGAGGAACATCCTCAGATTTCCAGGAACTTAATTTATTGTTTCTGACACAAAAGGTTTTAGAAGACTTAAAGAAAAACCTCAAGTGTTCCGAGTAAATAATTTAAAAACGTGTCTATTTTTAATAACAGATGAACTTGTTAAAAAAAAACACAAAAAGCCATAAGAACTATGCTTAAGATTAAGGATTTTTTTCAATAAAACTTTCAACTTCAAAGTCCTTTTAAATGTCTAAGTACTTATTTTCAAGAAAAAATAACATTAATTTTAGCCTTAAAAGGGTTTTGAAAATTATTCAAGCTTTTTTCATTATTTTCACTAGTAGTCATTCCACTGTTCAAAGCAATCCTTGTACACATTTTCTTCTCCTTATTAACTAAAGCCTGGCCTTGAATTTTCTCTAATATCTTTATGGTATGGTTAGTGGCAAATGTATTACAAGGCATTCCTTCCAGTAACTGCATTGCTAAGCATGAATAACAAGCACAAAACATATACGTAGTACCCATTTTAATTACAATGAGTTTTCGACATCAGCCTGCTTACCTGCTTCCTTTCTTTTTTCACTATGTGCATGCATTTTCTTTTTCCTGTCATTCAGTTTATATATTTGCAATGACTACATATTTTTTCTCTTCTCTATTTGTATTGTGGTATAACACCTTCAAGCAATCTAAGACTATGTCAAGAAAGTTCAAGTGTCTACAGGTATAACACACCTTCCATTCTATTTGTGATAACATCAGCTAGACTCATGGCCCTTTCCCTTAAATCGGGATCCTCCAGCAACTCCATTGGTATTTGATACGAACTTGTACGTCTGTTTTTTATTCCTATTTCTGTGGTAGTGCTCTATTAAAAAAAAAAAAAAAGTGTGTAAATTAAATTCAACTTTAGAAATACTGTGGGTTTTTTTTTTAATTACTATTTTCATTATATGCATCCTACATACAATTAATACTTTTAAAATGTTAAGAAAAACATTTGGATACTTATTTCCCATACTTCCACTGCATTATACTCAAATAACATTACTCCACTTTAGACATCAACAAATTTTGGAGGGGGCTACAGCCAAGAAAACAAAGAAAGACTTGCAGAACTTGTGTAAAAACAATTCCCAGTTCCATACGTGTTCTATCAAAATTTCCATTCTAAACTAGTTCATTCACAAGACACTTCTAACAAGGGATTAATGCTAGGAAGATTCTGCAGCAACTATTCCATAAAATAAAGTTTTAAAGATCAGTTTTGATCTCTATACCCATTCAAAACTTATTTACATTATATTTTCTAAATTCAATCATTATCAACTCTGATTTATTTTATGACTTTCAACTGAAGTAACAGTTGAAATTCATAAAATAAATCAGAGTAAGTCTGACTTAATTGATCCCATAAATAAATACTTGTTTTTCATGATTTTATTTTAAAAAATGAAAGCTGTGTTATAACTATAGTATTGAGCACATCTCAGTTATGAAGAATTTTTGAGTGCATAAGGATGGGTAGACTTTTTTTCAGTCCATTAAATAAATGCATGAAAATAAACGTATTATAAACTGCAAGAAAATTATAACTGCAAGGCATCTGTCTGATCACTGCTGATAACTGGCTCATGTACTTTCAGGTGCTATGACCCATAGAATTTGTACAAAGAAATTTTAGTAAAGTAACATTTTTAGGAAAAAACATGCAGATGTCTCTGCTCCATTCCCAAAGCAGACTGAGGGAAAAGGAAAAAATGAGCAGAATTAAAATGTTTTGTTGGCTTGGGGTTTTTGGTTTTTTTAATTATACCCTGATCCTAGGCAGTGAGCAACTCAGTCTTTGAAACCCAGGAGGAAAAAATGCTTTCAGAACTTTTAAGGTGTCAACATAATCTTTAAGACTATGCTATATTTGCACAATACCAAATGTATGAACAAATGCATATTATTGACTGCATATTTACTGCAGAATAATGCATATTACTGACTTTTCTTTACTAATAAAATACACTTAAAAGGAGACTAAAACCATAAAGAAAAAAAGAATTGAAATAATCTAATAATGTACAGGAAGCTTAGAGTTGGACATCCTATTTTTGCTCTGAAACAGATTTAGCAATGGAACATTACTAATCTGATTCATTAAGCAGGTGCATGCATATCTTTTCTTTGCAGGTATGTAAAACTTAGTGCTTTGTTCTCTTTCATGCTTTAGCCTCTCACTTTTGACTGAACCACTTCAAACCCATGTCATTACAGTAAGAGTCCAAAAGCATTCACAGCTTCTCATCCATTTTCAAAGCAATAATTTTTGAAACATTTCCCATGCAATAAAGAAAGGCCATGAAACCTCGAGTAATTTTAAACTTTCTTACATTGCCATCAGTCGATGGTTTATCTATTATCACCTCTGGCAGAAGTTGTCCAGTAGGAGACAACAGACCTGGTGGTCCATCCACCAAGGAAACCACTCCATTGCAATCCACAGTGCTGTGCATCTTCCCATTCACTGGGAATACTGTCAGCCTTCTGGATGACCTACTGGCCTGGCTGATGTTGCTGCTGCGCCGTTCTGCGTGCCTGCGCGGCAGAAACAGAGACCCTCTTCTGCTCGAGTTATCCTCAAAGGTGCTGTGCTCATCGTCAGCAAAGTCATTTTCTGACCCTCTCTCTCTTCCGTCGTCTCTAAAACTGAAAAGACTTGTTCTGCTACTAGGCCTGGGAGAAAACAGGGAGCCATGAACACTCAGCAGAGACTGCAAAGGAAACATAAAAAAATGACCGTCTGAAGATTATAAGTATACAAAATTCATGTCTATGTACAAGAAAAACAATAATAATTTATATTCCCCTGGAATTTGTCAGTGTTATCTTTAATACACTGCCTCAGGCTGATCTCAAAGATGCATTGCAGATGAAAGTCAACTGAATGGGTAAATTTACAGTGTAGCTAAAACAATGACTGCAGAGAAAAAAAATAACCTATATAAGGCCATAGTTGTTTCATGCTCTGCTTTAAAGAGAAAAACCAAGATTTACATAAACTCTCAATGATCCACAAAGATCATGCATTATGTTAAAAGATACCAATACCTTTAGTCTTCTAAATTCATACATTATACTTAAATTTTCTTTTTATGAATTAAGAAGGCATTTCTATCTCAAATTAATTAGGAAAATGCAATGCTGCTGTGCACGTTAAGGTCCTAAATAATAAAATGAGAGGCAACAAAACACTTTTTGAAGTTACACTCAAGAAAATAATTTAAGAGAATGCTACATTATTTTTCCTTTGTTGTCTTACATTGCAAAGTTGCAGTGAAGTTTGTTGTATATAATAATCTCAAAATTACAAAAATTACAATTGCATTACTCACAGTACCTGGTGAGGTGATGTAAATGGCTTCCCATAAGTTAGTCTGTTCCCATCAAAAGAAAAACGGAAACCTTTCCTTTTGATACTGCCATCTGATTCAGATTTTGGAAGCTTTTCATCCTTCATGTCATCCTCTTCTCCAGAGAGCTCTCTCTGCCTTCTTTTCTTCCTTCTATTTCTCCTTTCTTTGGCACTTTTTGAACTAAGCTTGGATGCATCTGAAGAACTATCTGAGGGTGCAGCATTCCCACTTTCACAGCTGTACTCAGTCATCTCTGCTGCAGCTGCTGCTATTGCCTGCCACAGCAATTATTTAACAAGATGCTTTATAAATCACATCATTTTAAAAGAAAGATAATCTTATTCCTAAGATTTGTATCAAATTACTTCTAGTAAACAGCATAGTTGGATTTGTGCAAAGCTACAAATGAAATTCTGTAGTATGAATGGAATTCAAATGGAGTTCTACTTAGCATCCGTGTCATGGAGTCAGCCCATATTGTCTACAGCCACAAAGTTCATTAGAAAATATTTGAAAATTATTAAATTTATTAATTAGAGTGAATGCAACAGAAAACGAAAGAGCTAAACAGAGTCATAGTATTATGACTGTCTGTATTAATTTAGTAAACTAATCCTAACTTTTATTGTAAGTAGCTTCCTTAAGCTGCTTCCAGTCTTTGATTCTCTAGTAGCAGCACAAGTAGCAAAAATGAATCAGAAATTTATAGATGAAAATATTTTACACTCTAATCAAGGGTTGAAAAGTATTGAATTTTTTCTAAGATGAGAATTTGGAAAGCCATCATGACAGTTTACTAGCTACTACCCCAAGATAATAGATTCATTTAAAACCATTATTCTGTTTTGGATGCTACTCTTTGTTCTCAGTTCAGAAATTCATTAACGCTTTAGATATTATATATTTTAAAAACAATAAAGAGGCATAGAAAAAGCAGTCTACAGTATTTGCAGGTTATGTTAAAGAATGGATTTTTTTAATATGTAAATTTAATTATTTGTTTTGTTTTAATAAATAGCATGCAAAGGAGCACACTAAGGCCCAGATTCTTGATAGAAAATACCTGAGCTTCTTCTTGCTGCTTCCGCAGTTGTTCAAGCTTCAGTTTAAAGTCTGCCTCCCTCTGCTCTGCTTCAACAAGAGTTGCTTGATTTTGTTCTTCATAGGCCATGGCAACCACAGCCAAAATCAAGTTAATCAAATAGAAGGAACCCAGAAAAATCACGACAACAAAAAATATCATGTATGATTTGCCAGCAGCTCGTAGTGTCTATAGGAGGAGAAGAGAAATCAACCAGTTGGTGAAGAAATGTATCACTTCTGCAGTTCCTAAGCATTAATGACTTTGAAAAGTGCAAAACCTTGTTGGTTTTCCTTCTGTAGTAAAATCATACAAATTTTCTGAATTACAAAGTAATCAATATAAAGGGAGCATTCTTGTAGGTGAAAACTATGCCTAAGGATCATGCTGCTTTGTGACAAACCTCTTCAATGCCTAATAATCTTGGGAAGTATGTGGGATCAGAGTTCTTAATGTAAGTCACATATCACAGGTTGGAGGCTTAGAATGCTTACCATGTATTTGCATGCTTTCCCTTTGAAACAACCAAATGATCTAAAAATGGCACAACTGACTAGATAATGAGAAGATAGTATTTATTATAATTAACACATTTGCACAAACCATATAATGAAAAGCTACTGTAAGAAAGTTAATTTGTATCAAGTCATGCATTCTAAGTTATAAAAATAGGACTAAGAGTACTGAAATTAAAGTTCAGGTTTTGCTATCATGAAGTCTTATTAAACTCAATATTGACTATTTTGAAAATATCATGAGGCACAAAATGAAACATACACTGCAAAAATTAAGGACCAAAAAACCCTTCATGTGCCTCATCAGAAATCATGTGAGATTCTGTATCAAGTGTCCACGTCCGCTTAGTTTTGCAACTGAATTTACTTCCTTTGATGAATGTTAATGGCTAACAATAGCAATGGTATGTAATACAAATAAGAATGATTGATTTGGGGCCACTAATACATTGACCACAATTTTAAAAATGTACTCACCAACTGATAAAGATTTTCCCAATAGTCCTGTGTCATCAGTCGAAACAGTGACAAGAAAGCCCAACTGAATGTGTCAAAACTAGTATATCCATAGTTGGGGTTTTTACCAGCTTTCACACAGATAAACTCTTCTGGACATTTACTAGAAGAGGGGAAAAAACCAAAACAAAACAAAAGAGGCAAAACAATCCATACAAAAATTTCATATAATACTATTTTTAAAAAATTATTGTTTCTTGAACTTCTTATGAGGCTTCATCTGTGGATGGTGCTGCTATTTATGGCTTAAAACAATTCAAAGATTAGTGAGGAAATTAAAAGTCTGTTCTTTAAAAAATAATCCAGAGAGAGCAAACAAGTGATGACAACATTTCCTTCTATCGCCTTTCACAATTTTAAACAAAATAAAGTTTATTATCAACAGTTCAATATTACCTCTGAAAATATCTCCTCAATGAAAATAATAAATGTACTTAGCATAAATATTCCAATAGGTGGATACTTCCATGCAGGAAAAAGCCAGCACACATATTTTATGCTGAAATTTGTCTGTCAGTGAGGTTGGCATACCAGATTTCTTGGCTTCTTCACCTCTGTGAGCCTAATTAACAAATTCTACCAATTTGTCAAGAGAAAATAACCAGCATAGAGATCTCTTTTATCTCAATAAATTTTTCATATTGGTTTTGAGAGTAGGTGATGCAATCTTGATATCAAATGTAAGCACACTGTTTCAATTAGGACAAAAGAGGCTCTTGTCCCCAAAACCTCTATAGAAAAACACTGTGAAGATTTCTTTTCATGTATGTGTGCCTGTTTGATGTGCATTTATACATGTGCACAAAATTATCTCATAGTTACATACATAAATTAAATGTTTACAAAAATAGTTTGAATGTTTTAAAGCTATTACCAACCAAAACCAAGGGATGGACTGATAATTCTTAAGCACATAGAATGATATGATTTGGTTATTATATGATTGCTATTTTAGGATTGAGAAATGGCAGGAAACCCATGGCAAACAATATTCTTAAGTCCTTGATAACACAAGGTTTACCAGCTAAATGGAATTTTCCAGTTACATATGAGCTTTTCAAACAAATTTCCAGCAAAGTATTTTGTCATCTAACATTTGTATTCATTCAAGTGCCTAGCTGCCAGGAACCATGACCATATTATTATTAACTGTGACATTAGGTAACTAAATTATCTTTTTAAAGTTTAGATTGATTTTTTTTACATGTTTAGACAGATAGTATGTCATTTTCAGTGTACCTTACCCTGCATCTGAGCTATTGCCACAAATCAGAAAATCCGTTGCTCCTTCTGGGCGATAGAAATGACCTCAAGAGAAAAAAAAGAAATAACGTATACAAATGAAAGGAGGTTGTTTGTTTTTTTTTTTTTGTGAGGATGAATCTATGTTCAAGTCATCAGGTTTTGAATGTTCATAATCTCCCATTAATGTTTTCCCAACAGTGGGTTTAAATACTGGCAGAATCATATAACTGCTTGGGTTGGAAGTGACCTCTGTTTCCAAAACACCTGCCAGGGGCAGGAATGCCACTTAATAGATTGGGGCCCCATGCACTTAATAGATCGGGGCCTTGAACACTTCCAGGGATGGGGCATCCACAGCTTCTCTGAGCAGCAAAATAAAAATACATTGCAAAAATAAAGTCCTAGAACAACGTATTTTTTATACCCTAAAGATACAAAAAGTGCCTAAAAGAATTGGTTCTGTGAGGCCTTGAGAAGACAAGGGAGGGAGCAGGCGGGGAGGAAGGGACGTGCAAAGATCTTCACTCTACCTGCAAATATAACATGAAAGCTGTAATCAGGATGAAGCCTGACTCATCTCAGGAGTGTACTCCTGAAAGATAAGAGGCCACTAATCAAAGTTTGAGCATGGGAAATTCTGAAATGATTTTCAAGAAAGCTTCTGTGAAACTGGTCGAGTACTGGCACACGCTGCCCAGAAGAAGCTGTGGCATCTCAATCCTTAGAGATGCTAAAAACTTGACTGGAACAAGGGATTGAGCAGTCTGCTCTAACTGGACCTGCAGCTGAGCAGCAGTTGGTCTGGACTGTGGAGATCCTGTCCAACCCACATGATTCCATGACCTTAAAAATAACCTAAGCCACTAATTACATCTCTAAGTGCAGTTAAAGGAAAGAGCAATCACATCAGCATGAGTTTGGGATGCAATATACACAAATTCCTATTTTTTGCCGTCCAATTTCATTGGGTTTTTTTTTATCTTTAGCCTGCAGTATAAAACAGGCTAAAGAGAACATATTATCTTGTGATTGTGTGTTGGTTTACATACAAATTTTAGCAAATTACAGCAGTATTTCTTACTTTCATCATTAATGTATGCATCCCAGTTAAATTCTGTATCATTAAAGTATGGAACTACATATGTTTCAAAGGCTGTTGAATTTCTTGATGGCCAGAACAGGCATTTATTTTTCAAGTTGCCCATGAACAGCTGCAGTCCTATCAGTGCAAATACACTCAGGCAAAACACAGTCAGGATCATCACATCCGAGAGCTTCTTCACAGACTGAATTAAGGCTCCAACAATAGTCTTCAGGCCTGCAAAGAGAGGCAGATTTTTATTATAATATTAAATATTTAACTAAGCTAAAATGCAATCTAATCAATCTAGCCTCCAAGACACTACTAAATAACATGCACAGCTTAAAAAAAACAGTCTTAAAACATTTTCCAAAGGAAAAGCTACCAATAAGTTTCATCATTCCTGAAAAATAATTTGAAAATATGAATGGGAATGAATGACATACATTCCAAAGCACCTGCTCGTCAAATCAAGAGCTTTGAATTCATGCTCTCTATACATGTACACTACATCTAAAGAAAATAGTTTATTTTATTTTCTTTATTATTTTTCTTTTTGATGCCTCTTGCTCCAAACCTTTGCCAGTATTCTATTACAATACACAACATATGGTTTTATAACAGCAAACAAAAAGAGACCACAATTTTATTTCAGCAGCAATTTTAATGTCTGCATTCTAATGCATCATCTTCTGTTGGAGGTGGGGTTTGGTGAAGATAGGCATCATAAGCTAATAACTACATCATGCAATCCCCATGCTACTCATTATTATCTTATTCCTCTGTCAGAAATTCAACTTTTACAAAACTCTAAAATTTTCAATCCCAAATGTCTTTCATAAATATGTATATAGAACATTCACATTAAAAAGACTTAATTTTGATCCTTAATGTGGGAGAGAAAATTTCACATTATTAAATGGAGGAATATACAGGCTATGCAAATGAGTTCTTCATGCAATTGACTATTAAACTCTGAGGCTGACTGTTTTACAGAATTAGAAAAGGAAATGAAATTGAAATTAAGACAAAATCCTGGATGTTTCTGTTAAAAACATGAGTTCAGCTTCTGTGCAGTTTCAGTCAGCCTCGGTGTTTAACCTTGCTCTCACCTGGAATGACTGATATTGTTTTCAAAACTCGGAGAACTCTGAATGTTCTCAACGCTGAGACATTGCCCAGGTCCACAAACTCTGTCACATATCTGTAGTGAGGGATTCCACACACAAACACAATGACAGCACACACAAAATTAAATAGAGGTGATGTAGAGTGTCTACTATTTTACACAGTTACTTCTTACCTGGAATTACAGAAATAGTTTTCAAAGCTCTCAATACTCTGAAAGTTCGAAGAGCTGAAAGATTGCCTAGGTTTACAAATTCTGTTATATACCTGTAGGATTAAATCACAGTTATTCAGAATTGAGGCAGAGCTTGTGCTACTTACCTGGACCTGAAATCCAGAAATCCTGGTGTTTTTTTTTTTTTTTAAGGAATAAGTTAAAGACTTGCATTCATATTTTTCTGTTTCAATTAAGTTTTACCTAAGAAATTCACCCTTAAGATTTACCATTAACTGCAAATTTAAAATGAAACCTATAGACCTGCTTTTGTTTTTAAAATCCTATTTTAAATTGATTTTTAGTGGTATCTTCTGTACTGTGGAATAGTCCACTAATTCTGCTATGTGCTACATTAGTGTAAAATATTCTAGTGGAAAAAATTGAAGCACAATCCAGTTACAATTAATTTAATATGAACTAATATAAGCCTACCAAACTATTACAGGTTCAAAAAGCTTGGTTATTTTACTTAAAAAAAATTATATACTTACGCAAAGGAAATGACAACAAAATCAAGCCAGTTCCAGGGGTCACGAAGGCACGTAAAATCATTTATACAGAAGCCTCTTGCAAAGACTTTTACTAGAAATTCAAAAGTATAAATTCCAGTGAAAGTGTACCTATGAGAAAACATTCAAGCAAAAGTTAAAGATTGTTGGGTTGTTCAGTGATACACCATGAGCATACAGGAAAATAACTCAAACCCAGTAATTATTACATGCACAGAACAGAAGTTATAAACTCACATAAAGTATGACTGGTTTTCCACCATTCTTTTGTGAGATAATAGGATTATACTTTTGCATTTTGTCTGAAAAATATTTTTGCAGTTTCTAGCACATAAGATTTTTTAATTTCAGCACTCAGAATGATAACCATGAATAACATGGAAAAAAAGTTTTGTTCAAATAACATTTGAGCATGGTTGCCACATCAGAAATAAAGTCCATGGCTAAGTAAAACCTAGTACTTACTGAAGGGACTTGACAATTGAGAACGTAGACTTAAGAATGATAAACAATAATCCTCAGCAGAGGTATTTTCTTTAAAGAGTGGGTGTATCCACTCTTTAATTAGATTTTGCTGCACAAAATGAAGGTGTTTCAGAGGGGCTATGGAAACCATCTTCCACACTGAAAACCAATAGTTTTGGGTGGAATGACCAATTTCTTTTTTTCTTTTTTTAATAATAAAGAACAGCTCAGGAAGGAGAATGCATGAAAACACTGCTTGTAGGAACATTCTGAGGAAATGTATTTATCAGCATTTTGTTCAGAGAAAAAAGGTTAACAATGTCACAGCTTCCTTCCTTCACAGAGCTTGCAGGACTGTGCTGCTTTGGGATGATCAAACTCCAAGCAGGAAAAAGGAGAATACTGGTTTTACACAAGTAAGTAAAACTGCATGGTCTAGCTCTTAATTTGCTTTTCATTTTTAAAGCATTTTAAAAATTATTAGCCTATTTAAGTATACTTACTCTACATATTTTGCCCATTCTGGAAGATTTCTCCATGTCATTAATACACAATTTGCCAAAATAGTGAGCATAATGACCTTGTTGAACAATGTTGACTGTAGTTAAGGAACATACCCCTTTTAAAAGCCAAATTTGCATAACGCAATATACAAGGAATTGACCAGGACATAGAATACAGACAACATATATGATACAGATCAGTTTACTATCACCAGCAATGTCATAAATAATGCAAAGATATTTCACAAGAATGATGGTTATACACCTATCACAGAATCATTTAGGTTGGAAAAGACTGCTGAGGTCACCAAATCCAACTTTTGACTCTTGACTTGTCAACTAGACCATGGCACTACGTGCCACATCCAGTCATTTCCTGAACACCTCCAGAGATACTGAGTCTACCACTTCCCTTGGAAGTCAATTCCAATGCTTGACAACCTCTTTTGTGGAGAAATTCGTCCTGATGTCTAACCTGAACTTCCCCTGGTGCAGCTTGAGGCCATTTCCTCTTGTCCTGTCACTGGTTACCTGGGAGAAGAGCCTGCCCCCCACTTGGCTACACCGTCCTTCCAGTGAATTGTAGACAGCAGTAAGGTCCCTCTGAGCCTCCTCTTCTCCAGACTAAATACCCCCAGCTCCCTCAGCAGCTCCTCACAGGACTGACACCCTTCACCAGCTTTGCTGCCCTTCTCTGGACCTGTTCCAGAACCTCAATGTCCTCCCTGAACTGAGGTGCCCAGAACTGGACACAGCACCCAAGGTGTGACCTCACGTACAGGAGGACAGTCATTGTTCCAGCCTTGCTGGCCACACTCTTCCTGATACAGGCCAGGATTGCCCCTGGCTTCCTTGGCCACCTGGGCACGCACTGGCTCACGTTCAGCTGCTGTCTACCAGCACCCCAAGCCCTTTCCCACGGGGCCACTTTCCAGCCACTCTGCCCCAGTCTGCAGCACTGCATGGGGCTGCTGTGGCCAATTTGTAGGACCCAGCAGTTGGTCATGTTGAACCTTGTGCTCTTGGTCTGGCCCATGCGTCCAGCCTGTCCAGGTCCCTCCGCAGGACTCTTCCTGCCCTCCAGCAGATCAACACTCCCACACAACTTGGTGATATCCACAAACTTACCAAGGGTACACTCACCCCCTTCATCCAGATCATCCATAAAGATTTTAGACAGGGCTGGGTTCAATACTGCATCTTAGGGAACTCTACTAATGACTTCTCTTCTTCTGAATTTAATCAGCAGGTTAAGTGACCAATCTTAGCTCAGATTGATTTTGAAAGAATCATTTTTTTTGGCAGGAACACATTCAAACACTAAATCAAAACTCCTGGTGTTAACATTAGTAATATTAATCAGTAACCATTTTTAACAAACCACTTGAAAAGGATATGAATGAACCAAAATCTTAATAGCTAGTCTTCTAGTGATATTGAAAGGAGATAAAAGGTACAAGGCAGGTGTGGCACTGAACCTGTGGATTGTCTTCGCTTTATCCAGTACTATAAATGTCTTTAAAAAATAGACAAAAAGGGCATGAGGGTAGCGGGCTTAGGAAATTAAGGATACATTTTAGAAACCTTGCCATAGTACAGGCTGCTTACACACACCTAAGTAGCTAAATTTATTTTCAGTAGAATTGCGGAAGGAAATAGCAGATTCCAAATTTTCATATGAGCAAAGAAAATTCTACACCACACATTCTTTGTCTCTGGGCTCTTAAAATCTGCATTTCAGATTTTCTAGGATTAAGTAATTACATTAAAACTATAATTAAAAATATGACTTTTAAAATTTAAATTTAATGAAGCTCTTTTACTTGCATTTCAGAACAAAATTGGCAATGCAAAACAATGCACCTAAGTAACAATTTTTGGGACCTCGCAAAGAGCTATTTAACCATTTCAGCATGTTAAAACTGCTTTTGGGGGAGACATCCTTGACTTTTAAAACCCTTGGCTTTATTGCTTGTGCAACTGCCACTACCATAAATGTAATCATTTTTGATTTTAAATAGGAGACACAATGAAAATTTAATCAAATGATATCTTAATTCAATCTACATTTAATGATTATTCTCTCAAAATCTATAATCTGGAAATAAGCAGGTTATAACCCTGAATATTTCTGTTTTCCAATGACATTTTACTGTAAAAGAAACAGGTCATTTGTCAATAGTGTTTGTGAAGTTAAGAGAACAAAAACTAAAATAACTAAAAAATCTGCATGATTATTAGTCTTCAACATTTTATACTAGAAAAAAATGCTTTAATTAGGTTGTTATTACTGATATAATACAGCTCTTTTGTTAAATTCTTATCTTGCAAGACACTATTTTGTTGATTATTGAGTACTTAATTTCAAAAACCTGTTCTGTGGTTTTAATTCAACAAGTCTTTTATTTATTACACAATAAAACAGCCACTTGCTGCTTATTTTTTACTGCCTTTTTAATGTAAACTCAGTTTTGTATTCCTTCTTGACATCATTTCACTTCACATGCATATATAAAAATAACTTTCCTTCATCTGTACTTGCCAAAGTAAACACCTTGCTCTTATCTTCCTTTCTTCCTTTTTGTCAGTATATCTATAAATGAAACTGAATCAGTATATATCAATTTAGATTTTGTCTTTGCCTGTAACACAGAACCAATATGGAAACACAAAGACTGGTTTAGTCTTTACATTTTTTTTTAAATTTTGTAAAACAAATATTTTAATGATATTTTCAGGAATGCTTGACAGTGATTATTCTGTCATATGACTGAGTGAGGATTTTGTCTAAAGATGCCTGTAATGAACTAGATCTTAGGCATCTTGTTTCTTACAAAAACGTAGAGAGCAGACAAAGAGATGGAAAGTTAAATGGTTCAGCATTAAATCAGATCTGCAGAGATTACAGGACATTTAAAACAAAATCCATTAACTAAAATACCATAATATGATACATTAAAAGAAAATTTCCTTTTCTTTTTTTTTTTAAAAAAAGCACAACTTTACCAAGAGTTACAGTTGTCTTTATAGAAATCAAAATAACTAACATGATAGTACCTATTGCATAATACTTCCAACCAGAGCTTCTGACCAACTCCCCAGCAGAGCATTTATCAGGTTATAGTAAAACGGGAGGGCTCTAATTACATTCTTAGTACAAAACACTTACTTTTTTATTGATGTAATATGGGTCCAGGTCCTCCAGGGGTTCAGACACCATTCCTGGAGGAATATCACCATAAATAAATGGCAGTGTCTTTCCTGCCTCTAAGTCATTATTTGGCTCTAGGTGATCTGCTTCATGACCAGCATCATCTGTAGGCTCCTCTTGGTGACAATGAAATTTTTCATCAGCAATACGTTTTTCAATGGCTGCAAGAGATTCTTCAGTGAAATAGAAGAAGCTGTCAGGTCCTGGTGGTACCAGCATTGCCTGTGCCATCTTCTCATTCTGCAAATTTTAAATGCTTTTAGGCTCTTGTGTAAGAAGATCCTAGGAGGACATGTAGGAAAAAGAAAAAAGAAACAGAAGGTCACACCACCAAAAAAATCCCCAAATGTAAGCTTTTGGCGTAGTCAGAATCTGTCTCTTTTCTCTTTATAAAGCCCTGTAGCAAGAAATATTTCAATTAAGAGTCAGATATTTAATAGAAAATTAGCTTCTCATGGCAAAGAGATAGAAGTTAAGAAGTACAGAAAATAATTAAAAAAAAGAGAGATCAAATTCTCTTACAGTTTGTCAACTCAGGTTAATACCTCACAACAAAAGAAGAGAAAAAATTCTAACTTTCCCTAGCCTAACATTAAGTTACATTATTGCGAAAAAGTAAAAAAATGCTTCAGCACAGCTAAGTATTGCAGTCAATGGTCACAACCTCTACCATACAGAGCTATACATTTTTGGCACACCATGTTAAAAAACTCTTGCATTTATATTAAAAAAGTAGAAAGAAAAAACATGCCATTTTTATTACTGTCAATTTCTTATGGCAACATTGCTCCATCTGGTGGCTTATACTATGACTGCCAAACTAATGTTCATATTATACTGTCAGGTACTACAAAAACACATTCTATCTATAAAGCCATATTCACAGGCAGAAAGCAACTGGCCTGAAGTTCAGTCTTTCCCTTTTAGGCTTTCTGATTCATATTGTAACTTTGATGGCGCTGTCCCTCTGTAATTAAGGAAGTTATGATGGATGAAGTGTTTTAGATTTATACAAAAAGCACAGCACAATCAAAAGCACAGTATTCTCTTTGAGAACAAGGATATTTTCAAAATACTTAAAAATAATAAATTCATTAAATTCATTAATTGATCATTTCTTTCTAGGTTATATTTTCCACAGTGAGTGTACAGTTAGCACCTAACGGTGCAGTATGTTCAGAATAAACCAATTTTTTTGAACAGACACAAGATGGAATCCAGTCCCACTTGCTGACAGTCATTAAGTGTTGTAGCCTTTGTCAACACAACATTGTGGTGAGTTGACCTTGGCTGGCTGCTCTCCCACTGACATTCCACAAAAGGAACTGCACAGGGGAGAATGAAGTGAAAGAGCCCAGGTATTAAAATAAAGACAAGCAGATCATTTACAAATTATTGTCATGGGCAAAACAGACTCACTTAGGGAAAAATAACTTACTACCAATTAAAACAGAATTGGAAGGTAAAAACCATAAATCCTAGAAGAATTTTCCCTCTGCCTGTTTGCTCCAGGCTCAACTTCACTGTTCACGCTCAACTCCTACACCTCCTCCCCCAACAAGAGGCATGGGGATGGTGGGGAATGGGGCTGGCATCAGATCATTGCAGTTCTTTGCCACTCCTCCCTCCTGTTTTTCCCTTGCTCCAGCATGTCCCTCACACAGGCTGTGAAGCTGTGGGATAAGGTTGCTCCAGTGTGGCCTTTGCAGTGCCTCTCCCTGGAGGAACACTCACTTTCTCCAGGGTGAAGTCCCCCAGAGCTGCAGGCTGGGTATCTGCTCTGGCACTCTCCTCCTCTATGGACTGCAGGGAAACACCTGCCCCAGCATGGCCTGTCCCAAAGCTTCCAGGGAGCTTCTGCTCCAACCTGCAGCCCTCCTTGCACTCCTGTTCCCCTGGCCCTGGAGCTGTTTCTCACACCCTCTCACAGAGTGCTCCTCACACTGACCTGTGGCATTTTGCTCTTTTCCAGGTGTGTTTTCCCATCCTGCCTGAGCTGGGCAAAGGGCAGCCCTGGGCTCTCCACTCAGAGCCTGCCTGGCAGCCCTGAAACACCGCGGCCACTGCTCAAGAGTCACCACAGGCCTCAGGGTCAGAAACACAGGCCTCACTGGAAAAAACTTAAAGCAGATTTAGGCGATGGCAAGTGCTGTAGGTTCCTGCCATCACAAAAGCCACAGAGTGAGCCAGTTCTGACCCCAGTGCATGCAGGGAGGATGCACTGGGAAGGAAAAATACTGATGGCAGACTTTTTCATGAAGTGTAACAGCTCCAAAGTCAAATAACCCATGACACAGCGAATCCCAGATAGCTGCCTCTTCTATGCCAACTTTTAGGTCAACTTAATATTAGTTGAGGTAATTTTCTACTTCTAACAATTTTACAGCAGGAACTACATTGCCATGGACAGACAGACAACCCATGATGCAAGCCATCTCTTCTTCAAAATTAGTCAGCTGAGGTTATGGACAGACTTCAAATCCCTGCTTTTTCAGCTGAGCCACAACAGGTTCCAAGTCTTTGGCACATACCACAACAGACACAACAAGAGTGGGGGGCGGGGGGGGGCTCTTTACACTGACTACTACAGAGTTGAGAAATTTCCTTATAAATAATTATAGAAATCAGACATTTTTCATGTCACCTGGTAAGTGCTTTAAAAAAACACAAACAGGTTTTTTCTCTGGAAAAGAAAGCCTGAGAATGCCAAGTCTTTCCTTATTTCAAAACGCCTCATCTCATCTGTTCCATCTTAAAGCGATTCACCATTTTCAAATGCAGGATTTGATTGCTGTTTAGTCTTTTGGGGCAAATTGTTCTCAAATCCTTAGCACCAGTGAACCTGAAGATCTGACCAGTCCTACTTGGACTGAGAACCAGCTGTGTCCCAAAAGGTACTTTTCCTTCAGAAGCTGAATGACACACGTGGCTCTAAACCTTCACCAGCAAAAAGGGAGAGAGATCTGTCTTCCAAAGAAGAACACCAGGATCTCTTTCCTTCAGCTTCATTTCCACCTAAGAACTAAGGTAACACAAATATTACTTGGTACCTTTAGGTCATTTATTTAGCTTACAACTCTGGGTTTGTTTTTATTTTTTTATGAAATGGAGGGGTAGGTATTATCTGCTTCTTCATTTGTAAGCTGAAAATTCAGAAAAATAATTTCCTTAGTGCAAGCAGCTGAGTCTATATAATTTGTTTTTTGAAGTCAAGGAAAGTTCCTACTAGTAGGGACTTCCCCCTACAACAAGGTTGTAGCAGTATTAACTTAAGTAGTATGTTTTTCCTAAAAAAAATGTCTGTAACATATAGGAATGACTTTTTATATACCAGTACTACATGTATTATAACAGATTCTGAGGACAGCACTTGTAATAAAATTTGTATTTCATGAATGATGCAAAGAGTTAATGCCATTGTAAGTAGTCCACACACACTCAGTTATTATCTAAAATGGTTAGATGGTTGCACAAAGTCTTTTAGAGGCTGAAGAGACAAAAAAGCAAGATCTACAGCTATTAGACCAACTTCTACCTTACAACGAAATAGAACAGGAGCTTTACAAATGGTGCTGCCCTGTCACAGGAATGGTGCTCTCTACAGGCTGTATAAAATACAAGCTTTTCAGCACAGCTACACACCACTGACCAGTCTACTATGCCTATGAACAAGTAGGAGTACACTTGGCAGTCTAAAAAATACTGAGGCAAATGTCTTTCAATGATTATCTTCAGAAGCTAGCATGTCAACAACAAAAACCAACCAACAAAAAAAACAAAAAAAACAAAAAAACAAAAAAAACCCAAAAAAACAAACAAAAAAAAAACCAAAAAAAAGGGAGATACTGGATGAGAATGCAAATATATAACATAACATTCAGCTAGTCTTTTGGAGGATGTTCTCATTACTCAGATAAAGACTCTACAAAACTTAAAAAACAGTTTTCTAGTCAACGTTAGGCATATAGACTTGGAAAGCGATGAATGTGATGCCCACAGAAACTACTCAAATCAAACATGTACCTGAAAATGTCACTAACTGTGATGTCTGTCTATGAATTTTGTCTGAATTTACTCTTTAAAGGTTTATAATGCGTAAAACTAAAAGTTTATGACTGTTCATTTTAGCAAATACCACTACAGCCTTATGGCAGTTTTATTGCAGTTGTTATCAGAATGAAAGCCAACCTTTCCACTTGCATGTTCATATTCTGCTGGTTTATTCAGCAAGGCTGAAGTAGGACCCTCAGGGCTGAGATGAACTCCAGCATTTCTCTCTAGAGACACCACAGACAATGTCTGCAGCACAATTCTCAGTGTAAACACAAAACAAAAAAAGTTATTTTCCACTACATGACAATCTCTTCTGTGAATGCCTCATTCTAGCAGCCTAATCACAGCCCATGCTTGGAAAAAAACCCCACACCTATTAAATACTTCTTGAGTTTCAGTTCAGTGGCTATTTCCTTTTCATGGCTTTTTTAAAGTACTGCTAATATATAAATGTTGTAGCACTGTGGAAAAAAGTGATGCTGCTTATACTGTTATCTCATGAAAATCACTTTACCCAAGAAAGAAATGGAATGAAAAACAAAAAAAGAGATAAAGTAGGATGGATTGGTTTAATGACTTAAATGCGGCTCTTTCCTGCAATTTTGACATCATTTGTATTACAAATTAAGGTAATAACAATCAAATCAGAAAACCATATTTAACATGAATCCTGAAGAAACTGTTATCCTTCCATCCAAAAATCCCACAAAGGTCCTTCTGAAAGCCCAACATTAAAAAAATCAACATCAGTAAAAACAAAACCCAACACATAACTCCCCATTTTCTCAACTTACTGTTAATAAACAGTCTTCTAATCTTTCATGGCTAGGTTGTGCATGTAAGGCTGATTGGAGACTGTCCATCAAGCAGGACAGAAAATCCAAATTACAAATGAAAGATTACAGAAAACTGCTACAAACCACAGACTCTGTAGCAGCATGGTACTAGGAGGAAACTCCTGGGGCAGGAATGAGCCAGTTAACAACCTGATACTAATGTTAACATAAATATATTCTTATGGAATATGGTTGAGTGAGCAAGAATAATTTTTAAAATACATTTTAGAAAATATTCTTAATACATATACAAAGAAAAGCATCAGGGTCATTTATACTAAGTCAGGAGTTTTAAGCTTGTGTCCACCAGGATATGAAAAAAAGCACAAATGGATAGTTTTTATTGTTTCTATATATATAAAAATTTAAAATATAAATACATATGCATTTATTTCTATATATTACTTTTAATATTTGCAAAAATAATGGTCAAGCTTAAAACCTAACCAGTCAGCAACAAGCCCTCAATACTTACAAAATGTGTTTCCCTAACGCAGCATTTTTATCTTAACATTTTTCAAATGTAGAAATAAGACATCTGCTCTTCCTACTATATATTCTGCAACATAATGACCAATTTTTTACAGCATTGTTTCCAGCGTTGTCTCTGCTATGGTACATTTCATAATGTTATTTGAGTAACTTGAATCGAGCTTTCAGTGTACTAAAGAAGCCATCCTACTGAAATTACTACGCCTCAAAAAACATCTTAGCTTCACATGTAGGAAATTTCATTAAAAATAAGGCAATCAGGTAAAGATGTTCAGTGAATTTCATTTAGGCAAGTGATCAAATCTGACGAGTCATAAACAAATTTACAGATTTGTTTTTTGCTATGCTCTTTTTTTGTGCATTTCTGTACATTAAAAATAAGGTGTTTTTTTCCATGGACATTTAATTCTTCTATATAAATTAAGACTTACTCTATTAACTAATATATTGTCATTAAGCAGTGATGCAGCCTTCAATTTCTACAGAAAATAAGCTGGGTTTATTACTGCTATGTCAGTTGCACAATTGTGTGAAATTCACAATCTGTGACTGCAAAACAAGCAGGAGGCTATAAGACAAATCCAGAAAATTCTTAGGACAGTGGTTTAATCTAGAAAGCATCTGCTCCTAAACATCAATAAGAACTAAAAGGTTTCTGAATTATTTATTGCTTTGAGACTGAATAGATTAGACCTATGCTATATTTCACCCCTGATACTTCTCAACAAAAGATTGTGCTAATGCAATAGCACTAAGTGGGACAGCTGATTTTTAACGAAAATTTTTACCATGTTATTCTTTTGTCTGTAAGTCATTTAATTCTCTATAGCTTGTCCACGAAAATAATTTTAAAACCCAAAGTAAATGCTTATGGAGGACAAAATTAATTTCTGTTCAGTTTAATGGACTCCTTATATGAAAATTGCCTTACATGACCTCTAATTCTTCCAAAGGTATTCTAAACTAGATATTTTCAATTCAATAGCCTCTGATTTCAATTTATGAGCTTATGGTAATACATGGAAGACATCAAAAATATTAATATTGCAGGAATGAAAAATGCTTAAAAGATACAAGATGCTACAGCTGATCTTCAAAAATAAGAATTCTCTAATAAAAGCCCATTTTCAGAATCTGCAACCACTTGGGGGCAGATCAGTTTGCCTTTCCTTTATGTCAGAAAATGCATTAATTGGGTGCAGATCTAGGAAATTCAGTCCTCACAAACAAGCAATTCAATCCCCATGTATCAAGCAGCCACCTTGGAACAGAGCCAATACACAGCAAATAAAAAACCATAAGAGATTTTACTACTGGCAAGGCATGGAAGAACTGTGAAAAACATGCTACATTGCCACAAATGTGACATGCACATACGATGATATTTCTGCTATTTGCATGACTACTTGGACATTTTTCCAGACCAGAGGAACACTGCTCAAAACATCAAGACCCTGCTTCTAGTTAGGTCCAAATAAGTCATGTAGCCAACTCTCTGCATAATAAGCCTAATTTAAAGCTTCCTCAGCCTGTTAACTCCTCTTACAATCCAAAGACAAGTTTGTATCAGATTTGCTCCTACACTAAGGCTGTTATTCACTTCAATAGCCATCAGTGCTTCTTACTTTCATGTATTTATAATAAAAAATCTTCTCAGAATTTTCATTTGGTGACATCAGTTCAGTGAACCTACTGATGTCAGGTCTTCTCCCTCAAATTTTTGAATACTTTTTTTTTTCCTTTTGGCAAATAAGAGAACACAGGAAAAAAGAATATGGATGAGTGGATGAGGGGCAGGGGGAGGAAGAAAGCAACTCTGCCACCAAAGTAAACACACAGAATGGGAAAACTGGCTGCAGAACGTAAAAGAGATAAAGCAAGGAGTACAGACAGACCTCTTTCTATTCCTCTTTCTGGCCAGACAGGCTCCCTATATCTCACTTAATTGCCTCATTAGTGTAATCTGAGTCTACTTTCTGTGCTGGTCTGATTTCCTAGAAAGACTCAGCTACTGTTCTGCAAATGGATACAGGCTGGGATGATTGGTAAAACCTGGCTCAGTTTATAGCAATGTGGGGGCAAAATTCCCACATCCATTCTAGGGCTTCCTGCAAACACATCAAAAGGGGAAAATGGCATTAGCATACATCAACACAGAGATTGATGGCAGGATGTTCTTGAAAAGGTCCACCTGTTAGGTTCAAAAAGGATTTTGCTCCTTCTGGTATATGACTGAATTTTTGTATGTATCAGAAAAAAACTGTTTACTAATGACATCCATTAAAAAAGCCACAGAAGCAGAATTAGCCTGTAAAACTGAAATGAGAGTTCAATACCAGTTACTCTGTTTAGTTCAACAGCCTGAAACACAATGCTGTGTTGGTACAAGAGAATTTCAGGCTGTCAGCCTCATTGACAAAGTTCACCATCTGCTTCCCAATGAGAGCATGAGAAGGAAAGCAAGAATATGCTAGAACACTTGACACCATGATGGCATTCAAAAGTGCATTTGTTCATTTTTTGGTTGGTTTAGTTTTTGTTTTAGTGGAGGTTCAATTATTTACAAAGAAAAGCTTTTTTTGGTACAGATTGCCACGTGCTCTGGGATGACTCTACTTGAGCAGGGAGGTTGGACATGATGACCCGCTGTGGTCCCTTCTAACCTGACCTATTCTGTGATTTTGTGACTGGGTGCAGTATAAACAGTGCGATTAGCATCACTCCAAAATATTCATTCCTGTGGACAGAACTTTTAAAGGGAAGTCCACTGTCAAGGCTTTGTCACAGAAGAAGTTTCTCTTACATGTCTGCTTTGCTCCTTACCTCCCGTGACTTGTGTTCCATAGCATGTTACTAGTTTGTCCCTTGTTATTCACTTGTCATCTACATATTCTGTCCTAACCAATTCAATTTATATGGCACATTAATAATAAAAACTCACATTATTCAAACTTCACTTAATATTAAAATTTCACTTATTGTGCATTTCCGTGGGTTTACAAAAAACACTGTTTTTTATAAATATGAAAACTAATGTAAGAGCATGTCTTCTCTTGGACATGTTAGCTGCAGAATAGCCACAGGAATAATCATCAAGCAAAGGTGCCAGGAGAGTATAGACAAATCCAAGTGGTTTGGAGAGCCAAAGAAACTCCTCTAGCTGAAGCAGAAAATATATACACAAAATATGTACATATCAACAGCACTGTAGGAACTTGCAGAACATGGTAAAATTACAAATAGCACAGCACTTAGAGTGGACATAACAGAATTAGGGGAAGAGGCCTTTTTCCTCATACCAAGTTCATCCCAAAAAACCCCAAACAAACCAGGCACCCTCATCATCATCATTTTAAGCCAAATGTTAACCAAACTAAATCCACAACTATGCCAGGGGCTGAAGTAAAGAGCTAGAGAGCATTTCCTTTGTTTTTTCTCCATGTTCTGACAATCAGAACTAGTTTAATAGAGAATTGCTTCCTATCACAAGTGAAAGAGACAAATGGAAAAGAGATTGTGAAAGAAACTCGGAAAACAGGTTACTTGAATTTAAAGTGTTAGAAAGTGTCAAGGTGAAACTAGTTTGGTAAGCACAGGCCTCTTTCACATACAAATAAGCCCTGGATTTACTACACTGTCTGTTCTGCTCAGTTGTGTCCAGGGGCGAAATTATTTTTTAAAGGAAATTTTTTCTTATGAGCACTGAGTCTTTCCTATAAACAATGATAATTCTCTTAGTCTTTATCAGTCATTTTCAGACATTCATGTGATCATAAGCCAGAACAAAGGAACTTCAAGACAAATTTGGCAGTAGTTTTCTCTGGGGCTTGAATCCAAAAGTCTTAACATTTTCTGAAGTATTTGTCCTCCTTCATTCCCTTTTATTCTCAGCTTTATATTGTGAGACAGGTCTGCATTCAAATGTATCTGACATTGCATCCAGTTGGCAAGAATTCAACAGGAGACTTTCTCATACAAAACCCTCACCACTGGAGACTAAAGCACAGCTGGAAACACATGTCATGTTTTCAGTTACTTTCCATATTTACTTGCTTTTGAAAATTACTCCTGTTCTATATTGTGTAAACAAAAATTATGGACAAGAAAAATGAACTGGATTAGATTAATCTATTATAAAAAAAAAACAAAACCAAACAAGTTATTGCTACTCTTGTGTCTGCAGAGGAAATGATGAATAAATAAACAGATATGACAGTATCCTCCAAAAGAAAACAAAACCTGCTGAAAGAAAAAAGGAAAGAAAATTCTGAAATATTAATCTAATTTCATAGTTGTTTTTTTTCCCCCACTGAACCTGTTTTACCCTTTTTTTCCTCCACTGAACATGTTCTACCTTCTGCATTTAAATTTAGATTTTTAAAATCAAGACTGCACTGGCTGATACCAATTGCCAGCTGAAAAATGAATAAGAGGCAGCAGTAAAACACTATATCATATTGGATTATTGAAAAATACTGAAATATTGACAATTATTAATGAAGTATTACCATTAATAGTACTAGAATCCAGCCAGGGAAATACATTTTACAACCAATTTGTCTGATTGAAAATCCATTTTAAAGGATTTCACTGCTTGTACAATGAGAAGTATTGTTCAGCAATTAAGTGTAAAAGATTCTTGAAGATAGAAAGAAAAAGATAGACTTCTATGACCTTTTTCGTTATAATCTTTAGAGACAGATAAATGTAGTGTTCTGGTTCAATCTCCTCTTCTGGTCACTAACAACATATTGAACAATTGAAAAAAAATTCTTTTTCACCTCAGGTTAGAATGCCAGATATCTGTATTTTCCTGAAGCATGCTTAAAAACTCAGTGATTAAGAATAAGGAGACAAAGTTGGTCATTTTATTGCCCTATGTTTTGTAAATTGTGAAATATTCAAATTGCTTGCAATCATTTTATTAGCAGCATGGCTATGTTAGGAAAAAAAAAAAAAACCTACCAAGTTCACGCTGCCTTATCAGGATGTGCACTTGGTAAAAGAAAAAGAACCGCATAGAAAAGTGTCTGCCAGTAATACTTATTCTGAAGTCACAGAACCATCTACTGGCTTGGAATCACCTGCCTTGAACTCAGTGATTCATAACCTTTCTGAACAAACCCACCTGGACCCTGGGGGTGGCTCAGCACATCAGGCTGGACAGGGCTTTGATGGGGTGGAAGATGTCCCTGGGTGCCCCTGATGACAGGCCTGTCCCTGTGCCCAGCACAAGAGTTAAACACCCTTCTGACCAGCAAAGGCCCCACCTCCCACACATGAAAGCACTTGCTGAGAGTCTCACTTTTATTTCTACTGCAAGATCAGCACAGGGAACATCCAAAGATGGCCTGATAGTTATCAGTGTTTGTTCATCATAAAATCTAGAGCCATTGGGAATCCTTTCAGAAATGACACTTGATAATCATTTACTTTGCACAAAAAAGCACCAGATGAATATCTGGTGGCATCTACAGGCAGATGTTTGAAAATTTACCTACAGCAACAGTGACTAGAAGTAGTCATGAGCATACAGGGGACAGAGAGTGAAAAAATCCTCCCTCCCCCACCGGCCCCAAAAACCCATAAAGCCCAATCAAAACTAGCTCTAATCTTGTTCCTCACTGTAGGCACACAACTTTTCTTAATACATGTGCCATAGTACACAGTCCCCTATAACAAGGGAATCTCTGCCTGAACTGCAGTGATTATTTATACTGTGGTTGTGCAACATAAAACAGAATTGCAAGGCATTCACAGAAAACAGTCATTAAAAGAGCAGGATATAAAGTGCAGCAGTTAGTTTTAAAAAAGTAATTTTTTTTTCTTTTCTTTTTTTTTTTTTTTTTACATAATAGGCTGCCATTTTCTATTTCAGACAAAAGGAAAGCAGTTGTTTCAGTCCAGACCACCAGAGCCACTGTACTTTGTCAGCATTGTGGAATGACATTCAGCTTCAAAACCTTCTGTGTTTCTTCCTTCCCAGTCGTAGAGTAGGAATCAATAATTCAATCAAGTATTCATCAGGAGAGGGGAATATCCTATTAGTCAGTGCCTGCATTCCTTCCCCCTCACTTTTCTGCATCACTTAGATTTCCAGAAGAGTACATAATTCTTTTTAGCTTAGCCAAAACCAAAGCTCTATTAGTTTAAGAAAAAGAGTATCTGCAAATTCATGTACAACTTTCTAAAGCTAGAAGTGATTACATACCCATTATAAACATAATGTTAGAACTTTTAGAAAAGAGCCAGAAAATTCACAATGCAAAAGAATCCGAGGAACGGCAGCAAATCACCATTTTTGGAAAAACAGTTACTAAAGACTTCTTCAATTAAACACCCATCTCCATCTAAAAGATTCCAGCAAGCACACATCACCATTACCATGATGCAAAAACCATGAAAAAGGATTTTGTGGCTAGTTGATTTGCTGATAAACACATTTACATCTCTTAAATTACTCTCAAAGTACTAAGCTACTGTCACTTGACACATTTGTCCAAAGATGGAAGGAGCATTGTCCTCAATCTGACTGAGAACTGATTTTTAACAGAAAAACTTGAAGATCACCTTTATTTATTATTTTCTGAAGGCTGCAATTTTATTCTTTGGCATCATTCATGAAGTAGTATCTTCACTACAAAGGAGAGAACTCTGAATTTAGTGAAAGGACAAAGATATAACAAGATAAGAAAATAAAATGTGCCTCCAGTGACCAGATGGAAGGAAAGAAAGACAAAATAGGTGATCATGGCTATTAGGTGTTCGAGACAAAAGGCCTCTTCTTTCATTCAATTTATTTAATCTAATTAAAAAGATAATCTTTATTAGGTCACAGAAACCGCTACATAATATTGTCAAATATTATCTCTAAAACATTTTAAACCTCTTCTTGCCTATGACAGTCTTTGTCTAACAAAAAGAACTGGTAATTGATATATCACTTGAAAGAGATAAGATTTAAATCCTTAAGATCATAAAAGAAAATCATAATAAAAATTCTTATTGGTTTTACTTCCTTATAAATTCTTTAAAAGTCATGCAAGGCAATTCCAATTTTGAATTGTGTTTTCCCACCAAAACTGAGGTTCATATTATTAATGAAGTGAATAATTTGAGAGTAAGTCAAGAGCTCTGTTTATAAAAAGACTTGTATAATCTTTTTAACCAGGGAAAAATGTAGTAACTCCTTAAAAATACATCAGTTGACCTGCAAGAAGAAAACTAAGCTTCCAAGAAATAGGATCTGAATCCTAATGTAAATTAATGAATATATTTTTCTTAACAGAAGTGGTATACAACACAGAACTCAAATTTATCTAACACAGTAGTCCACAATGTCATGTATTTACATGCCAGGAAATCTTTTGTGGAGGCTCTGGGAGAAATCCAGGCTGTGCTGATCAAGGCTATTGTACCTAACAGGATTGCCTGCAGGGAGAGGACAAGCAAACTGCTCTCTTACATCCTCTAGGACAGACCAGGAGATCAACAGAAGTTCAACACAACTCAGTACCACCACTGCTCTACACAAAAGCTGGAGTCCAAGTCCCAAAGCAGAAATACTCTAACAGAAAAGAACCTGTCTTTTGATTGGGATAGAAGGAAAAAAAACCAAAACTACACCATGAAAATTGGTATGTCCTAGCCAGTAAGGGGCTCTGTTTTTGTATGAGATCCCTCTGCTGAACCTGAGGTGTCAATTGTCATAAAGACTTCTCAGATTTTGATGGATTTATATGGAAAGCAATCACCTTCATGTTACCCTTAATATGAGGTGATTCCAAATATAAAGTCCCTTTGTTTCCACTGGACCTTCTATAGACATGTTTGCCTGAACAGTGCCTTCACACATTATTTTCCTCATTAAGTACCACCTCACTGTGCCAGTTGTTCAACTCCCCTCTCTCCTGCCTCCATTGGCCTGCATGCAATCAAAGACAACCAACACTAGAAATATTCTGCCCAGGAATTCAGCTCTCAGATAATGACCCTCTCTTTCCCCCACCATCTAGGTAGGAAAAACCCTCAAGGCCTTAAAACATCCTGTGCACCAGATGAATAAATCCAGAAAAACTTGTAGCAAATCAGAAGGTATGGGGTTTTTTTCCAACAGAATGTTGCGAAGCCTTTATAAACAAATTGTAGATAAATGTATTCTAAATGCTTTCTTCTGTCTCTTGTTGTACCAATTAATCTGGTTATAAATCCTAAGAACACTGAAGATACTGCATATTTTCAAAAAATTGATTTATTTCATTTCCTTTGATGTTTTCTTTTCAATGTAAACCTTGCTGTAAGAGAAGGGTTCCCAGACAGAATCAGGGTGGAGGTACAAAAGCTGAGCCAGCACATAAAAACACACCACTTGTTGAACAACCATAATCCCAATGCTGAGCAAACGTGCAGCTCCCAGGCAGCAGGTCCCAGAGAGGCCACTGATGGATTAAGGGCAGAGAAGGACGGGTCCCTGCTAGGTGGCACACCTTCAAAATAAACATCTCCTCACTGGCTGGCCAGCTGCTCACAAGGCACATTGCTCATTATTATAAAGAATTTGCATGCTAGCTGAGCAAGCCAGATGGTTAAGAAGCATACTCACATTAATTATTTGGGTACTAGAAACAGAAAGCTCCTTCCTGGCTGCTGTCTGATCAAATATCAAACATTTCCTCTACACATGCAGTATGAGAACAGAACAACTGGGTCTCACCTGGGAGGGAAATCAGTGCCATGGGTGGAGGCAGCTGGGGGTGGGGTACATCAGAAGGAGAGGGTGGCTGTGGTAAGGGGGGTGAGGTGTGAAACAGTCAAGAATTACTAAAGAAATTGTGGAAAGAAAAGAAATACAACAAAGGCAGGAGAAAGGGAAAGATGCAGCCTTTATACAATCTGTAATAGCCTAACTCCAGGTATATAAGTTTTTTATACACAGTAAAAATAGTTTGGCAAAATACTTCCCAGGGATGTTGTAAATATTCTAAGACATATATTATACATTCAGGAAACCTGAAGGTATAATAATGAACACAGTAGGATTTCATATTTCACACTTAAGGCACAAAAAACCCCCTTATCAATGATACTGTTGCAAGGTAAATCATTATCTATAAAAGCATTGTAAAGTTACATACAATTTAAAATTAAATCAAAGTGAGTGTCAATATTGTGTTTGTATTTGGTTATTTCTCCTCTGTAGTTTATCATCACTGATTATCTACTCATTTTCATTCCAGGATAATGTGTTCAGTGAATCACAGCTGTCCAGACACAAAGCCAAACAGGGAGACAAATGCAAAAGGGTTGCCTGTTTTGTCCCAGAACTTGGTGGGGTCTTGGGAGCACCCAAGACAGAAAAAAACTAGAGATGACCGGCCAGGTCCTGCTTTGGGTGGAGCATAAATGGCATCATCTTTCTGCCTGCTGGCAAGCACCTGGGCACAGCACCAGGCCTGAGGGACCCCAGCACTGCCCAGCCCTGTGTGCACACAGGGCACTGCTGCTAGAGGACACTGCTCCAGCCCCTCTGCAGCAGCAGCTAACACTGCAAGGACACACAGGGACACTTGAGGTCTCTTGGCCACTCGGGCCCCACTCAGATATAGCAACTTCAAACAAGAATTTTACAGGATTACACTGGATAATGATTCTGCAAATGCAACATCTGAGAAAGCTGTAGTTTCAAGCTAAAGAAACCCCAGCCTAGATCTATACATCACTGGTTTCATCAGCACAGTAAGAACCCAAGAATAAATTAAAACTTTACATACAGAAGGGACTCCAATTTAATATATGTCACAAATACATCACAAAAGGGCACAAAAGAGGCTTGCTGGAGCATTACTGCTGAATTTCCTTACTTAACTTGTTGAATTGAATTTCATGGTGAGATTTTCAGAGAGCCCAGTCCTCACAGAAAACACAACAGAGCTTCTATGGAAATAACTGTATTAAATCTATCTTTTCACATATGAAAATATATTCAAATTTCTGTTGGGGTGAAGTGGCTTTGTTTTGTACACAACAACTGCATCCAAAATCATGTAATTTTTCTTTTAAACTTTTGCTTTGATACTAATCTTCTAGAATGGATTTCTTCCACAAATTTAAGAAAACTATTTATACTGAACTTATTACATCACAGGGGAAAATGCAATCTGTACTTAAAAATTTGAGAAAAAGTGAGTTTTCCTGTTAGACATCAACTAGTTAACGGTGACAGAAACCTTTACAAGAGTAACAAGACAATTAATGGAAAATCTTCCCTAGTAGCAGACAGTGTGCTTTGAACACAATTGCTTCAACCAGTGCAATCACTCATTACTGAGAATGACTCAACCCTCTCTATGGAGCATGACATCTGTGATTATTATTGATAAATACATCCTTGTCCTGGGCTGAGTTTACAATTTATTTCAACAGGAAAGGAAAACATTTTTGAAGATTAAATTATACCAGTTCTGTCTCCATGTGTTCTGGATTATATGCACTTGTGCAGTCCCAAAGGACATGCTGCAGAAGGCACCTAACTCAGTGCCCCTATAAAATAGTTAAATGAGGACACATATTCTTGAAGGATTAGATCCAAGTACAGTATTTTTCTTTGGACTGGTGTAAGATGGAATGTCTTCTACATGCTATCACCACTTATTAGCAGTGAGTATGTATTAACAAGAAATGAAATTTACTTATATGAAGAAAAAAAAGTGTTTTTCAACATCACCTCAAAGCTTCATCCTTGCCTCAAATAAGAGAAACAAGTTTTACGATAAAATATTGAAGGCAAAAGCTGTCAATGTCGATACTGCACTGCTGGTAATAAAACCTTAGGCCAATAAAATCTGTTTTAAAGCCCAGAAAACTGTTCATGTCTCATACTATTTATCTGCACTTAGTATTTCTTTTAATGTATGCAGTTTTAAAATCAACAACCTGTTTTACTCACTTCCATTTCTCTCTGTTGAATTTCTTCTGCAAACCCTGAAAAATGTTTTAAATATGGAGAGAGCAATGTCTGCTTTTGTGTCTCTTAGGAATACCATAAAATTATCAATGCCTAAGATTTACACAAAAATTGTATTTTCATCAAATCTGCACTTGTATAAACTTTAGCTAAATACACCTTTAGAGGGCCAGCTAAAAGCCACAGTATTTTTAAATATAGATAAGAAAGAAGAAAAAAGCAAGAGCCTACATGGAACTATCCTCTTGGAATTCCCAACACAGGGAAAGGGCAGGGATGGAGTAGGGGTGAAGAGGTGGGTGACATCAAAGCCCTTGGAGTGGCTAATGGCCAGCGCGGCCCTTGGCAAATGTCGCAGCGAAATCCTGTACACAGCTCTGACCATCCTGACCCTCCGTGCGCGATGCACACCCAGAGCTCTGCTCCCACCCTGACACACCCTTCCCTCCATCGGGAGCAGCCAAGCAGCCGCTGTGTCTCTCACAGGGGGAGCAGAGCCACGATGGATTCCTCCTGTTTGCCCACAACAGCTGAGCTCGGCAGACAACAGCAGCAACAACGCAGCAACTGATCCGCTTCTAACAAAAGTAAATTTTCAGTCCACTTAAAAGCTGAAAAACATTTAGACAAACATACAGCTGACATGAAAATGGCAGAGTCAGAACTGCCTTTCATTGCATATGAAAATTCTCATCTTAAATGGTGCTGTGGTGCTATGCATCAAATTGTAAACATGTCATACAGTAACACTGATTTGGGGGGGGGGGTTGGTGGGTGGTTTTGTTTTGGCTTGGGGTTTTCATTGATAGCTGGTTTTTTGGGGGTTTTTTTTGTTGTTGTTCGTAGAGGGGTTTTTGTTGTTAATAACTCATATGCACATTTTTGTTCAAGCTCAACAAGTTCAACTGGGAAAAATAACATTAAATCTACCCTTCCACTACTTAATTTTTCTTTTTGCATCCCACTCTGATTAGAAGTTTTTTTATTTTAATCCAGAAACTATGAGATATTTTGGTGAACAAAGAAACACTGAATACATTGGAGTCCTCAAGTTCAACAACACAATCTGATTTTACAAAAGGACAGGGAAAGGGTACTGAAATTAATTGTTGCAACTAACAGCTTCCTTTTTATAAATCACCTTACAGTTTCATGTAAGGATTATTCCCATCATTTGTTTTCCTATCAAGACTTCTTCTTTTTTTTTTTTTTTTGAGGCTCAAGCAGTGCTACTTGTAGGATGCACAAAGTGCACTTTTATAAATGACTTCTCTTTGTATAAAAGTCACGACAAACCAATTTGGTTGAACAAAATAACTTTGCTGCACCTGAACTATTAGCTGGAATACCAGAAGTTCAGAGTTAAGGAAACAGGCATAAAAGAAGGATTAATGCATTGGTTTTCATTCTCTACAAGAATGCCCAGCAGATAAGGCTGCCCGAGACGAGATTCTGCTGTTCTTCCTGGCTTTCCCTGTTGCTCTCTCCTCTGTGCTTCTTCCATCTTTTCACAGATGTGGTCACCACTGCTTAGCAACCAAGGGGACATGATGACAGAGGAAAATCCTCCATCTAGAGCTCACCCTGCTCCACCTACAAAGCAGCAAACTACCTTTCACAGCAAATTAGGACAAATATGTTTCTTTGTTACCGCAGAGGTACCCAGTGGGACCTCATATGTACCTTCATGTAAGACGAATTTTCTTTTCTTAGTGGATGCACAGAAGAGAACTTAAGCTGGGGGAGAACCTGAAACTTGTCGGTAAAAAAGCTCCCCAAATACTAATTCCAGGTAAATAAATACATAATTAAATATAAGGGAAAGAAAAGAAAAAAAAAAAAAAAAAAGAGAAAGCTCCGATACCGCGGGGATGGCAAAGAGAAAAGCGAAGACGAGACTCAACCGAACACCCTACCTACTTCTACTCAAGTGCTCCAGGCGATCTCCAGGGAGAGCCCAGGCAGCTTAGACCCAAGTCCGGGCAAGATCCCCGCCAACCCGCCGGCGGATCGCCCCACTCACCTCTCCCATGCCACAGGTAGGTGCGGTCCGGGCGCCGCCGCTCCGAGCACCGCCCGCTCCGCTCCGGGCTCCGCTGACTCCGGGCAGCCCCGCCCGGCCCCGCCCGGCCCCGCCGACAACGCCGCAGCGCCCCCTCGCGGAGCCCGCGGGCGAAGCTGCTGCCGGCCGGACTGAAACGTGAGGGTTGGACAGCGCCTTTCCTCCGGGGCCATCCCGCGGCCGCCCGCTCTGACCCCCAGGCCCAGGGGGAGTCACAGCGGGGTCCTACCGCCGCGGGGGACAGCGGGAGCCGGGGCGGGGGCAGAGCCGGCACCATGGAGAGCGAGGGGCAGCCGCGTCCGCCGTTGCTGCCCGCAGCGCCTCCCGGCCGCTGCCTCTCCTGGCGCCCCTTCCCGCGGCGGCTTGGGTCGGTTCCAGTGAGCGCACGGCCACACTTCCCTCTGCCATCCATTCACGTCCAATGCTAAATGGGTTTCCGAGAGAAAGTCATGGTGTCCTTGGCTGTAATTCAAGGTAGTAACATAATACAATTTGCCTTATGAGCTTTTAAAAGCGTTTATGTGTGTTTTTTCTACTGATGACTAACTTTAATACCTTCTGAATCTCTTGGAAACCTGCAATGAAAAAAACAAGCTAGTTTGCAGCTCAGTGAGAGAAGGGGTGTTTTATGTGATACATTACTTAAGGAAGTTTCTCAGAGGAGTTACGTTTTTGTTTAATGTCCCCCTTGCTTCTGGATGTGGACAACAGACAATAATCCTGTGCAGATTTTAGGGGAACATCAGCACCTGAAGAGCTCCAAGCAGGAGAAACATAGAGCACCATTTTCACAATGTGTATTTAAACTCCTTACAGATCACCAGCTGCAACTAAAGCCACAGCTAAGCCTAAGTTCAAGTGCTTAGTCCCTCAGGTAAAATGCCAGCCTACCACTGCTTTCCAGCACTTTTCACAATCAGGGCTTCTATTCCTGAAGGCCTCCTGCTGTGGCCTGGGCACATTGTCTGCATTGATTCCCTTGTTCCAATGTTTGGAAAGCTTTGGTGCATCCTGAGTGCTGTATAAATAGGTCACAGCTGTAGGTTTTGTCTGTGGTCATATGGTTAAACCATTAAAATCACTGGAAATACCTTGAATTCCCTGCTGCTTACAGAGCAGGGAAGGGAAACACAAGATAGTTTTGTCAACAGAGTATGAAAATTTCATATATAACATATCTGTCAAAACAGAATGTCAATTCTGTAATACCAGTTCTTCTTCCAGTCTTTAGAAATAAATCTTCACCTCAGTTAGAACAATAAATTATCAAAACTCACAAACATTTCTGAAAATGTTCTTATGTGATCTGATTTCTGTGCTCATGTTTTCTCACCCAAAATCTCACTTTTCTTGATGCAGCACTAGCATGCCATGACAGTGTAGGAGGAGATGCTAAGAAGGCATTCTCCTCTCCACTTCTTTTATTTTAGCAGAGACAGCAGGTCATGAGTTTCTATAGCACACTGAAGCCATTTCCCCATTACCTGATTTGGTAGCAGCACCCAGCCACATGGAACATGCTTGAAACAGTATCCATATTATTCCTGACTGGCTGCAAGAAACCAGCTCCTTGACTACATCTGTGCAAATTAAAACAAAAAAGGCACTCATTCCCTGCAGTATTGTTATTGTAACACTATTTGATAACATATATCCTAAGAAGCTGCAATTTAGTACAGGAGACACCTGATTTCGGTGTCTACAAATGAAATCCTTTAGATTTCTACATGCATTTAAAATTTAATGTTAAACTGAAAGAGATCACATGCAGAGGAATTTTTTTTCCTCATCTCTCAAAACTCAACCCAAATAAAGAGAATTTCCCCCTTTTCAATGTTAAGTTTTTTTCCAATTTTTATTCTTTTCTTCATCATTTCCACATTTTAGTGATGATGCACAATTACTTTCTGAATGCCTTGTCTACGTTGAAATCTGTAATATTTGTAATATCTGTAATATATTCCATGTATATTACTTGAATAGTCATGTCTGTCTTAGGGACAGACAGCCCTGTGATATTCCATAGGATGGATATTATATAGTCAGCAAATAATGACAGTGCTTTTAAAACTAATATGTATTATCAAACCAATAGATTTTCTTACAGCACACAATGCTAAATTAATACTAAATATGTAATTTGTTATATTAAATTGAAATAGGTCATTCAAAAGCACCCCTACACAGCAGTCCTGTTTTTCATCTGTTTACAGAAAAACATCTATTTCAATTCATTATTTGGCTGCACTTAATGCTAGAGTTGCACAGACAACAAGTACACTACAGCTGCTTTACTTATTTGGTCTCTGGTTTCACAAAGTTTTAGTGATGCACAATTCTATAATAATGACACTAAAAATGATACAACCATTATTACTAGGACCATAACTGTAATTGCAATCTAATAACTGAAAAGTGATGGGGTTTATCAGGTGGTGCAACCTGTTTCCCAGGGAAAGAGTGAATTGCAATATTTAATATGATAGCACCACTTAGTGTTCAAAGTGGATATGGCTTTGTAGTCAGTACTTTTCTTAACAGCTGCACTGCCACCTGAAGAAAAACAGTGATGACACTATTTATATCTCATTAATCTTATACATGAGAGAAGTAAAGCATGGATACATACGTGCTGAATATAAAGATATTGGAAGAAAAATGTTTAATACTTATCTTGATATAAATGACCCATATGGAAGTATTTACAGGATAAAAATCACTGCAGTTTCTTACCAGCATCTTTTCTTCAAAAGCTAAGACACAATTTTTGGCATGTTTAGTCCTTTAGTTCCTTTTCTACTTTGCTACTTATAATAGATCATCCTGAAGAACAGAACAGATTTACCCTCTGCCCACACTTCCCACTGAAGAATATTATACCACATAATCTGCCAACCTTTTATTCATGAACATGATCAGCAAAAGGAGATGGTCAGTAATTGGTTTCAGAAAGTCTTGGCTTGGCATTCAGCCATGTTAAAGTCACAATGCTTGTATTAATGTCATGGTCTCCTCACAAGGATTGGATATCTGGGAAATTAAAATTATCCTATTTTCTTCTCCAGCAATCCTTTTTTCTGTCAGTAATGAAATATTGCTGTCTCAGGGCTGCTTCACTGATGTCTCTGCAGTGCGCCAAGATCAGCAACTTCCTCAACAGTCTGAAAAAGATTTTCATTGGAAAATTTTAACATGCATTTATTCTAATCTTCCCTTCCTCTTAATTAGTAGTTTTACATTTTTCTACAAAAATTGTACCATCAGATTTCACCACTGAAATTTTCCAGTTAGGTTTCTTTCTGGTGTTATATTGTCTCTCTTCACCTGACTTTCCCTTACCATGTATTCTGTATTTTAAGATAAGCCATTTGCAAGATGCAACGAGTTTCTTGATGCAATGAGTCAATATTATCATAGACAATATATGTCCCAGAATACACAGTATGTAAATAATTATCCATAAAGCCAAAATCACAGTGTTCTGAAGTGCTGTTTCACTGCTTATTAATTGCAGAAAGTAATATGTTGGTCTGTATGATTCCTGTGCTCTTCCATAGTTTATCTACCAGTGGCTTGAACTAAAGAAATAGTGGACTATTATCAGCCACATCTTAAGATCTTTTAAAATCTACTAATGAATTAAAATGTGGTTATGAAATTATCTAACTATTAAAAAAAACAAAAAAGTGAAAAATTAAGCAGCAGGCAAAATTTGCAATTACAAATTTTCCTGTAATACACCCATTCCAAAGCAATGTAGAAGCAGTATCTGAAAGGTCTCACTGGGCTGCAGTGTCAGTGGCCTCAGAGGATGCACAGAAAACAGTTTCAAGACAATGCTTTGAATTAAGGGAATTATGTACTGCTTTCACTCTTTCACCTGCCCGCCAACAGTGGTCTCCAACTTCCTGCTCAATACCTGCATATTTGTTTATTTGTCTTATTTTAATGGAATTTCCATCCACAAATGCATCCTGTTTACAGAAGGCTGAATTGAACTTCTTGACTTCTTGTTGACTATAAGAAGTTTTAAAGAAAATTAGTATTTTTAGAACATCCTTTGTATTGCTAGATGTTTGGTTTCAATATGAGTGACTAAGCCAACATTGTAGAGAGATAAAATTAAGCATTTAGTGCAAAACATCACTGGATAACTTGATGCTTGCAGCATTTGTTTATTGATTTCACTTTTGAAACACATTCCTTTGCCATTTCACAATAAAACAAGATGAGGCACAAAGTGGATGAAAAAAAGTATTTTGCAGAAAAACGTACTTTGTTCAAACCTTGGCTAAGCAATTCATTTGCTTATGAATAGATACTAATATCTAAGCAAATCTGCTTAATTTTGAATATTAAAAGAAATATTAATGCAGTATTTCAGTATCATACTGATTAGTTTGTCCTGCATGAGAGCATAAAATCTCACCTGGATGTGACATGGATTTTTCAAGTATTTTCCAGTCACATCATCCTGATATGTTCAGAAGAAAAATCTTCTGCATTGCTGTGTATGTTTGTGACATCTGTGACATTTGAGAGGAAGGGCTATAAAAAACCAGAAAAGTGTGGATAGATGAAAATATGGTTAATATTTTAATTGTCATTTTATAAGCACTTTTAGAGTAGAAAGAAAAATAAAGATGTGTTTAATAATAAATAAGTTTTACCAGGAAATTAAGAAAATACTTCTAATCATAAAATGGGTTTGTAGAAATCTCCTGTAGAAATTTCACAGCCCCATCAATGTAAGCATTTATCTCATTTTTGAACATGAAAACACACATAGTAATGCAGATGACGTTGAATATACTTAACATTTATGAAATGCATATATGTATTCTGACTTAAAATCTAAATAAATGCTAATAAATTAATATTGAAAACTAACGTGGGCAGAGATTAGGTGCTTTTCAAAACTCATTTGTTTAAGCCAAGTCTTGAACTAGCTATTCATATTTACTGTCTTTTTCCCTATATGTTGACTAATTTTTGTCTCCATCAGTTTTAATTGTACTTTAATTGTACTTTCACAATTTATACTTGAAAATAAAATAGAAACTTGTTCTTGAAATCAAAAGCAAAACTTCCATAAAGAAGTTTTCAGAGGACTATACTATGACGAAACAAAATGATTATTCAAACAAAGTGTCTATTTTCTAAATTAAAGATTTTTGTTACTTGTCTACCTGCTGTAGTTACTGTGCCCACTGTGCTGTTCTGCAAAATAAACCAAGTCTACTAAGCCCACTAAATCATCTTGGAATCACCAGGACTGTGTGTTCATAGTATCCATCAGAGGGCACCCTCACCTAAGAGCAGAATGTATTTTAAGAAAGGCCTGTCTAAAAGCTTCAGGAAGGAAGAAACCCTCTGGACACTATAGTAAGAGAAAAGTCACTAAATGCCCCATCCCTGGCAATGTTCAAGGCCAGCTTGGATGGGCTCTGACCTGGTCTAGCGAGAGGTGTCCTTGCCCATGGCAGGGGGGGATTGGAACTATATGATCTTAAATGCAAACCATTCTACAATTCTGTGACCATGATTCTATGGAAAGTATTTACCAGCATTTTCTATACATTACACTGAAGGTAAGACAAGATGTGCCATTCTTTTGTAGCAAACTAGTAAACACATTGCCAAGTCCACTGTGGATCTCAGAATGGGTAAGGCTGAAGGGACCCTGGAGGTCATCTATTCCTGAGCTCAACCTGCCTGCTCAAGCAGGGTGACCCAGAGCACACTGCTAGGATTGTGTCCAGACAGCTTTTGAGTATCTCTAGAGAAGGAGACTCCACAATCTCTCTGGGCAACTGTTCCCATGCACAGCCACCCTCACAATGGAGTTCCTCCTTGTGTTCAGGTGGAACTTCCTGTGCATCAGTTTCTGCCCACTGCCCCTTGTCTTACTGATGGGAAGTGCCAAGCAGGGCTTGGATCCATCCTCCTGACAGCCTCCCTTCAGACATTTACCGACAATGATGAGGCTCCCCTCAGTCTTGTTCCGGCTGAACAGGCCCAGCTCCCTCAGCCTTCCCCTGAGTGAGGTGCCCCAGATCCCTGCTCACCTTGGTATCCCTTTGCTGGACCCGCTCCAGAACCTCCATGTCCCTCTGGTCCTGAGGGGCCCAGAACTGGACCTAGCACTTTGGATGTGCCTCAGCAGGGCAGAGTAGAGGAGCAGGATCAGCTCTCCTGAGCTGCTGGCAATGCTCTTGCTAATGCACCCTGGGACACCACTGACCTCTTGGCTACAAGGGCCCTGCTGGCTCATGGACAGCTGGTTGTCCTTCTCCTCAGACCTGCTTCCCAGCAGGTCAGCCCCCAGCCCGTGCTGTTGTGTGGAGTTATTCCTCCCTGGGTGCAGGGCTTTGCATTTGCTTTTGTTGAATTTCAAAAGGTTCCACTGTTTTTTCTGATTTTGCCAGTCTGTAGTTAGAGAGATCTACAGAGATACTGCATTCACTCTGTTTGTTTCCTTTAAATGAAGTCTGATCTGTAGCCATTGCCTTGTCTAGGCCCCTGTACATTTAGAATCTGATCTTACTTACAGATGTAGTTGCACTGAGGAGTACCTGATTACTCCTGATTTATGTATTGTAGCTAACTTTTGAGAAGAGACTTCTGCCATTTCTATGAAATACCAAAGGGAGCCTCTCTTAATCACTCCCTGACACATTTTTATTGAATAGCAGTAGTTCAAAAAAAACCATCACTGATTTAAGAAAAAAATGAAAAAAAATGACAGTCATTTCCATGCCTTGAATCACAGACATAATTAATAGAAAACTTTAAATATGTGAATAGAATAGTAAACATATTGAAATTTTTTTTTACATAAGAATAAAATTTATTTACTTGATCTCAAACTGTTCATTAACTTTTAATACTAACTTTTAGTGTCAGAGATTGTTTTGTATTGTTTCCAGAAGATGCAGGTTGTCTCTGATGAATTTTAGGAATATAATTACCAATTTTTAATGGAAAATTATTTTCATCCAAGCTAATAACCTATTAAGGATTATTAATTCCAATTGCTGCCATTTGCTGCCAGAAAATGTGTCAAATGAAAGGAAATTCATGTCCTGATGCGTTAAGCTCAGCAACAGTTTCTTTAGATGCTTGTTTTACCTTTTCTCACTTTTTTTTTAGCAGAGTACCATTAATTACTTTTCTTTGTCTTAATATTTATTTAGCCTGATTTCTTTTCCACATTCTGCTCTCATTAGACCAAGGTGCACACAGTTATTTAAATGGCCCAAATCAAATAGAAGTGAAAATTAGAACTACTTAGAAACATATCCAGTAGCAAAAAATGGTATTTATTTACTAACGATACTTATTATACTAATATTTATAATTCTAAGACCATCAGCTTTTCTAGACTCCTTGATAAGTTTCCCTCTTGCTATAGGAATAAAAAAGATCTGTGTCTCTTCTTTCAGCACCAAAAATAAGTAAGTTTTAGGGAACCTTGAGTATTTTAGGAATATTTAAAACAGGAAAATTTATCTACGATGAGTAAGACCAGCAGCAATTGACACTTGACACTCAAAAATTTGCAATAGATGACACTGTATGTTTTGTTTCCCTCTGTGTATTTTGCTTCCATCATCATCCTTGTTATATCTTTGTTTAAAAATATGACTACTAACACCTGGTAGACAACCACATGTGTAATAAAGTATTTACATTAAAAGGACAAGAATACCAGTAGCCTAAGAACTTACCATTATTATTACCATTATTATTATAAATATGAAACAAATTATTTGTTTTATGGTGTTGGATTTTTTCCCTTTTTCTCAAGAACAACATGCAAAACACTTAGGTTACCCATGAAGCCAAAAAACCAGTAATTGATAATGTGCTTCACTTACTTCCCGTCCTTTTATGAAGTACATTTACTTCATGTACTTCCACAGAGCTCTTCTTTGTCTTGCAAGGCATTGCACTGATTTTCCTGAAGATGGAAAACTCTGATTTAGAGCAAAGCAAGCCTTCTTTATCTCCAGGATAAGGGGGAACCTTGGGCAGACAGATAGTTCAGTCTCAATACTTACTCATTCACACCTGAGATCAAAGACAGGAATGGTGACGATGCCTTGTGTGCCCACTGCAAGCTGACCTGCCCTGAAAAGGCAGTGGCACCGATGGCCTTGTGAAGGCTGACCTAGAACAGAGATGAGATGAAGTTAAAGAATAAAGTAGGTATTTATTAGGAGGCCTCAATGGATCCACGTTGGGCAGCACAAGAGCCCAGCCAGGGTTACACCCCAGGTGAAACCAAAATGGTCACAAAATGGACGATCAGTCACAGGATCTCACACTTTCATAAGTTTTGGTCCATTAGCACATTGGAGCTAATTGTCCAATTACAGCTCCAGCCCATGAAGTCCCATCCTTGTTTTTCTCTCTTCAGTCCACCATTGTTTATGCTCTTGGGCCTGAGACTTGCATCAGTTGTTCTTGGGTCCCCAGCTAGAGAAGGAATTGTTTTGTGTACCCATTCTGTGAAGAGAGCTTACAATATGAAGTATTAGTATTATTATAATTAGTATTATTCATATCCCCTAATATGAAGCCCAAACCCACATACTAAAGCAGCACAGAATCTGAGAAATATAAAAGCTAAACCTGGGGCATCAGCACTTCATCTCAGCGCAGCAGCAGGCTGCAGTGATTATCCCATCTATCTTTAATGTTACCTTGAGTGTTTCCACGTGTGCATTACAGCTGACAGGAGTACAACCAGGGCCATGAAGACATTGTCAGTAATCGTAAAAAGATGAATTTGACCTACTTACCCAGACATGAGTAGCATCTTATTTTCAAGCATCAGAGGTGGATTACACACCTTATCTATATAAACATGAAAGATAAAAATAACAGGAATTTGACAGGTGAGCTGAAAGGACTGGTATAAAATTTGAATTTGGAGGAGTGTGAGAGACTGAAGACAGGGAAGAGTTAGCCCCTGTCTTGACTTATGCCTTTCCTCTCTCCAGCACTGAAAATTGAAAATTCTCACTTAGTTTCACTCAGTTCAGGCAGTAGGACAGGAAGGCATGTAGCAGGAGATTGGCTAAATGGTGCCTGTGAGGCTTTACTAATAGCATCTACCAAATGAGAACTTCATCTTCTTTTAAATGCCTGTCAGCTATACCATATTCCATATTGACATGACTATTTATTCTTATCACACCACAAGATAACTCACATCGATGGTACAACCATTCTGGTTCCAGTAAGGTTAAATATTTTAATAATTTTGTTTGTTTGTTGCACTAATTAATGATGCACTAATTAACGATGTAGCCCATCCAATATTATCAGGCCAGAGTACTAACCTTCATATAACAGACCTAAACTTTCATCTGTACTGCGTCTCACCTTGCTTTTATGAGTGCTCAGCAAGTGGAAAGCCTGACAAGAACACTCATTTATGATTAAACTGGTCTCACACTTTCAGAGAGAAGCATACAAATGGATGGAAAGCAGACTCAGAGGTCATGAGACAAAGAGGGTTCCCACATTAAAGAAAACAGGAGCGACCGAGTCTGTTTTATAAATGGATTACACTTTTAAAGCCTTGCGTGTAGGAGAGTTGTGAGCTGGTTTGAGTTTTCTTCTAGTAATTGCAAGATGAAAGTCTTGGGGAAACTTAATGAGACACTATTTCCTAGCAGTCCCTCTCCAGCAGGAATTTTCTTTCTAGCAAGGGCTGCCTAGGCTAGCTTTTGTTTCAGAGGCTGAAACAAACAAAAATAAATGGAGCATTTGTGTTATGAGGACAGTTAGATCCTCAAAGAGGATTGCTGTGTTGCTGGAGAACCTGAGCATCCAGATTAATATCAAAGGATTATGATTGCTGAAATACAGTTAGCTGAAAACAGATCCTTTTTCTATTTTTTTTCTTTCTTTTCTTGTGCAGAAAGATGCATTCAAGCATTCTAAACAAAACAGCACTTTGATCTGTTCTGTGGACTTCTGTCACATACAAATCAGAGAGTTCCTGGTACTAGAAGATAAATTGCTGATCAGTGAAATTGCATTATTTTCACAGATAAAATTATACACATTTACAAGAACCTTAAACAGTATCATTTACTCATCATGCTTTCAATACAGCATGAGTAGTTGACTGCATCTTGAAAGAAAGAATAAGTTGCAGTACTTAGGCAGAAGGAAAACTCTGTAGAGCCAGTTTGAGTGAAAAAACCAGAAGGAAGAATGGAAGGAAAATTAAAGAATAATACACATTTTTTGGTAGGAAACAGAAGATATGAGAAGGAAAAAAAAAATGCATGTAATTGGAAGCCTTTTAGACAACACAGTTCAAGATGACTTCAAAATAGATCTGGTCAGACTTTTCAAATTCCATTCTGCTGGGAAGGTTTTCACTCTTAATCAAAAAGAAAACCCAGAAATTGTGAAGCTCCCCCATGGGTATGAAATTAAGTCTGTCTTGTTTCATTTAGTTTAATTTCATTTCATTTTATCCATTCATCTTTGTAACTCCTTCTACTGACTTAATTCCTAGCACTGATGAAAGTCTACTAGCAGAGTTTGTGATCCTAGGAAAAACCCAAAAAATCCACTATTGATCTCTTAGTACAGCTGTGATCCCTAAACTGCAGAACACTGCATTGGTAACTACAACATCATCATGAACAAGAATGCTTAGACAGCTGTTGTGAAGAAGGCAATCTAGAAATGAAGAACAGAGAAAGACAAGGCTAAGGATGCAAGAAGCTTCACGGAGATCATGGCAGATGATCTCCTTGGAATCCTTCAAGCACTAGAAGTTCTCATTCAGACTCTGATGCTGGACATGTTCTTGAGCTTTTACAGTAACTTTAAGTAGTGCTACATACAGAATCTACTGGGCAGAAAGCATGCAATTTTACCCATGGATTTACCAAACAAGACCTGAAACAAAGGAAAAGCATGCGGTCTCCACAGAAAGTAGTATAACTCTCAGTGGCTTTGATAAATACAATATAATCATCATTTTTGTTACAATGGCCTCAGAAGATAGGATTAAACAGTTTCAGATGAGCCATATTATTTAGAATCACATTTTGATTATGTGATTTACCCTCCCAGCTATTTAGGTTGTGTAACATCCACTGTCTGTTTAACCAAAATGGAGTAGCTGATGATGGATACTTTTATACTGAGTGAAATTGACTGTGCAGCTGTTTAAACACTGAAGGCACTCAAGCGACTGCTTGAGCTATTATTGCTAGAGGTACTGCATTCTGAATCAAGCTCTAACTAGGAAAGAAATACCTTTCACATGATTTTCATGAAAAAATACCCTGAGAGTTACTGGGTGAGTACCACTAAAAATACGGTTTGTAAAAAAAATTACTTAAAATTACACCATTAAGTCTGTTTTGAATAACATTTCCCCAGGGCTTACAGGACCCTGTTGTGAATTTTTCATAATGTCTATATTGGAAACTTAAGGAACATGATCTACTTGGAAAGAAAAAAGGATATTAACAACAACAACAACAAACCTACTCTATTTAGTCCTATATTCAATAAATTACCTTCTTCTAAACCAGTAATGATCAAGGTGCTTTGACAACCTGGTTGTGTTATTTGCAGGAAGTGGAACTATTTTGAAACAAAACCAGTCTTCACTGAAAAGCTTTCATGTTAATTGATAATTATCATTTTTTAAAAAATCAAAATTTAAAACTCTGTTTAGTTTTCTAATTAAAATCAGCCTGTGTATTAAGTTTAGCAATACTATTAGGAGCATATGTCCCTAAAAAACCTCAGAACAAATGTTGATTTTATTACCTTCATATTCCTCACAGGAACATAACAATACAGGCCAAAGGGATGTTCCACAGCATGGAGGGCACACTCAGCACAGAAACTGGGGGAGTTGGCTGGGAGGGGCCCATCACTGCTCAGGGTGGGCTGGGCATCCATCAGAGAGTGGGGAGCAGCTGTGTCCTGTTTCTTTTTGGTTTTATTTCTCTCTCTCTAATTTTCATGACAATTATTATTAATAATGATAAATTAATATCCATTAAGTAATATTATTGTTGTTATGGTTGTTGTTATTATTATAATTAACGCTATTATAATTTTTCCCATTAGTAAACTATTCTTGTCTAACCCATGAGTTTTGCTTTTTCCCCCCAGTTCTTCTCCCCACAGAGGGGGCAGGCACAGAGGGGAGTGAGAGGGCATCTGCATGGTACTTAGTTTCCAGCTGGGTTTAAACTAAAACATGTAATTTCTTTCTTGCTTTACAATCTTTGTCACAACAATAATATGTAATAGTCTCTAATGTACAGAATTGGTAGGTTGCTAGTCAGTCCCAATTCAGCCTCAGGACTTTTACAATAAATCAGTTAATAACAAGTACATCACTGGCTTTGACTTGAATTAACATTTCATAGTATGTTGAATTTGGTGGTACACAAATTCGGTACCAAATTTGTTGAATTTGGTGGCACAATAATAGTTTTGAGTATGACAGATATCACAGACAACACTAATTCAGTCCTTCTTGCATTCTATAAAAATTATAAAAATGACACCCTTTTGGAGAGAAAAAATTACCTGTTTAGAGATGTCAAACCTTTCAGCCTTGCAATTTGCTTTTCCACAAAGAGCTGAAGCAGATCAAAAACCTGCTTTAAAATGGGATAAAATAATAAACTAGAAGTCTTAACAGCTTTTCAGAAATACAAAAAATAGCTGCAATTTGGTACATAACATTAATGGTGCACTATTAACTCCCAGCTGCAGGACAGACAGATGGCAGCATACAGCCATACATTTGCAAAATGGAGTAGAATTTCAACACTGACCTTCTGAACCAGGGGCTCACAAAAATTCTATACAAGATTTGCTTGTCTCACCAAAGCTTCATGGGGTACTTACAGGCTAAAAAAAAGTAACAAAAAAATAGTGTTCACTGTCATTACTGGTACCTTTTGTGGAAAAAATACATGTAAACAGAAAAGAGACTGCAAGAATAAATGCTAAACTGACATAAACCAAAAATGCTGTTTCTAATACCCCAGCAACTAAGCACACAGACATATTTGTTGTTACATTTTTTAGCAGAATATCTCTCTGCATATGGTCTTATGAAAAACAGTTACAAAGATAGACTAGCATATGGTTTTAGTTTGAATTGATACTTAAGGAGTTATTTTAAAGGGATACATTAAAGGCATATTTTAAGACTTTTGAGTGTTGCAAAACACACACAGCTTTCCACTAACTTCAGCACATCACACATCCAAATTAGAAATTATGTTCATGCTGGTGACTTTCCAAACAAGAAGGACACGTTAACCATGTTAAGGAACATCATACAAGAATGTCAATCTCCAGTAGAATTTTGGAAAGAACCTACCACAAAAAATATTGATAACTGCTATATGAGCAGAAACAATACTTAATGAACAAAACCACAACATTTTTGTTTCATTCCAACATCAGAACCCACATTGTTTAGAAGTTACTTGAATACACAAGCCTCACATGTAAAACAGATGAATAGTAAAAAATCAAAATGTCAAAATTTAGGTCATAGCCCACATACACAAAGGAAATATATCACTTCATGAATCACCACTAAACTGAAAGATTGCTCCCTTCTGACCCGCCCAAGAAGTTTATGCTGATGTAATCAGACAGGAAGGATCTCTGCAGCAAGGGTTTCACAGAAGAAGCTGTAAGGTACAGGAAGAGTAAGGAGGGGAAAGAAATTCTCAAGCTTGCATTTCCTAAGTGTTGGATGCACAGCTTCTTGCTAGCAAGTCAACAGAAAAGATTCCTGTTGTCACCAGAATATGAAAATGTGAAAGGTTTCCAAAGACACCAAGAACAAAGAAGAAGGTCCACAAGTCAATCACCATATGTTAAGATGGAAATGTGGAAATATAGCACTAGCACCATTGTTTTAAGACTTATGTGTTAAGGATATCAAGAAAAATTATGCAATATAGGTTTTGCTTCCCTGCCCTTCTCACAGTGATTTTTTAAATAGAAAGACTAATCTTGGCCAGATTTGATAAAAGTAAATCTGTCAGCTATTAAGAACCTAAAAGTTCTGGGCAACTAAGTGCAGAGGGTCTAGATGATATTAATTCCCTCAGAGATGGAATCACCAGAGCATCCAGATGGGACAGAACTGTTAGAAATACTTGAAGTTTGTATGTCATTCAAAGGGGAAAATAATACAGAAAGCCATAAATGTTATGTTCTGTTATTTCCAGTATTAAAAAACCCCAGTGGAAATGCTTTTATGATGTTATACAGCCTCTTTTATATACTGAGCATGGTTTTACATGACAATAGGCATCTAAGTATTCACATAAAATAGGCACATGATAATTTTTCAGATAACTCAGATTTGTACACATAGAGTGCAAGATGAAACAGCCTGATATCCCTCTTCTGAAAGGAAACTTCACAAAAAGAAAGACAACTAGAAGTGCTATTTTCAGTTCCATCTTCCATCAATTCTGGTTTCAGCCAAGTGACTTGGGTGTTACTTAAGGCACTTAAGTCATCACTTTAAATATATTCTGGTTTATTGACCATGGAAGAAAAGAGAAGAAAGACCATATGACCTGTTGCTACAGCTGTGTAACAATTAAAAGGAAGAAAATTGGATTTCAAATCCACAGACTACAGTGGTTTACAGATACTGGGCTATTAAGGAAATTGTCTTTGGGAATAAACCCATTCCATGTTTTTTTGAATGTCAGGATTAAATTACTTTTATTGTTTCAGGAATCTTCATTCATTGACACTGTGCAACTGTTTCATGCTTGCATAAATTTGGAATGGATCCTGAGCTAATTAGTCGTCATGGAGTCCTTTAAACTATCCATTTGAATTTAATGCTAACTAAAGACCTTGCCAATCTGTTTGCCAGAATAGAGGCAAAACACAGGTAGCAATATCAGCAGCTGGATTTCTGTATCTCATTTATTAATGGGCTGGTTATATCCTTGAGTTCATTCTTTTATCTTATCATTTACATTATAGGAATCAAAAGACAAAGCAAAAGGTGAACCAAAGTACTTCATCAGGTCCTTTGCTTCTGAGTTCTGCTATTAAAGTTGCCCTTCTAGGGTCAAAATTTTTGAAGGTAACTGTTGCTGTTGCTTCCCTCTGACATGCAGCACGGCTAGTTTTCTTTTCAAAGCTTCTTCAGCTGAGTATGGGGCTCTGAAAGCTCTTCACAAATAGCAGGGTAGTGTTTTTCAGGCTGCCTTCTCCTACTGACAGATGCATGCTTGGAAGAAATCAATCTTTGTGGCTAGACCAGTTTCCAGATTGGATATGGGTGGTCAGTTCTACTCAAATAAACCTCCCAAATCACTGTGACCTCTCCTCCATCCTTTACACAGACAGAAATTCTGAACAGCAGGAGAGGCAATTCAGATACACAGAGACATGGGTTTAGACAGCAGTAAGAAAGTAGCTACACTTTTTCCAGTATTACCGTAAAGAGATAATAGTGAGCCATTTACCACATAGCAGCACACTATCCAAAACTGTACACAGATTGACTTCTTCTATGTGTATTTCTACATTAGAAGTAATTGTAACTTTGTGAATTCTTGCCATTTAATATTGCCACACCCTTAGGGAGATAAGGCAGGCAAGGTAGAGTGGTAGGGAAGCCACCTGTATGTCCAGAACTGCAGAGGAGATGGCATGGACATACACAGAGGTGAAATAATGTGACAGAACAGAAAGAAGTCTAAAGCTAGTAGAGCATTAGTTGGATTGGTAACCAAAATTACTCACAATCTGTCCTATTTCAATCAGTATATTCGTGTAAATGAAGGGCAGAAAGATGCTCAGATTTTTTAAAACAAAGCTTATAGATTCATTCCCAAATACCCTTTCTTCAGGCTAGTTGCAGCAACATAGTGCATAAGGAGACACTGGACAGAACTTTAATTCTTTAGCATATATCTGATAAAGTGCACAATATAAGAAAACATTTCAACATTACTCAGCTGGCCACTCCATTATTTCTGCCAATCAGATAAATGAATGCACGGGGTTACATTTGCAGTCCTTATTTATATAGATAGATTTAGAATCCCCCTCTCTTAATCCTCCTTTAAAGTAATCCCCTTTCATGTGTTCATTTTAATTGTGCATCTTGCTGATGCCTATTTTTTGTTTAACATAGCAATCAGAAAACCATCAAGTAAGTAACAGCACAGAAAGCACAGAAAGACTATTTCACAAGGGACTATTTCGTAACATAATATTGAAAAACAACAAAAGCAATTTTTTTAATGGTGTAATTATCATGTAATTCCTGCATGAGGACTGAAGCAGCCTCTATATGCTCTGTTATGTGAATCTTTGCTTAACTTCTATGGCCAACCACAAAAATGTTCAAATAAAGTGCATTTTAAAGTAATTGTGCTGATGTTTCAGACTGGGAGGTAACATTACCTAAGAACTGTATCAAATTCATGAAGCTGGGTCTGCACCTAAGCAACCAGACTGTGAAATCTCAGAGGCCTTTTCCTTGAGTTTGATGGATGAGCATAGCTGCAGTGGCAGGATACACCAGCCACCTGAGCAGCATTCCAAAGAGGGAGCTCAACTGGAGCAGAAACACATCTTGGAAGCACTGTGTCACCTGCACCAAAATTAAAATGGTGCTTTCTGCCTGATTTTTTCCCCTGTGGCCAATTTCTAAGAGGAGTAATATTTTTGGAGAGAAGCAACATTACATATACAGAAAAGAACTTCTGTCCCAGAGTTGTTTTGGGTACTTGAACATATCTTATTTGCTTCTTACTATTCCTGCTTGGTGACAGTTCATTATCTGCCTGGCCATAGTGAAACCCTGCTGCCACGGGTTGAAATTGTCTTCACTGCAAGCATCTTCCTCTACTGGTTCATGGCTAAAGCATTTTGTACTGGAATAATAGTAGAGTCCTGCATCTATATGCATGAATTAAACACAATGGTATAATATCTCCGTCACCATTTACTTCTTTTTTTTCGTAGCAGAAATGATCATTAATAAACTAAGGACAAAATCAATTACAACACTTATTACTGCCTGAAAGAAGTGGGGCAGAATGAAGATTGCTTTACTTCCACTGCTGTTGGAAATTTTACCTAATATCCTTTTAAAATCATAGAATCACTGAGAAAGTTTCATTCTTCTGTGTCAGCTTTTTTAGTGTTTCAGACTCAAAGCTATTTTTACAACTGTGTCTAAGTGAAGAGGTTGAGTGATGAAGATTGTAGATGAATCTGTAACAGAATAAAATAAATGTATTTTTCCTGACTAAGTATTATTTGGCCATATTTTACTTTATATCCCCTCCAAGGGTTTCATATAGCTACACTAGACTATTTTTTTTCTATCTGCCTTCCAACAATAAGTTAACACAGTCTCCCCATGTTTTTGGCAACAGCTCAAAACTGACCTAAAATTTTCAAGATATATGACAAAATTTTGCACATTTGGGTACTTTTGCAGTGAAGAAGATGATTTTATTTGAATGTTATAAATGAAATTTAGAATGCTGTAAATACTTACAATTTGGTGGAGAAGAACTTTTTATATCCCAGCACACTTAATCCATCACTGTTTAATGGACAAATATTTTCCCTGGGATATATCTTTTTAGCCTGCAAAGCATATTCAAGATTTTTTCTTGTTTCAAGTTTGGAAGCAAACAATACTATATAAGCCATCCTAATCTTTCAAAGTTCAATATGTTATCCTGGATAATTATATCATTCCAATCATGCTTTCTAAGAATCTGTTTAATATTGAAAGCAGTAATAGAAAACTCATTAGAAAAATAGCACAGTAAAAATTCAGTTTGAAAATTGAGATACTCTCTTAATTTTCTATGCATTTATTTTTGTAATTATTATTGTCCTAGCTTTATAGCTTGGCAGTTACAGAAATAGTGTAATTACTATTAGCATCCTATAAAACATTTTAAAGTACTTTCATAAAATTGAAAATCATCTAGTTTGTGCCTCCGAAATTTGCAATGGAAAATGAAGAATGAACCCCATGATTGAGGAGTTATTTAAAATTCCCTTGTTATTTTGGCTATCAGCAGGAACTGCTTCCAAATTACTGATGGCATTTCATAGTTCTTTTAAAAAAGTGCATACTTTCAGTTTTAAAGATTTAACATATTTGTCAACAGTGGCAATTTAAAATAACCTTTTTGTTTCAAATAATCCATATTAATTTCATAATTAGCATTATATGTGTCTTAACCTGAAAGTAATGGCTGTTGCTATAAGAGCTGTAGGACATATGAAGAAATAAGCTAATGTTTTTAGGTTCAGGCTTAGGCTGCATTTCTTGAAAAAAAGGCAAAAAAAGAAGTACTTCTTGCTGCAATCACCATGTATTTTCCATCCTGAATAAGAAGCCCCATTTTAATTTAACTTTTTTTGTGAGTACTGTCACCATACCCTCCCATAGGTAAAAATAAAACACTAACTTTTCATATCAGAAGTCAAAGTACAGTTTTGTACTAGTGTAATCCTACATAGTCATGATTAATGACCTGCCTGTGGCATTTTCATAAGGGTTGGAACTTTAATGTATAAGTTAAAATAATGGTTCCATTAAAATCAATAATACAATTCCCAGTGACTTTAGATGTTTAAGAATTTCACCCACTGCCCTTTGCTTCACATTGTTCTTGATTATTCATTTGGAGATTATATGAAAGATGAAAAATATCAGTTTTTATCTATTCATAATCTTTTAGATAAACTCTATAGGCTGTTGTTTCTTTAACATACATAAGTGTTCTTGCTAGGCACTAAGAAATCTGACTTTCAAGCATCTCTGTCCAAATCACGTGAAAGCAACCACTGAGTTGAGGCTTCCCTCGTAACACTGTATAGATACATACAGAAAAGCATATCTAAGTTTCAGCAGTTATGTATTCATATATTTGTTTGTGCAGTGGTGTGAAGATTAAAAATTTAAATTTCTTTTAAGCCTGAAAATTCTTTAAATGCTCTTCTAGAAAGCACATCTAGAAAATATTTTCAGTTCTTAAATAAATAATCATTCAATCACTCTTCTGCATATAGTAAATATGGATGTTAAGTAAAAATAAATCTAACACTAAGTAAGGGGTAAGAGATATAGAGCAGACAAGAAAAGTTTTTGATGTATTCTTTCCTTCGGCCCATTGTGTGATGTCCGTGTTGCAGAGCCAGAAGCAGGGCTGTACCAACAAAGCACCAGGATTTCCCTCTTGCATGTCAGCATGGTTCTACTGCTCACTCTCTATCACAACATGGGCACCAAACACACAAATTACAAAAAAAAAAAAAAAAAAAGAATCTCAACTTGATTCAATGTTACTACCTGATATATATCCTTAAAGCACTTTGTCTTCAGGTGCTTTTGGGCCATTGGATCCTTATATTTGTCTCCATTAATTATACTGCATTCCAGAAGGTTCCACTTCAGAAAGTGGCACTGTGTCCTACTAACTAAAATGTCTAATTACAAAGAAGATAAGAAGATGGCCAAACATATTAAAAAAAAAAAAAAAAAAAAGAGAGAGAGAGAGAAAGGGATGATATCAAGGTATGGGGTTTATGATTGAAATGAGCCCCATGACTTCATGGGTCTATATATAAAACTGGCATTTACATGGAAATTTTTATAAAGGCATTTGGTGTGAATTGATATCTCAGTATCTTAGGCAAAGATAATATTGATAAAACTGTATAACATGCTACACAGTCCAAACTGCAAAATAAATTTTTTTTAGCTACATTTTAACCATCTAAAGAGAATGCAAGCAATCAGATAAAGCTTTGATGTCATAGAGAAGACTGACTGATCCTAAACTATGCTATACTGTAAAACAGGCGCTCAATAGCATCAGAGCACTAAGTTCTTTGGCTACACTGACCCTCAGCAGCATTACTAACATATCTATTCTTGTCCCAGGTATATCAGAAATGACTGGTTCAGTGCTGCCATCAGAAGGCACCAGAGCTGAAAAGGAGATTTTTACCTGAACAGCCTGATTATATCAGGATTTGAGTTCTTGCTCTTCCCAATGAAATGCTGAATTTGTCAGGAGAGAATTGTGCCAAATGTTGGGCAAAAATTTCTGTGTGTACTGGTGCAGTTGACCTAGGATAGCAAAACATGGAAACAATAATTTGTAACTGTAGCTATCACATAGAGTAGATTAGCAGCTAAACTGTAGAAAGGCATACTAGAATCCTGACAGCTAGGAGGTTTGCAGAATCCCATTTTATGCTTTTACTTGCAAGAAGTATGAACACAGTGATAAAAAGCTGGCATGTTTCATCTTCCCTCTACTCTAGCCAGGTCTAATGGAATTCTGGCTATCAATAAAACAAAAGGGTGATTGAATTTTGACACTCTTCTTGTAAAAATGAATAATAAAACAGAAAACTTTCATCTTTGACCATGGTTCAAGAGAAATTACCCTTGTGTTTCATGTTAAATTAATATTTCATGTAATTCCATTTAAAATTTGGAGCTATCCACTATCATTTGCTTATAATGATTTCATTTCCATTTGATTAGATGTGCTTCAGCTTATTGTCATATTCATTAACTACATCCACTGCCATGGGACTGTAATGCTAATCTGTTTGTTTGGATTCATTTCCCCCAGTCAAACAACCTGGGCAGAAGTGCTCTTTCTTGGTTTTACAGGTTTGTAATGTCTACTTCTAAATCAAGAGTATGAACTTGAGATTACTGTCTCTGCTGTAAACATAGGTAAAGAAAAACTGAAGTTCCAACAAAGTGCCAGGCTGATGATGCTTACTTATCTTGATTCACTAATTGATTTTCTGGCCTTAGATATCTTTAAAAAGCAGCTGGGCGTTTTAAATACTGTAATTTTTCATAAACTGATGAGTAAGATTTTCATAACTGATGAGTGAGATTTGGAGCCTCCCAGCAAACATTCCTGCTATGGTCCCATTTTCAAAAGAACACATTTACAATATTTACCCCCTAAATTTTGTTTTTCTGTTATACATTGTTTCTGAAAATCCTCAAGACTCTCAGAAGCATTCTTGCCTACATTTCTGTATGCATACAAAGATTTTCACCCTTCAGCATTTCTTTTACAACTAAAGCCAATGGGACTTTAGTTTGTAAGGACATAGGGAGTAGGTATCTGCATCACAAATTATGCCAGTGATTTTTTTAAGTCAAAATATGATTTAAACTGATCAGAGGATCACCTTATCTCATTCTTTTGAGATCTTCTGCTCGAATTTGTTTTGATCTCTAATACAGACTGACATAAAAATTAAGTTAAATGATAGAGGTGGCCTCAGACCCACCTAGAAAACCAGATGTAAATCCAGGGCTAATCAAGATTCAGTACTGAATTATAGACTTGAAATATCACATGCCTGGGTGCAGGAGTGCCATAGAGAGAACTTTGTGTACATTGCTAAGATCTTAAATGCTCAACTCAACATCTTGTTCATAAAACAGTACTTGCCCATAATGAACAAACCATAATATTACCAGAGGGTCAGTCCAAAGGATTCTCAAAACAAGAGCCACCACTTCAATGCTGACTACCTTGAACATAGGTATTTCTGTGCTGAACTGAGGAAAAAGCACAGAAAACAGAAATAAAGGATGTTTGGATAAAAATATGTAATGTTTACTGCAAAAAGCCAAACAACATCAAAACTATTCTTGTGAGTTCTTGCTTGAACAGAAATTAATCCTGAGCTTGAAAAAAAGACTTTAAATTTTATGATAATTATTTTAAGTGCAAAATGCTAATAAGAAAGCTTTAGAAAAAAACCCCTAAATACAAACCAGAAAATTACCTACTGCTAATTTATATTTTAATTATAAATTGATTTTACCAGACATTTTCTTCTAGTTGTTTCAGTATTTATCTAAATTCAAACTGCCAAGTGTGCTGGGTCTGAGTTCTTACTGTTTCCTTTGATACCCTTCTTGAACAGTTCTGGCCCTATTCTTGCCCCAAGAATATCCTTCTAGGGATCTCACTGAATAAACATTGCTCAGGACTATTTTACTTATATCCTATCTGATAAATTCATTCTTTACACAGAATAGATCAAGCATAATAGAAAAGTTCTTTACAAACCAACATTCAGCACAAGTAGAAAAGAGATGGCAGGGAAAGAAAAATAATGGCAAAATCTGTAGAGCTTTTAGTGAAAGCAAAGGATTTGTTCAAATTCTTAATCTAGCCTTAACCTATTCCACGTAGTGTCTAAGAGGGAGAGTGGGAAAGAATAGATCAAACATCTCTAAGGCTATATATTAAGGAAAAAATATCCATGCTCATTAGGCCTTTTAAAATTGAGAGTAAGATAATTTTTAATAAATGAATTGCTATTTAGATTGAAATTAGTTGTCTCCTTCCCCTTCCAAAAGACTCACACTGGAGACTGCAAAAGAAAAAACAGTTATTTCTCTCTGTCCTACTCATACTTTAAGCCCACTGGCCAATGGAAAGACTACTAAAAGTCCATGTGAATTCACAGTAGTGCTTGACATTTTGTGCTGGTTTTAGCATCAGACAGAAATTAAACTCCAAATAATCCACTCCCCTTCTCTCGCCCTTTCTGGTAAAGCAGAGAATATGGCTTGGGGTCACAATTTGGTGAAAGCACAAAGAAAGGATAAGACATGCACAATAACAACAGCAACATTAACAGCAAAACCTTACAAAAAGAGGAGGTGTTTCGCCCCCAAAAGGTGTTTACCACTGGGAACAAAAGCACTGTGGTGTTGCCATTTTCCTATCACTCCCCTGGGTGCCTTTGGGCTCAGCCAGGCTCCCTCTCAGCTCAGCTGTGCCTGGCACCACTGCTCTTGATCCCTACAGTATTACAAAAGTCAGACCCATCCTGCACATCAAGACCAGTCTTCTTTCTACACTTTGAAAAATGCATTTAGTTGCACAAAGGTTCTGAACAGCAACTGTGCAATTTATTAAAGCATGGAAAGAAGTATCTGAAACCAGCAGCTGGTTCATTTTAATCATTTGTCAAGATGTAGATAGGCTACAGAGCTAGCTCTTGAAAAATGAGGCTTGTGTCCCATAAAGTCAGATAAGGATCTTTGCTGTTGTGCTTTGCTTTCCAAGTTTGCTCTGTGTAGCCAACATCAAGCAGTGTCTCATGCTGTTGGTTTGTAACATGGGGAAAAGTCAAATATTCAAGAAAATTTTTAACATATTGAGGGATCTTGTCTCATGTCACTTTCTCGGTTATTCTGTATCTTACAAAAAAATGTGACTTTGACATTTTATGCTGCTTCTTACATCTGTATCTTGGAAATTTCAGAGATGTTCAAACAGTAATTCACAATCATCCAATAGACATCTGTCAAGCCCAGACACAGCAGAAGCAATGATTTCCTGTGGCTGATCTGGGACAAGGTGATTAATCAGATATTCTCTTTTGCTCAGACCTCCTGTAGAATTCTCAACAAGAATGTTTGAAGGTAACAGCTACTTGCTCATCCTCAGCCAAATTCAGATCTCTTAAAATTCAGCATGGTCCTATATGTAGAACAGAGAAAACCACCAAGGTAATGCAGATTCTAGGAAGAACAGCAGCCATATTTTTCTAGTAACAACTTGACAAATATACTGCAAAAGTAATAACAACACTTGAGCCAATATTCTATCATGAGGTTTCAAGTGCAGGGTTTTCAGTTCTTCCTCACTGGCAAAGCTTTTAAAATCTTATCTGACATATCTTATTGTGGCTTTCATTTTACACGGTCTTTTTTTTTCTTGCTGGTATTGTTGCAGATATGAATCATAAAGTGTATTTGCATAGTATTAGGAGTCTATTTTCATTTTTACATGCAAGATGGAACAACATTCTTTAATTCTAAAAAATGTAGCTATTCAAAATGTGACTCATGAAATACTCAAGCTCTTAAGCATTTAAAAATACTACTAATGAGGCTGTCATTCAATCACTCATTTGGGCAAACCTCTAATTTTGAACATGGACCCGTTGAACCCCACTCTTGCTTGAAGATAACAATGAAATTCAGGACCTTTCTGGATCAGAACCCAAAGGAAGTTCATTTCAATCTACAAGAGCAGCCATTAAAAAGGTGGCTAATCTAAGCCATTTAAAAACAAGAGATTTAATGTATTTACATCTGTTCTGTTCTTCATGTACCTAGAGACAAATAACCCTAGAGACAGACTCCAGCATATTAGAGCCCAAAACAGTGTCTTACTAGTCCAGTCATACTTAAATTTAGTGGCAGAAACAGGAAATATATCTGTTTTCTCAATATCTGTTAAATACACCATCTCCTTGACTGTTATCTTCCCCTTCTATTTCTGTTCTCTCCTGTCACTCCCTCCCACCCCTTTCTCCTGCAAAAACATGAAATGAAAATATACAGAAAGGTCAAGGACAGAGAGTTTTGTTATTGATACATAGAAAGGGTTCACAGCTAAGTAATGACAAGTTTAGTCAGGAGTCATCCAACTCCATTCTCTTTCCTAAAAAATAAAAAGCATTTACCTGCAAAAACCTCCTATGGCCTTAGTATATCCCACTGGTGACAGGCTATTAAAATAGCAGTGTAATTTACTACCCTTCATTACTATCCTTTTTCTCACTAAACATTTGCTTCACATCTAACAAACCACTCAGTGCTATGTCCTGTTTCATATCATAATTAGGATCCCCAGAAAAAATAATTTATTGCTATTTTGTGTAGTACATAAGACAGTCAATAAAAAAACCTCCAACATCTGGATATTTTATTTATTTTGGGGCTGTGTTTGCCTCCATTTCTTTTACTGCAGCTCTACTCACAGCTTTGCACTCAAACCGTCATGACTGCTGCATTTACGGTCTTCTCTCTAAATGACTCACTTTTCTTCTTTTGTCAGTATCTCTGGATTCTTTAAGGGATCTTATTGATCAGAAGACAATAGAGCTGACACTTTAATTCAGCACTATCCAGTCTATGCTTCTGCAATTCCTTGAAGTGCACTGAAATTCCAGAACATCTTACTTTTGATTAAAAAGTCGGCTCTAAAAATATTCAGGTTTGTCTTGGTTTCAGATTTTGAATATATCTGAAAACAGGAAGGGCAAGAAAGGAAATATTAGTTTAAAGAAACCCACACACTTTCAAACCAATGCTATTGTTCAGCCATACCACAAAAGGAATAAAAGGAATTTAAGGGAGAGTGTTGAATGAAAGAAGAATCAAATGTTCACATTCTCCACAAGGGAGAATTCCAATTCTACCTAACTACAAAATCATAAAACCACCCTCTTAATCATGACAGGATCTGAGGGGGAAAAAAAAAAAGAAAAAAGAAAAAGAAATAAAAAGTGTTAGCAAGCTGAGCAGCTTTTGTCAAGGTTGAAAAAAACTTTTACACGGTCCTAGGAGCCTCAAACTCCGCAATTGTCAGGTAACATCTCCTGTGACACAGACGTACTGAGGAACATGAGAGCAGGGAACAGACACTTATCATAAGTGAAGTCTTAACCCAATTCCATCTGAGATGAGCAATGAAATCACAGCTCCTTTTAATGCTGAAGGAAATCTTCAACACACCACTTAGTCTATTAAGCTCTCCTCAACTGTATATAAGTAAAATTTTACAGTACTACTCCTTCAGACTTCCAAATATATAACCTAGAATATTACATAGCTTATATAGACTTAGCAAAATATATTAAAATATTTATATATCAGAAGCACGTGACCTCAAATAAAGCCATGATTGGATGAATGTGTCCTCTCCATTAAGCTGTGGTGATCATTACAAACCTACTCAAATTTCCCATATTTTATTCCTTTGCAATGTATGTCTTTTTCTGAATGAGAATTTTCTCCCAATCTCAGGTATATTTTAATGTTTTGTTGTGCAGAACTTTACATGATTCCTTCCACAATTTCATGAGTCTAATTAAGGTATTTATTAATGCTTTCTAAGAAGGTAATTCCAATACTGTAGAATTACCATGTTTTCTTCTGAGAATGAGAAAGATCCCAAGTGTAAAACTTTCTCTATCCCTGGAGCAACAGGACTGAAACATTACCCTGGAGAACTCAGTCCAGAATTTTTAATTCTCCAGGGACACAATGTCTTTAGGCATTCAGACTGATTAATTAATAAAAATAGAATCTGGGCTATCACCTGACCTCGAAAGCAGAAGTTCTTCATTTTGTATCCAGCTCTCAGATTGCTACTATCACAATAAATCAATGTGCAATGCTTATTGCAGTTTCAGCAACACTTATCATGGATTGTATACAGTCAGTACCTTCTATTAATTTTCTCTAAACAGAAGGCTTTTCCTGAGAAAACGATTGTAATGTAAACTACACTCTTTCATACTCTTACACTTTTTAGAAGGTTTAAAATACCGAAAGGACTATGAGGGGCATTCAAATTAATTCTAAAAGCATGAAAATGGGAGGCAAAACACTTGGCATCACTTGTAGAAACAAGATGTGATCAGATTTTAAAAAAAAATATGGATGTCCGCTGTGTATGTCTGCTCTGCCTTAGAATGTGCACTTGTTGAAAATTATTACTGGTTTCACTAGACTGTCTTGTCTGAAAAAGCGCTCTCTCCTGTACTGTTTTGTTTACAAATGTTGTTTGTGGAGTGAAGTGTTGTCAGTGGAATGCTTGAATAATACTGTGGACATACTGAATATGAAACTGCTCTCTCACTGGAAAAAACGGGAGCAACTATGCCAAGTCATTAAAATAGGTTGGTTTCAAGTCAGTTTATGGGCACACTCAGGGCCATATAGGGTTTTTAATGAAGATTTCAATGTAATAATAAGATATTAAATCTTAATCTCAATCTAAGGTATATAGTACCTGTTTTTAAAAATTAATGAATTGAGCACAGAATTGTGGCACAGTTGAAGCAAATTTCAGGAGAAAGATGATTTGTACTGATGTTCTGGACTAGGCATTGAATGATCTTGGATCCATTCCCAGTTCTGCCCTCAACTTCATCTCGAGCCACATAAGCTTCTTTCGACAATACTGCAATGCTGTTTAGATATTTTAAGATGCACAGAGGTTTATGCTAGGGTTTTGAAAACACTTAACTACACTTGGCAATTATATCCTCTGGAATTTGGAGACTCAACCTCAAATGTGGCCTGTAGACAGATGATAAAGAGCACAGAGTCCTCGTTCAGACAATACTTGATCTAAGTCTCAAATTGACCACCACACCTCAGCAACTGAATCTAAGAGTTAAGTCAATACCTCCCCACTGCTGGGGACAGCTCACTTTCTGTACCTGACAGAATTTAAATTCCTGTGATTTAGGGTGATTAGCCATCCCATAGTCACTAAGTAGAGAATTTTGAATGGATAACCCTCTGGTTACCAGAATAAATCCCATCATTTAAACATGGATATGAGTTTCTGGTTGAGGTTTCTACATCTTTTTTTTTTTTCCCCTCAGTATTGCTAGGGGATAAATGCATTAACGCCCTTCGAAGAGATTCTAACTGACTCAGACAGCGTCAAAAGAAAATTTTGAGCAGAATAATTTGTCATGTTGAAGCTAGACATATTCTCAGAGAAAATATGTAAATAATTGGGAGTTCACAAACATTTTCATTTTACTGCTTACTCACATAAGGACTCTAATTAGTGCAAATCACTAAAGCCCAAATCACTGAAATCCACTGACAATAAGACTCTTATGTTCCTTAACCCTTCCTGAAGTGATTTAAAATTAATCTGCATGGCAGAGTAGATAGAACTCTAACCTAAAATCTGTACAGCCCTAGAAGGTCCAGAAGAGGGAGTAATTCCCAGATATTATTTTTTTTAAGAGGGAATAATGTGCAAGGTAACCTTCAGGACAAGAATGACAGCTCGTATGGAATATCTTAGCTCCTTTAAATCAAGACTTTCTATATAGCCAATGCACTGGGCTACAACTGTAAGTAAAAGAGAAGAGTATGAGAACAACAGAAGATAGAAACCACAACTGTTGATATGGTAAGATCAGGATGACTAAATCCAGTGGACAAATACACTTTTGTGCTGATGTACTGAGTGCTTTCCAAGAATCACAGAACCATCAGGGCTGGAAGGGAACTCTGGACATTATCTATTCCAACCCCTTGCTGCCAAGGCAGGGTCACCTAAAACAGGTTATACAGGAACATGGCCCGGTGGGTTTTGAATATCTCCAGAGGGGGAGGCTCCACATCCTCCCTGGGCAGCCTGTTCCAGTGCTCTGCCACCCACAATGTGAAAAAATTCTTCCACATGTTGAGGTGGAATTTCTTGTGTTTTAGTTTACAGGTATTGCTCCTCCTTGTTCTGCTGGGCACTGCTGAAAAGTTCTTGGAAAACATATGTTCCTGTTAGCTGCAGACCCACACAATAACTACCACAGGCCATAGAAACTTCCACACTAAACATTAGGCATGTGTATGTCCACTATTGATTCCCAATTTAAGAATGATATTCCTAATAGTGCAAGGCAGGGAAATACTGTTTCAAGCATAAATCAATAGTATTTAGGATGCCAAGATTGTATCACTTCTGGTGCCAAGCCCATGGCCCATCTAAATGTAGCAAGGTGGGACAAATTGCAATGGCCATAATAATCATTAACAAAAAAGGATGCTCTAGTGAGAGTGCATTAATACCTTGAGAGGACATATCACTCCATTCTGGGAAGCAGTTACCTAAATATGACAGAGGTCAAGGAACTTAAATGCTTTTGAACACTGCACAAATCACCCCAATTGTTGGAATGATACTTGCATATGAACACATCAATATTGCCTGTATACAAAATAAATGAATAATTAAAATACGTAAAGAAAGCAGCCTAAGCTGTTTGTTTTGCTATTTAAAACAACAGGTTTACATAGTGCAATGAAATATTTATTCACCATGTTTTCTTTTTGCTGATCTATTTTTCTGGATTGATTACCTCTGAAAGCTTTCCTGACATGAGCTTTTGTATGCTGACAAAGGCGAGGTGAAGTGAAGCATCTTGATTAGCTCGAATGCAGATCAGCTTCTAGGCAAGCTTACCAGAGCAAGAAGAACAGAGAGCATGTGGTCAGGGAAATGCATTGATGCTAAATTAGGTTTTAAAGAGAAGAGTAATCCACCCTCATATTTTCACAGAAAAACTAGCAGATAATACTTACAACTGAGCTTTTAAATTTGGGGTCAGTTCTTTTGAGAAACAGTAACAAAAAGAATGGTTGGCTTTGATTGCTGTGAAAGCTGAAGGCATTCTGGCAATGTGATGCCTCTCACTGAGCAGGCTTCAAACCACACCCATGCCTGGACTCCTAAGACCCCCTGACCTTGTCAAACTTTCATTATACTGGACTGAAACTGCATCACTGTACATTATCTATACACGTGTCCCTGAAAAAATATATTTTAACAAAATCCCACAGTTTTATGACTATTTACTGAGCTTAAAAGGCAAATAGACTCATTGAACTACTTCTGCATAATATATTAACATCCTCCAAAGGATTATGTTGCCCTTCCCATACATGAGGGTCTAGCTCTACTGTTAAATTCAACCTTCTAAAGCCTATGAAAACCACAGCTTACACTGTACAGGAAGATGCACAACTGTTTGGCTGCCATTTTAAATACTATTAACCAGGTGCTTTCTCTGTGCTTCCCTTTCCATTTAGCCCACTGAAGTTTTAGCAATTGTTGGGGCACAGATTTTAAGTAGCTATGTGTTACCTCAGTATCAGTTTATTATTTCATAATTTATTAAAAATATGCAAGTACCATTAAAATTATTAATAAATCATCTAAGTTCCTACTGACACAAGCTCCTACAAATAGCTATATTACCCAAGAAATTAAAGAAGAACAAAAAAAGTGCCAACAAAAATGTGACAAATTTGCAGATCTATTATAGATGTTATGTTCTGTTGAGGAAAAAAAATTATGTTGTCTAGGATGAAAAGAACGCCATTCCAATAACAATCCTCAGTAACTACAGAGTCTGCTTAAGTCAGTGCCAACTAATTGCTGAACAGTTTACAGGGCACCTGGGGAGGATTTTAGGCCTGATCAGTCTCTACCACAATCTTGATCTTGTGCAGGCCACTGATCATGCAATTTATCTACCTTACAATAACTCCAATTTATGCTGATTCTTAATAGCTGTAGTAGCAGCATTTTAAAAGGAATAATGTTTTTAATTAATAAAATAATTAACTAAATACCAAATAAAGAACTTGCTAGCTTTTTCTACTTTGACTACCACATTTTTCACTGTTAATTTCCAATATTTTGCTATTAATTTCCAATAGAGATTTCAGCCAAATGAATTTGTACTCATTGCTCGATAACTCCATTTGACAGCTTCTATCTAGCAAGATGTATCAAAGCAATTTTCTTACTACAAAACAAAACACATGGATTATTTTTCTCTTTCCCCATCCTCAGGATAAATACAAAATACAGATTTTAAGAAATGCAACACAGACTAAGGATGAGGTTGAATTTGATAACAGATCAGACGTGCTACAGCACTGAAGGGTCACAAGAGCCATCTCAGCTCTTCTACCAAAGTGCCTAATTCAAATTCTAGTGCTCAACTAAGTCAGAGTTTATTATTCCTTTCATATTTCTATGAATATTACAGACCACTGTACATGATAATTTGACTTCAAAGCTACCCACTAAATTGAGGGAGGAAATGCCCACCTGACCTCATGATGTCGCAGTTTGTGGCTGCAGGAAAGTACTTAAGCAAACCATTTAAGATGCATGTATTTAAGATTTCCTAAAGCAAATTTTTAGCAATTAATTCATAATGGGAATAGATTTTTTTAAAATTCCATTCCTTACTACTGGTAAAACAACCAAAAAATATAGGTTGGCTGCTTGTTCTCATCAATACATCAGTTCCTTGTGCATACATATAATTGTCACCAGAAAGAAAGAATAGAAGCTTGAAGGTCAAAGATTATAGGGAAGCCCAAAGGAAATAAAATGCCAAATTTCTACCCATGCTTATAGGAACATAAAGGATTACAGTCTGAACAATATTATCTTTTTACCTCATTATGAAATCTTGCAAACATTCCACCCTTGCAGCTCAATTGCTTTTAGAAAACAGTCATTTCAATGAAAATTTATGATCTCTAGTTCTGGCTCTAGAAACTAATTATTAAAAATATTTTTTATGCAAAAAGAAAAAACAAAAGAAACAAACAAAAAAAACCCAACCAAAAAAAACCACCCTAAAATCAAACAAAACAACCTCCCCCCCAAAAAAAACCCCAAAAAAACCAACCAAACAAAAACCAAACAAGTAGAACAACCAAAACCCCCCAAAACATAAATGTGCTCTACAGACATTTAGATAGGCCTCTTTCTGCATACATCCTTAAGGTCATGGGGTTGTTTTAATGCTTTTTGAAGTGTTCCATTTATTTCACACTACAGGGACAATGCAGTTACTATGTTTTCACTAATAGCAGGCTCTAAGAGAAAAAACCAAAAACTGAGCCAATGATAACTTTTTTTATCTTCAGCTAGGCTGCAAACCCTGAATTCATTCCTGAACATCGAAAATGTTCATCTTTGCAAGTCTGGGAAAAAAGTGTAAAAAACCCCAAAGCTCTAGGAATCTGAACAGAACCAGAAAGTTCAAGCACCTCCTCTAGTTCCAAAGCACCTCTGCTGTAGATGTAAGAACTTAAGGATTTTGCCTGGAATATAAACAGAAGCTGCATTCGCACCTACGATTTCATATGGGCAGAAATTTCTCTTCTGCATAGAAAGATAACCAAATTCTCTCTTATATTTTCTAGTTACTGCTCTGTCCCTCTCCTATAAATCAGGTGGCAAAAAACCACGGCACACTTACTCAATATAGTCATGGTACAAATATAACACAGGACAGGAAACAGCCCTCACACATCTGCCTCAACATTTGGGACTTTATCAAAAAGAATGTAGAGTAGAGCAGAAATTGGCATTGCTCTACCATGTAAACATACACCACCTACAAAATCTTCCCAAACCATCCATTTTACATAATGACTCTTTTTTCTGGAAGTATCTGGGCAAAAGACAAAACAAAGATCTTGAATTAATTAATAAAATTTTGTAGTATTGTGTGTTTTCTCCATTTTGAAAGCTGTGCTGCTAACACAAAGAATCTGTTATTAGAATGTCTTATAGCACTGACAGAAATTATTTAGGAGTAAGATTTCACATGTAAAGTTCACAATGACATTTTTCCTATGCTAAAATTTAATTCAAGAGGCATTTGCTGCATTTTAATAAAATGTGTCACTGATTTCAGTATTTTTTATGATTCTCTGTGGGAAATGGAGAAAATTTTATTTTACATCCAATTTAGTTCCCTTGCTCAGGCTTTAAGATATATTCTGGTTTTGAGTGCCATTTTCAAATTATCTGCCAATCTCTGTTCTCAGTACTTACTCTTGCTAAGAGTATTTTTTTTTACCATATGTTCACTATTACTCAACTGTTAAATGTATTTTGAAATGCATTCTTTGACTGAGCATCTAATTCAGGAAAGAGTTATGTGTTCTTATGTTCCCTGACCTCAGGGAAAGAACAGGTCATTGATCAGATTGCTTTCCACACTCAATGTAAATCATACGGCTCAGCTTAACCTTAGATGATTTCATAACTGGTTTTGCATGAAGTACTTGTATGCAGAAGGTTTATTAGATTAACTAATCTATTTCCCAGCTAGGGAAGACCTTTAACATCACTTTCTGACTTCCAGTTATGAGCCAGGAATTGGGTATGACAAAACAAGATTAACATCCACATATTTACCTGAAACCCCAGAACCCAGGACGCACTTCACTGCTTGAGACAGAGAGAAGCGTTATTCTTTTGCCTTAATTTTCTCCATTCAGGAAGGGAAGAAATATGAGAATTATACACTTAGCACAGACCTAAAACAATACTATAAACACAAGAATTAAAGTCATACTTTATTCACTGAAATGTTAATCACTGAGCCGCATCAGCTTTAGCATCCTCAGCATCTCAATGCAAAATTTATCACATTTGGAAAAGGATGGGAGGGGAGAGAGGAAAAGGAGGAAGAGAAAAAAAATCAAACACCCATATAATAATAAATAATAATCCCATTTTTACTTAATGTTAGATCTCATATATGATATTCTATCAATTTCTTCTTATCCCTGGACAGTTCTTTCTACCATTGAAGTTTACCTCCAACTGATACAGATAATTTTACTCCTTCAGATAAATTGTCCCCATGCAACTTTTTGACAAGTTCGCTGTATAGTTGTTAATAAAGGATACATTAGTTTATAGGGATGGAAATAAGCCAATTTGATGTCAATATTAAGATAAGTAGGACTGTTCCAAGTAACTGCACAGCATTTTGGCTACAGTTTAGTGGCGTTCATGGAGAAAATACGCCTTGTGTTAAACAAGACATCACAGGAAACGACCATCATAGTCTCTCCTTAAAATCTCCAACATTAAGAATAGCTCACTGAAGATGAATAAAAACCAGCTAGAATAAGTCAATCAGGGCTAACTGCTAACAATGTATTCTGTTTACCCAAACATTTAAAGGCAGGGAAAGGGAGAGCTGATATCCCAATCACCTGATCCCATCCAAGCATAACATGCTTTAAATAGAGCTATGTAAGTTCTTTTTATCCCAGTCTTCCTGTGGTGTGAATGATTTTTTACATAATCATCCAGAAGTCCTTCCTCTGAATCCTCATTCGGTTGTAGCTCTAGGAGGAGACTAAGTCTGGATAGTCTTAAATTGTACATATGCAATCTTGCTCATAATAAAGAAATGGATTCCTAGTTTTAGTGTTCTTGAAAGGTTATCACTCAATGTAACCCCAAGAACACTGTAAGTATTGCAGAGCAGGTTAAGTTGCAAAGTGTGATTCTGCTTTATGACCTTCACAATTATTTTGTCATTCAACCTAAGGTAGCTCACAAAACTAGTACTAACTTAGACTTAATACATATGAAAAGGAAATCAAGGTTATTACTGTCTACAGAAATGAAGAAATCCTCGCAAACAAAACACATGAGGTAAAGTATTAAATAATTCATGTAGTTGAGCACTTTGCAAAAAGTGCTCACTGTGAATTGCATATGGATATCTGGTTTTATGACTGGAAAACTGATCTTGAAACACCAGAAAAAAACCTCATGTCATTAATTTTAAATTCAAAGCAATATTGAAAAGAATTGTATGAAGATCAACAAATAACTACAATTATTGTGGAAAATTATGAATAAAACATTAAATTGCAGGCTGTAAGCCCCTGGGCACTTTGCACCATTAAATGCATTTCTATTTTTATATCTCAGCTCTCTCTGAAAAAAGAAGAAAATGAAAAACTTAAAAAGAAAATTACGGTTCTCTTACGTTCAGCAAGAGAACCTTGAACACTTTCTTTGTTATGAATAAAAATTACATATAAATGAAACTCATCTTCTAATATAATATCGTTTAAGTACAAAAAACAGGAACTTCTTCAACAAGAAAGAAATTGGAGGGCAGAAAATTTCCAATATAGCATGAACATCTTTGGGTACAATACATATATTCTGATGCACCAATTTCTCTGAAATTGGCATTGTATATACAAAAATACACCTCAAGAAGATATAAGTAATCTTTAGAGATTCAACAGAAGCAGCAATTACAACCATTACCTTCTCTTCTTATCAGGATCTCATGGTCCCTTGAAAATTTAGTTTGAAGGTCACTCTGATTTCTAGATTAATTAGATGGGAAAACTGTATGGTGCCTTGATGCATTCTATTTTATGTCTGCTGTTTAGACCAGATAAATTAAGGTTTTTTTCCATAGGCGTACATGTTGTCTATGGTCTAAATTTATTTATTTGGGGCATAAACCTTTTTTTGGTATCATTTTATGTCATTTCTTTATGTAACAACTACTGTTTCAATGAGTATGATGTCAGTGGTCAGTGTTACAAAGGTCCTTGCTGTAAAATGCATTACTCAGAGAACTCTTTCAGCTTCATCATGTAAACAATGTTCCATTTCTTTATAATGGTTGAGTTTAAACATTTATACTTATCTCTATCACTACAGTGCAGTGTTTCTACTTTCTGATTCTTGTTAAAGCTGATAACCTTTTTCTTTGTTTTAAATCTCTGAACTCAATTGTTGTGGACTTACCAAGTAGCCACTTCCTTCTGTTCAGTATGCCTTTTTCAAACAATTGTTTTTCAAGCATTTAATATGAATCATTGCAAATTTCTGTCCAGTGGCCTGATTGCTAACATCCAAGCCAACCTTAGCCAAAAACGTTGGCCTTCTAAAACCAGCTCAGCTGCACATGCTTTAGTACAAACAAGGTCCTGTGCAGTGCTCAGTTCTCTTCCCCTAAGGCAGAGACAAGACAAAATAATTGTGCACTTGCTTTTTAAATCTAAAAATAGTTCTATAGGTGAATTAACCATGAATTCAAAATCAAGTACAAGGGAGATAACGCAATCACATACACAGCACATTATTAAATTTATTATTATTTATTGCAAGATCAATGTGTGGTCTGATTTTCAGCTTCTCTCCTATACCAAATCTATTTCATTTTAGCAAGCTCTGTCCTGATGCAAGACATTGAAGTCTCCTCACCCTCTTAAGCCTATTTCACAACATTCAAAAACCCTCTTCTGATTTATTTTCCAAATTTATTACTGACCAATAAACACAAAAAAATAACACATCAAGGTCTAATTCCGTATTGGTCAAAGTTAATGACACCCCTATACAGAACCCAGGAGGCTCCTAACTTACAAAGGAAAGTACAGGTTTTGTTTCACAAATGAGAAATTCTTCTACATTCATTTACTGATAGAAAGTTGACTACATTGTTACTGAACCAAAAATACTGACTGGATCTTATAAATACAAAACCAACTATACCTTCAAAGGCCAATTACTTGCTGTTTACTTGTAACTTGTGAGGACCTTCAGAACAAGCTGGAGCTGTTTTAAGATCAGCCCTTGAAATAGAAAATGGGTATTAAAAATGTTGGACAATACGATCATTGAACACCCCCTCACTTCACACACAACATGCTTTACAGGCATTTCCAACATCCAATGAGTAAAGTAATGCTGAAAAAGCTGCAAAAAAATCTACCATTTTTCAAAGAGAGCAGGAAAATTCCAGAGCACAGGCAAATCCTAGAACTGTCCTGGATAAATGAAAAGTCGGTCAAGTTTACTTTTTTGCCCCACATGGTGGCCAAAAGACAACTAAGGAAGATTGGAGAGAAAGAATAAAACAATCTTTAAATGTATTGAAAAAAATAATCTCAACAATAATTGAATCCATTTAATTAAAAAATTTATTCAAATGCTTAACTAAAGTTTGAAATAATTTTCTGAGTCATATGTGGGTCAAAAGTTGAGACTGGAATCTGAAGAGCCAGTGTCAAAATTTAGCCTGAAACTTTAGATAGAACATTTGCTTTGTACAGTTACCAGCAAGAGCTAAAAATATATGTGATAAAGATGGAAAAATAATAAATTTTGTTAACTGTTTTTTTTAATTGCACCTTCATGTAGAGAATTCATATTCCATTGGTATAGCTAAATAACTCCAAATAACAAAATACCTGGTAGGACTGTGCTGTAATAGAGAAGTGCTTCTAAAGGCACATAAGTGATAAGTTTATCACTGAGCCAATGCCAAACATTGGATAGTACTAAAAGAAAAGTGCTGTCTACTTTAAGAGACCATAAGGCTTTAAAAACTGATCTTAAAATGCAAGAGAAACAACAGATATAACCCATGTTATGCTGAACCTTCTTCTGCATAACTGACATTAAAAATTACACAGTAATTTAATTTTTTTACTATTTTAATACCAAAAGTAATTATATTTTTACTACTATATATTTGATCATAGAACATATTTAAGGAATTTAATGAATTCTTGCAGAGAAAAGTTAATGTCACTAAGACAACACCAGAAACCAAACCAGTATTCTGAATAGTTACTAACTGAGGGTGACTGCAATTGTTTCAGTAAGGGTATCTGCAATGCACTGTAGGCAAGAATATTGACATTAGAGAAATTATCACTATTTCAGACTGCATAGGCAAACTACTGCAAGAAATGTCTAAAAAGCAGCACTTGGGCCTTATAAGTAGCACCATGAAGCAGGGCATTAGGAGTGAATTCTCCATAGACAAAATCACTGCAGTGTGCTCTGTGCTTATAAAAGTGTCCCAACCAGAAAGTGTCAAAATTTCTGATGAATTAGAGACAAGTGCCTCTTGTCCTTGCTTTAAAAATGCACATTTATTTCCTGTTTCCTTTAAAATAATAATTGATTGAAGAACTACTTTGTGATGATTACTATTAAAGAGGGAGAAAATAAAGATGAAAAAGCAAAAAAGGAGATGACAGGAGCTGATTCACAGACAGATCATGTTCAGTGTTTCTTGCTCACTATAGTTCCCCTGACAGCAGAAATACTTTGTATGCCAACTTCTGATCAGCATGAGTAGAAATACAGCATTAATTCCCAGAGGGATGTTAGACATTCAAGGAGAGCAGATGACTGATCATATAAACAGCAGCAGACAATATATTAATAAATCAGCAGTATTTCCAAGAGTGCTAAGTGACACTTGGCAAGTGACATAGTATCTAACTTCACAATACACATTACTGATGTTCTTGAATTGCCAAAAGGAAGCAATAGTTCACTCATAGTAATAGTATTTTCTGCTTTAGTAGGTTCCAAGAGTACCTCTACTGGAGCCAACTCAAGTCATCTTCTATCTCAAATATGACTCAGCTGTCCAAGACCATTCCCACCTAATCTTATAATAATACCTTTTATTTTCATTATCATCCTTTTGATATTCAAGTAATACCTGCCTGATTGGCATAATTCAGCAATGGAGCGCAAAACATCCTTATACAGAATCCTAGGCTATGTGCACATTTTCTGAGATGACATGAAGGCACTAGGCACTGACTTTACAGAACATCATAACTGATGGAAAAGCTGTTGCTGCTCATAAAATCATAAAATTAAATATAAAGCCTTTCCCAGACAGCTGGAGAACAGGTTCACTCTGGCCATTTATATCAGATAGCACAAGGGTCTCAAATTATGTAAAAATGATTCGTGGTAGCTACCATACAGATGGTGTCCTCCTTCCTTTGGGGTCCAATAGGATAGGGAAAAGTAATACAATTTGCAGTAGGCCTCAAGTGTTCACAAAACAGAGGGGAGAGAAGAGGGAGGATAAAAGTCAAGCCACAGAACAAGTGTAAGTTCTTCATCACTCCCATTTTCACCTATAGTCTGAGTGCCAGAAAGGGTAGGGACCAAGAAGAAAAGCTGTGGTGTAGAAGTCTTTGATCCTCTTTTCCTACTAGGAATCTAAATTGATAGTCAGAATACTAATGCTGCTAAGTTGGAGCAACTACAGAGGCATCACATCAGTCAGTCAAAATAAATCCACTCTGTTTTGACACACTGCATAAATTACGTCCTCTTATGTACTACCACAGAAATAGGATAAAGAAAAACAAGCTAAACCTGACGCCAAGTGTCATTTCTCTGGAGTATAACACAACATTGTCCCACTTGCCATATTCACTAGGGAGATGAGTGAAATCTCCACAGTGCCCTAGTACAGCTGTTCACTTGACACTTTCCAGGTAAATTGATGAACTTAGGTTCAATTCAAGTGTTTGTCACTGCCAGCCTGGAGGCTGCTCCAGAAAATAGCATTTTCTGAGATAACCGACCTTGAAGTTCAGCTAACTGATACTGCCTTAATCAATCAAAAAATTGACCCAGCAAATAAACTGGTAGGTTTGTCTATAGCCAACCATATGGTCAGCCCGACAAGCCTGCCCGTGAATTTGTCAGTAACTCATAAAATATTGCACAGCATTAAGAAAGCTGCTGGAGCTCTGGCAATAAAGTAATGTTGAACAGCTCCTTTCTGTACATGCCTGGATTTATTTCCAAATGAGACAGCACAAAATGTATCAAATATACATAAGAAACTGAAAATCTCAGTCCCTCAAGTGAGTCAGAATCCCTTTGTGTTGCTTTAGCCACATAGAGATCAGAAACAAACTCAATTTCCCCAGCCAAAAAAACTTCCCTGTGGTTGCAGAACTCATACGCAGTCCCTCTGGCAGACACAAAGCTGGCACTTCTATTCCAGCTTCCAGTCTCAGAACAGAAGCACAAGGGGCACTGCTGGACTTTCTGTCTTCTCTGTTGGCAGGCTGTTATTTAGAGGACAGTTGAAAGACTTTAGATTATCTCCAAGACTGCTCCAAACTGCACCAAGTTGGCATAAATCTAGTCTGGGAATCAAATGGGACTGCAAAACTCAAATACTCCAATTTTTTTTCTCAGATTTGACCCATTAGTTACCAGGTATTCTACTTCTTGCTCACTCAATCTCTCTTCCTGTTGCAATTTCCAAGATCTTCCCGGCCCTTTGAATATGAAAATTTAACAATGGCATTAATAAAGGAGGTCTTAATTACTGTGAATTCTCAAGTTATCTTAATTCAAAGGAAAAATATTAGTAGGGAAAAGAGATTAGGTGTCCCCCTAAATCATCACATTTGAGCTTTAATCTCAAACAAACCAGGCAGACTGAGAGAATACTTTTTTTATCTAGTTTTAATAACCCCTACCTATTTTCTCAGATTCCGTCTCTACATACTGAACTGTTTCCTTTCTTTCTGCTGGAACACTGCTTGGCTCACAGAGTGGCAGTTATGTATAAAGATTATGGGATGCACTGCACTCCTCAAATAGATGCTTACCTTTACTTTTAATTCCTTAACAGCTAGGCTGCTTTCTAACTTGCAATTTTTGTTGTGTGTGGCTGGCAACACAATATGAGCCTTTTGCACCAAGCTTCTTTTTCCTCAATGCTCTCAATTTTCCTAAAAAGCTGTTTGTAAAATGCCATGCAAATTAGAAGAGACTGAGAAACTTCTGTGGGTGGAGAACATGTTAAAATAATATATTCATCCCTAATGGCAATGTCGGAATAACTGTGCTTTGCCCTTAGTCATGGACTGGAATCACACCTATCAGCCAGCAACATTATGCACAAACGTTTTCCCCCTCAATAGCAGAGGATTGTACAAATATTAACTGGTTAACTGAGGGGCAGCTGCTCTGCAAGGGGAGGTGAGCTGCAACAAGCCCAGCATCCTAAAACCCTTACAAGAGGGTTACATTAAATAAGGCTAATATAAACAAAATCAGGTTTTCAGAATACTTTTTTGCTAACATGAAAGACAACTAGAAAGGATAAAGGGCATAAAAGAAACAGTATTCGAAATATCTACTCATGCAGTATTCTCAGTATACAGATTATCTGATATCAAAGAACAGCAAGAAAAAAGACCCAATAAGACATTATTAATGCTATCTAATCACACTGATTCATACTAGACTGAAAAATCCATTAGAAATACTTAATAAGGAAAGATAAAATTAGTTTCTTCTATACTTAATTCCATACACACATTTATGGCTGCCCTAAGCCCTTTATGAAACTTAATGTCATCTTCAAGCCCTTTCCCACTCTTTATTAAAACTTAGAGATCTTACATGTGGAAATGTGTATTAATGATACATTAAGACTGCAGAGTTATAAGAGATAAATCAGAAATATTTATTTCTCACATATGCACTCCAATGGACCTTGACACGTTACTTTTTGCTGTGTGATCAACTCTACCTTTACATATGTAATAATATTAGTATCTTAAGAATCACACACTTTGAACTTTCTGGCTTTAAAAGGAAATCCGAGTCCTTACCAGTGCATTGATAGAGACTTCAGACTCCATTAATTTTTATCTTCTTTAGACCAGAATGAAGGAAATAATGTCAACTACATTTGAAGGGACAAAACACATGTTTTCTGTTTTTTAAAGGCAGTTAAAATACATTCAGAGTAAACTCAGGAGAGTCTTTCCTATAGACTCAAAGGCTGGAGAAGAACTACTCAGCTTGTCGTCAGCAAAAGTAAAATGCAACTAGAGCTGGAGAGGAGGATTTTAAGCTGAGCATGGAAGCAGATAGGAACATCTGAAAGGTGAAATGACTACACAAACACCAAATCGACTGACACACAGTGTTTTCCCTAGGCAATGAGTATCATAGGTAAAAGTCTGAAGTGCAAGAGGAGCACAACCTGTCTGCAGAAGGCATGACTCCTAGAATGCTGACAGGAAAATTCTGCTAGAGGCACTTGTGTAATTTATTGTTTGTTTTGCCTTGGGGAAGTGGGGAGACAAAACAACAAATGGATATTTTATCACTGTACTGAAAATGTATTTAGTTTCCTAAACAGGCATATACTTTAGCTCTACCATTTTTCTCTGTTCCCAAGAAAGCTAGTCTATGAGAGAAATCATGGCATTTCATAGCAATGACAGCTGCCAGTCTCTTAACTCATGAATTGACTTCTTGGTTCCTGTTCTCCATATTTAAAATTTCTCTTGTCTTTTTCACTGTTATTTTTTAACCTTCTGTTTTCTTTTTTTTCTCTTTGTTAAAGTGTATTCTCCGTACTTAGTGATATTTCATTTTGCCAGGCAAGATAATTTGGCATCACTTTCTTATAGAATCATTAAGGTTGGAAAAGACCCTCAAGGTCACAGAAGCAATGACTGCTCTGAACTGGAAGGGATTCACAAGGATCATCAAGTCCAACTCTTATAGGCCCATACAGGGACTATACCCACAACCTTGGTGCTTCTACTGCCAGGTCAATACTAAGATCATCAAGTCCAAGTTTGTAATCACAGAGTTACTTTGCAATACTTTGCATTTATATTATACTTTTTACTTTGTATTATTTTGGAGCAAACAATAAGTTTTTGTATTTTTGTTGGCAACCCCAGAGCTAATTAGTCTCTTGTTGAAGTGGGGAGAATTCATTCTGACCAGCACAGAGAATCCTTTCTTCTCTCCCATCTGAAGATGCAACCAGTTCTATGTGTATAAACAGATAATTCATATTTCCATAGGAAAACATCAACATAATTTCTAAATTCAGATGACTTTTAAGTATTAACTACAAGCATATACAAGGTGAACTTTGTCCTTTTTTTGAGTTCTTCATAAAGCAAGGACACAATCTAAAAACTTTCCTGAACGACAAGTTTTTCCATAATGTAATACTAGATACAGAATAGGGTTCAAGTTTATTATCCACATGAGATCCATAACCTATGAATACAGTACTGTTAAAAAATGTCATTCCTTTCATAAAGTATATACTTTCCAGCTGGGTGCAAGTTAAAATAGTTTGATACTTATGTTCTTGTGAAACTAAAGTGCAGATGGACGTAAAATTTGTCATGGAGCCCAGAAAAAAAGACATCTCCAGGGTATTTTTTTTCTACTACAGCAGGCACATACAATTCAATATGTGCTCCAGAGCATTTAGTTCTTCTAAAAACAGTGTCAGCAAAATTTCTGGGTCTCTTTCATAAATATTTTAGAAATGTTAATCAGGCTGAAACATGAATGTTTTTTAGCAAGAAGGCTGTGCCTCATCACTGAAGGTTTAGCAAGAGGAAAGCAGCACAGAGTTGCAGCTAAGTAGATTCCAGCAACACTTTTATTGCACACATAACTGGATCAACATTTTACTAATAGAGTTAAATTTCAAGCATTCAAGAAGCTCAAAGTCCTGACATCCTGGAGTCTCACACAGAATACATACATATTGCTGACATTGCAAGCAATTTGCCTATGGTACCTCTCAAAGACACTCAAAAATCTGTACTACAATATTGTTGCCTGAAGGGTGTCTCTCACTTTCAACAACTCCAGAAGCTATATCAGAGAATTTGTCTGATTTACAAAAAACAATTTTATCAAGTTTTACTTTAAAAAGCATCCATTACAGCTCACATGTTTAACATAAACCTGCAGCTAGGAACATCAACAAGTCCAGCAAAATAACACACCAATGTCATTTCATATAATAATATATTTTATATAGTAACACACCACGGAGAATGCCACCTGACATGCAAAACTCTACAGACCATACCACTGTATTTCTATCACTGCACAGGAGTTACTAATTTCAGTAACAGCAGCATTACTGAAAAATGTTGCTTTGGCACACTGAATCCTATGACATCTACTTCTTGACTAAAAGCTGCACTCTTCATCAGTGTCTTTTCCCCTTAGGCATATTAAAGTCAAATTTTGAATTTATGCTATGCTGTCTCTCTCTCCCTCTAAATTATCTAAATATAGGAGTTTAAATTGAGGTGGTTTTTTTTCCAAAAGACTGCACACATAACCAGATTTCAGTTTTTTCTTTTACATATCAATTTCCTAATGCAGCAAAAAGGAAGAAAAACATTACCTATCCATTGATAAAATGAAAACAGACATCCTAGGCAGGTTTTTTTTTCTGTTTGTGGCTCTTTCTCATATGAAGCCAATCAGAATTTTTTAGCAGTCTCATGCTAATGACATGTTTACTTTAGGAATACTAAGTTAAATCACAATGCCTGTAAAAGACTGGTCCCCAGGTTACACGCTATCAATCTCATTTCATGGCTTCATTTTTTTTACAAAAGCAACAGCAAATCAGAGAAGCTCCAAGGAGGCTCACGGCAGTTTTACACCAGGCTCTTTACAAACATTAAGGACACAGTCTCCAGGGCAGGGAGCTTACAAAAGAACACTCTGCTCCTAGAGGATCTGGGCACACACTCTGAGTGGCCCAACTGCTGTCAAGCCTTGCAAAGTACTTATTCACATAGATATAAATGCTTCTGATTACAGTTCTACTGAACTAATTTTAAACCACTTAAACACTCTGCATTTAAAAGCACAGAACTTCTGGGCTGACAACAGTCCCAACTTCCCAACAGCTCTGCAGATGTGGCTATTTCAGGAGTCACTGGTGAGAGAATGGCTTTAGCATGAGGTGCTGGGACCTGCACAGATGGGAGCAGATGAGGCAGGATGTGTCATTTATATCAAAGCCCTTGGCCAAACACCAAATCAGTCTCCATCCCAGTCTGACTGGATAAGGTACACTAAAAACAAACAATCCTTACAGAAAAAAGTTTCCGGTTTTCCATGAGGGAATGATGTAGTCAGAAGTGTCAGCCTCCCTGTTTGCTGGGATGGGGGCTCTCCTCCTGATGTGCTGCTGCCTTCGTGGGTGGGAGTGGCCAGTCGTGCCCCACAGGCTGCAATCTGCACAAAATGCAGCACTGCCACACAAAGACAGCCTCATATGTGTGAGTAGGGGAAGGGCTTTTCACATCCAGTAACCTCTGGGTAAGCCGGTAGGGGTTTTTTCACTTGAAAAAGCTGCACATCCTTGATTGTTGCTAGACACTATGCCCATGCCCTTGTGCTGGATTCAGATGGGGCAGTTAATTTTTGTTGCAACAGCTGGTAGGGAGCTGTATTTGGGTTTGTGCTGAACACAGGGTTGATCATATAGAGATGTTTTGTTATTGCTGAGCAGGGCTTACACAGAGACAAGGCCTTCTCTGCTTTTCATAGGGCCGTGCTGGAGAAGAAGTTGAGGGCTCATGGGAGGCTGGGAGGGGACACAGCCAGGACCCAGCTGAGCACAGGGATATCCCACACCATAGGGTGTCATGCTCACCATACAAACCTGGGGAAGAAGGGGGACGGGGAGTTGTTTGCAGTGACAGTGTTTGTTCCCAAGTCTCCTTACGTGTGGTGCAGCCCTGGCTGTCCTGGATGTGGACATGAGCACCAGCCTGCCCATGGGAGCTGCTGGATGGATGTCTTGTTTGGCTTGGTTTGTGTGCACAGCTTTTCTGGTACACATTAAACTGCCTGTACCTCAATCCCTGAGTTCTGTATCTTTTACCCTTCAGTTCTCTCCCTGATCCTGGAGGTGGGCAGTGAGCAAGTGACTGTCTGGGGCTTCACTGCTGGCTGGGGTCAAAGCACAACAGTCCCTAACAGGACAAATGGTTGTCACACAAACACAGGACTAGAAATACATGATAAAAATTACCAAATTCACTTGAAAATATTAAAAATTAATGCCTTAGGTCTCTTTCACTTTTAAAATCTTTAATGCATTATGCAAGCCAGACTATTATTTTTAAATTCTTAAGATAAACGCTCTGGTGTATTCTCCCTGCCACAATCCTCAGGTAGCTGCTTACCCCAGCCTGTGAACAACTTGAGCTGAAAGGAAAGCCATACTGACAGAATTATTACTTTTTCCTTATTTAGTATTCTCCCTATAACTCTCCTTGTTGAATAACCACGCTCAACTTAAACCTCAATAGAGAAAACAAGGAAATCTGTAATAGGTTTTTGTGAACCCAAACATTTAGTTTTTCTAATTAAAGAAAGAGGGAGTGCAGCAATAAATAAATAAAATAGGCACTGTGGTGGGGACTGTCTGCCACAGCTGACAAGGATTAGGAGACACAATCCAAGCACAGCTGCCTCAGAACAGCATTGCTGCCAATCTCCATGGTTTGGGAAGGGAAGGAAGAGCAAGAAGGGAAGATTGATGCATGCTAAAAATCCTAATCCTGATATCAAACTCTTCTTGGATTATTTTTAAGGTTTCCTTTTAATACCAAAAGTAATGCTCATGTCTGAAATGATGTCCCCATGCATTCTAAATAACAGCCCTCACATTTTAAAAGAATTCTGAATCCCATCAGGACCACTGGCTGCAGCGGGGTTATTAACACACTGTGGAAAACTCATCACATTCTTGTAAAAATCCTTTTCCTACCATACACGGAGGAGTTGAAAGCAAAAATACCATGGATTGGCAATAAAAATGACAAAGTAGCAAAATTGTGAGGCTCTTCAAATGAGTTCCCTCATCCAATCAATTTTAACTCAAGCCTATACAGTCACCACACTGACTCTGTGAGGTGGGAGGTCTTACAAAAAATTAATGAGACTGTGGATATTATTTCATGACCTGCTTCAAAGAGTATAACTAAATGCTGCTAAAAGATTGGCTCAGTATTCCCTCTACCTCCAGTTCTCAAAGAAATATTCATTCTGTGTGAGCAGAGAGTAGTTTCATGTCTTCTACAGCAGGCCCCAAACACATGTAATGCCCAAGGTCTACCACCTCCAGTTAGCACTGTCCTTTGCTTTCTAAGGAGGCTTTTCTTTAAGAGCTCATAGAGCTCCTTCACCCTTCCTAGCACCTTAATTATCTTGTGGTTACACAGAATTAATATTTCATTGGTGAGCTAACCAAAATCAATTAGCCACAACGTTGATTAGTAATCACAAAATAATTTGCCTTCTTAAGAAAGAAGTCATTGTCCCTATAAATTAAATTACAAAAAAATTATAAATTTGAAATATAAATTAAAATTATGAATTAGATTACAAAAATTATGACTACCTTTCTTGACAAAAAGGACATATCAGACTTAATTGACAGGTGTATAAGCAGCTTCTAAAGTTGTAAATTAATCTCATTCAGAAAAAACATTGTACATCATTGCACATACTGGAAAACAGGTCCTCTGTTAGAGCATCACCAGCATACAAATATACTGTGACTTATGTTGAAATTATTCAATGAGGAAGAAGGTGAAAGGAGGCAAATTACCTCAGAGGCAGGAAAGTGAATTCAGTGGCATTTCATTCCAAAAATATCTTCACTGAAGTTTAATGGAAAGACCCAGTAAGCAAATACACTCCCCACCATGACCATCTAGAAGGTGCACAAACCCTGTCCCTTCCATTGAAAGAGTTTCAGTAATGAAGCAAATTAAACTAGATGCTTTTATGACCTTTTTTAACTTTTTTTTCTTTCTTGACTTTGTCTTTAAGGTCTGTCTTGATACTAACACTTCGTTCAGATCACTCTTTTATTGTACAGATGTTACCCAATGCACTTGGACTAGCCTGTCGTAGTCTTTGTTCTGAGCTTTGGTGAATTGCTTAGGTCAGCTCAAGGCTTGTCCACATTGATTTCTGCTTCCCTCAAAAAAGTGGGACCTTTTTAATCTCTGTTTCATACACAGTATCAAATTTTAAATCACCCACTCATTTTCAAATTGTTTAATATTGTCAAAACTGACAACCAAGGCTACACTTGCGTTGACTGACCCCAGTATACCAGACTGTAACACACTGAAGCTCCCATCTGCTGAACTACAGGAAGATTAAATATAAAATGCATTTACTTCCAGAAGATACTCACATGCTCATCATAATAATTATCTGATGCAATCACAATAAATATTAATATATTCAAAAGAGTAATAACTGCTCCAGTGAAACCTTTGTTTTCCCTTTTGAAGGCACATGGCAATAACTATTAAAAGAACAGTAATAATGTAAACAATAAATATTAGTAATACTGTCTTTCATGTGGAAAACTTAACCAGAAATCCCTCTCATGACAGTCTCAGAAAGATGGTTGAGATAACTACAGTATACTTGTTTTAAGATCCTCAGTATGGAACTCCCTTCTAACTTAGATGCAGTGGTATTATGGATAAAATCCCTCATGCTGAAAACAATGTCATACATCATTTCACCAGCCATTCCTGAGAGATGTTAAATGCAAAATTAAGGCATCCTAAATATTCTTCTCTATAATGGAGGGTGAGTGAGTAAGCAGAGTGAGCTCTGGTCTCTAGAGTTTGAGGGGTGGCCATCCACTGTCACCAGCTGTGCTTTTAATGGATGCCACTGTCTCTTGCAATCACATAAGGGTTATTTTCAATGAATTATACTAATGAAATTATTAATAACAAAGTCATAACACATTCTTCCCAACAAGCTAGCCAGTTGCAATTTTTCAATATGAAAATAACTGACCAATTAAAGAGTTGTCCCAATTGAGTGAATCATACCATAAACCTGGGAATTTCACCCAGATATGCAACACGTGTTGCCAAGGCTTGCTCTGCTCACAAATTCACAAAATGATACTGCTTTGTGTGCTGATTCATATATTCCTGCCAAGCTGAAGCTGTAACAGTTATATGGGGCTGCAATTCAGGGCTCCCAAAACACTGCCTACAGTGATAAGGTTTTCATGTAACTCAGAACTTCTTATTTAAACTCAAGTTTCAGGGATTTTTTATTAAACTCAACATTAAAACTATTTTTTTGTGCACCCTCATCCTGCATTATATTCCCAAAGACATTTATGAAACTGCCAGCCAAATACAAATGGAGAACAGATGGTACCCTAAACTAGACAGGTAATATGCATCTCTGGGTCACCTTTTATCATAACCATGAGGAACAAGTTGCTGTAATCCTGGTTATATCATTATAGATTTCTGTTCCTTGTTCTCTATAAAAGCAAAGAGGTCTATGTAGGATCTCTCTCCACTTTCACATTTGCTAAGAACAGGTTAACAAAGAAAGCCACTTTCAGAGGACTGAAATGTACATAAAATAGCCTCACAAGGACTGTGCTTGAAGACTTATGAGGAATTACAGAAAGCTGATACCAATCAAGAAAATTCTTATTTTAAAACATAATCCTATTGCTAAAAAAATTTAAGATATTAAATAGATTTTCTTAAGAAAAAGCTAAATGCAATAAATTGCTTAAGTTCCTCAGTAGCTCCAGTTAGGCTGCTCAGTTACAGGAGCTTTAAAAATATATAGGAGCATTCTATCAGCTCACAAGGACAGACCTGGGGGAGTGCGTGGAAATTATGGAGGTGTAGCAATGAGATGGATGATCCTCAGAGCAGGGATTTCACGCTCAGCAATATTTGCCATGAGCTTTCTGAACTTTCTGTTTAAGACACACCATGAAACAACTCCCTGTTGCCTTGTAGTCATTTAGCCATGATCAAACTTGAGAGAGGGGAAAAAACCTGCACAGTGATTTGGCAATTCTGTGTACTAACTACAGAGATGTAAATATAACTGGCAAGGGCAGAATAGAGGAGATTCTGCACATAGATTTTTGCCCACGTCTCATTAAACACTAGACAGAAGCATGAGTAACATATAATCAACTTGTAGCATAGTAAGTTTTATCACTATTTCAAAGGCATGGGGGAAAGCTGAAAGAGTTTTAAAATATTTTAAATAAATTTGTTATTTTATACATTCTATGGTCTTCTGTTTTTAAAGATTTCTAATCATTTTTATGAATTACAAAAAATGTGGCACAAAAGTGGAGCAAGAGGGTACCTTAGTGTACCCCTTACTTTGCTGAAGAGTCCTTTAAACTTCTATAGGAGAAGGAGCTTTAGTCTGAAAGTCAAAAAAGTTTCAACTACACTAAAGAAAGAAAAACTAGCATAAATCAAAGAAAACTAAGCATGTCACACCAGAGCTGACTGAACACTTATTCCTCCCCAGCTGGCTATGCAAGGAAATCTCAAGTTAGCCAAGTAACTGAGAGTAACAATGAAAAACAGGTGCTGCCTGTGTGAGGGTATTTTTATTATCTACAGCACAATCCCCCCAAAGATATGTCCCTAATGACACCAAGTCATTTGGGGAGAGCTTGCAGAAGATGTTCTATCCCTCCTGGCTGCAGTCCTTAGAAAAGGAGTTCTGAAGGCTAGGCTGGCTGTGCTGAGGAGCTCATGCCTGCCCACCAGGTCAGCAGCCCAGAAAACCCAGAATTCAGCTGTACTTTTCCACAGTGCTGAGGTGGGCCAATGTCAAAAGGCAGCATCTGTTGACCACCGTCTTCACCTGCTAACACACAATTGTGACAGATGTGGACTGGGACAGGAGAGGGAGGGAAAAGACAGAATAACAGCCTTGGAACATAGCAGATGAAAACAGAGTGAAAGGGAGCAGAAGATCTTCAAAAATCCTTCGAACGTTTTTCCTGTATGACTTACACTCTGTATTTTTGGTTCACAGTGGAACTTTTTAAAGCAATTCTGTTTGTTATTAGGAAAGCCAGCTGCATGGGAACGTGTGTCTCTTTAGACAAATTGACAGTACTTTTTTATCCATTTGACTTACAACTTGCCAATTGTACTTTTCCTCCAAACCCTTCCTAGGTACTTAAGAACCAACAATTTTTTACTGGAAGGTGCTTTGTTCCCTGCCAAAGAGCACTGAAACAAAAGCTGTTGGCTGCAGCCTTTGGCAGTGCTAAGCAGTGTAAGGTGAGCACACGCAGCCCAGCCAGAGGCACAGCAGAAAGCATACCTTACCTCCATGCCTCACTAAATAATACATTGGCAACGCAAGCATGCAAGAGATTTGGTGTCTCGTAACTACTACCAGACGTGGGTCTATCAAGCCTCATGCTCGTTAGTCAAATGAGACCAATGAATTAGAGAATGTTCAAAATTTTCTTTCTTTAAATACGCTCAAAATGAGTGCAGCAGAGCCCCAACTGGAAAACTTGACTGAAAAGAACACAGTGGTAAGAACCTCACTGCAAATAGGCAATTTGTGCTTTTTTTGTTTGTTTTTTGTTTTGTTTTTGCAAATAGGCTGTCTAGTGGGGGGCCTGATACTGCTCATGTAATAGATGAGAATGATGTGGATAAAAGGAAAAATAATAAGCATGTCTTTCCTCAATCCCATGAATATGAATTATGCACTTTCTAGTCCTCTCTTATTAGATGATAAAATGTGTTCATTTTGCTGGTGAGGTATGAGAAATTACTGTTTCAGTGTGATTTGCCTTAAAATACTGGAACCTTGTTACACTAGCTAGAACAATGTCTGTCATAATTCAAAGTTGAAACAACATTTAAAGTTTTGTTATTTACCTATGCATATTTCTATCAGGATAAAGGTTGGCATGTTAAATGATAGCCCCAAATAATGTATTTTCTCAAAATATGACTAGGAATTTATAGTAATGAAGAACTGTTTTAGCGCTTCATAAACTTGCCTGAGCTGGTTTTGTTAAGAAGTGTCTGAAATGTAAATGAAGAAATGTTACAGATACTAGAGGCTCTGCTTACCTGCAGAAGAAACTGCCAGCTTTTCAAGCAACAGCATCAGAAATGTGCCCAGCTATTGTGTGTGCATATAAAGAGTCCTAAGCAGAAGACAGATTATTTAATAATGTGGTCAGTGAATATTGCAGTTGGAATACAGGCCTGCTGTTAATCCCTTCCAACTGAACAATTTTATTCTGTTCTTGACTAGATTTAATGGAGATCTTGGGCAGATACTGATCCCCTCTTTCACCCCTCTGTGCCCCTTCCCAGAATTGCCACAAAGTAAGGGGTCAGCTGCTTGTTGATCTGTAGCTTCCTCTGGATCTTGTTCTTCAGTGCTTTGGGAAAAACATTGAGTTGAATGATATACAGTCCTCATTTGCAATGTGCTGCTTTTTCATAATTTATCCCAAGACATCCTATGCAGCCTCATGCCAGGGATTCCTGAGAGTGCAGATTGATTAGAATCAGGATGCAACCAAAAGGGAGGTCTCAGATGCAAGAGCTAGATGAAGTAGCACAGCAGATCATGAAAAGGTTTTTGGGGTTTTTGATGTGAAGGTCTTTTTTGTGTTGTGGTTTGTTTTGTAAGGGTTTTTCATTGTTTTGGTTTGTTTCTTTTTCAATTGAGGAGGAAATCCAGCTCAATATGCAGTGGCAATGGCCACTTATTTGAAGACTGTTTTCTCAAGTTAGCGTAGGGCCTACCAGCACAATATGCATGATGGTATCATCCCATGGGGATACAAGCAACACTATTCACAAATAGTTCTACAAGTAAACTGTATCAGTTTCTCCTTCACTAGTGAACAAATGAAAGAGTTTACATGTAAGAAACATTTAAGATAGCAAGAATATGATGCAAATGCAGGTAGCCATTTTGCCAAAGGAACACAGAGCAGAACCTAGGTAGCTTTCCTCAACAGCTTTCCTTGAATGCATATGATTATCTACTGATGGAATACAGAGTCTGTGAACAGTAGAGGAGGGCATGTCTCATTGACAGTGCAAGAAAAACAACACCGTTTCAATACCATACTGTGAAGACAGATTTATCAACAACTTTTGATTTTAAAAAAAATCCTGACATTTACCAGATCCCTGCAGTTCATGGGTACACAAAATCCTTTCCATTGCTGTTTGTTCAATTTTTCAGATTTATAACATTAAATGAAGAATTACTGTGGGCCTCTTATTAAATTAATAGGAGAGAGATATAAAAGATCCCAGAGAAGAAACACAAAAAAAGAAAACCTACAATTTGACTGCAGTGTTTGAATGCTATATCATCACTGGTCTCATAAAACAAATGCAAAGGTTTATAGGTAGCCTTCAAAAAGAACTACTTGTGAAGCTTATATAGCATTTTAGATACTTTTTTCACAAAAATTCCATCATCCATTTCTGCCAGAATGACTGCTCACTAACTAATTTTTTCATACTGTAATATTCACTTTTCCACTTTCTGCCATGGCAGCACACTTGAATCTCCAAACCAAGGAAAATGAGAGGACAGTGCTCCCTGCAAACTTTTAATCTGACTGAAACCTTTATCCTATCACATTAACAGTAACTATGTTGCTCATTTTTATGGGCTCTTAGTTACCTGCTTATAGCAGGTGTGATAGGACTGAAAACATGACTGTAACAGACTGTAACTTCTGCCTTGCCACCTGTCCCATTCATGAGTGGGCTCCTATTATGCACCACCTGGGAAGAGGAAAGTCACAGACCCACAGATCCAAATTTGCCTTCTTTTCAGTGAATTGGAGATATGAGATAGCAACTCATGATATGTTTGGGGGAGAAATAAATAGGCCAGAGGACAAATATAGATAGCTGAGAGCCAAAAATAGCAGACAAAAGAAAAAAGCTCTGATACTTGATAAAAGCAGCAGTATCTGTTCTCTGTGTCACTTAAATAAGAGGATTTTACAGGATGGGCAGTAAAAGTTAAAAACTTCAACCAGCAGAACCAGTATGAAATTATAATAATGACTTATGTCAAAGTAAAAATCTGCGTTTTTTTCATTTCCTATATTTTCTTCCTACATTTTCAGAAAGGCACCACATTTCAGAAAGACACTAAAAAGCTCAAATAACAATGAAAATAAATTACAATCCTAGATATCAAATATTCCTCAAACATTTTACTCGACATAAATTACTGTTGGTATTCTACAGTGGTTGAAACTACTATGAACAAGTGGGGAAAGAAATTAGAAAATCAGAGACACCAGTAATAAAAATTGTGAAAACATCAAATGACCTCTAGAAGACACCCAAACCTGGTTTGGGTTTTTTGTTTTGGTTCTCCCCTCCTTCCCAAAGTTTCAGAGGTATACTTTCATTAAAATACATTTTTAGAAAGTGGCTGAAAGTTTGGGCCTACATTCAAAATTATTCCAGACATAAATGCAGATATTACAATGAAATTCTTTTGGGGTGGGAATCCAATTATTATAAATTATTGAATTTCCACACAATTTTCCCTAATCCAATGCTTACACATGAACAAGGCAGATACTCACTTTATCCACTTATCAGGCATTGGCACCACAGTAGACAAGAGTAAAAGAAGCTACCACAATTGTTAACAGTATTTGAGAGCTGTGAGGGACAGGCTGGTGCACTCCAGACTATTTTTGAAAGATGGCATAACACATACCCTGAAAATTACTGAAACCAATGAAAGGACCCACCAGCAATGAAGCAAAATATAGGAGAATGTGGGTATTGCATAAGCACTCTCAAGCAAGTTAGGAAAACGCTTCTCCACAGCCTAAAATCAATCCTTAGATGCAGCATAAATCAGGAGTATTTGAACCTACAGCTGTGAGTTAGGATGAACATTGCTGCAACTGGAGAATTTAACAGCTGTTCTTCATTTTGGGCCAGAAGCCAGACCCACTCAGGATCTTCCATGGAAGAAACACACATGGGAAGGGAAGGAAGGATGTCACTCTTCTGCTTGAAGGAAGGGTTTGGGAGACACCTTGTATCACTTTAAGAAACCTAGCAGGATGTTAACTATAATCCCAATGTAGTTCTGACAAAAAACTAAAGGAGAAACAAGTCTTGGGCCAATTTCTGGTTATACAGAAGATGAAAACTGTGAGTGAAGAAACTCCTTTCATATTGTTCAAGAAAGGTGGACCTTGAAGTTTCCTTTTAAAATAATTCTTGGAATACATCACATACCCAGCACTCCTCATGTATTTTTAACTCCTAAGTAAAATATTACAGACCACATTAATTCTGGTTAAAAAATTACTTAAAACCCCCAAAGTCCAACTCCCAACAATGCAGATTAAATTAAACTCTATCAAACATAAGCATTTTAAAGGACAGCTACACACACACAAGAATACCTTTCCAAAAGAAAAGGACTAATGAATTGAGATTTTAGTTATTGGTTGGGCTGCAGTTCTTGTTAACATTTCTTTCTCCTTTCTATTTTAAATTCACATTCTTTTTACTTAAATCTCCTTTAGAATGAGACATGAAAACTTACATTTGAGTATTTGCTACAGGGCAGAAACAAAATCAAACCTGTTGGGAGCTGATTTCAGGGAAATGGGAGCAGAATTCATCAACTGGTGCAAAATAACAGAATGGCAATTTTCCTTCCCAAGTGTACTGTAAGAAAGACAGAATAAGTCTTTGTGAGCACAGTCAACTGATCAGAAAGGCTGGATATCAACACTTAGCAATTTACCTGACAAGAGTTACAGTGCAATTAGGAGAACTACCCCGGGTTGTGTTTCCAGGCTACCCAAGCAGTCTCTTAGCTAATGCAGTAGCCCTTCTCTCCCAGCTGATTTAAAATGCTATGACTCAAGCCACAACACAGACAGCTGTATCAGGTCTTAAAGAAATCAGCAGTCACCTGTCACAACAGCTTTCATGCAGCACACATTGATTACCAGGCACTCATTCATTAACCCCACTTTGTTTGGAATTCTCACTAATTACATGCTTGCTCCTTTTCCATTCATGATAGACAGCAATTCTGCTGTCAAGCTTAAGAATAAAATGTCTGAACAGCACCTTTAATTCACTTTATAATTCACATATTCCTCTTGAATGAACCCTTTCACTGACTCCTACTGGATCTAATATCTCCCATTGGGCAGTGGCTTCTGTCCCAGCCACCAGCCTGTGTCCCAACCTGTCCTGCGACCCACAAGGGCTCCTGAACCAGTCTGTGGTGGCCTCTGCTGGCACCATGCACTGGCCCCTGACCCCAGGTACATGTTGCATTGGCAGGGCATGCTGGAGCTGGCAGACTTGCCCCTGCAGAAGGGCTCCGTGGAGCTCCTCAAGCAGAGATGGGAGTCCGCCAACGCGACAAGACCAGGCCCGATGTTCCAGCACTCACCACTCCCACCATCCCTGGTGCCAGACAGGATGGCCCTGGAGAAGACGCCATCAGACAGCAGGAGGGCAGATGCGTTCAAGGAGGAGCCTTTGGGTGGATCTCAGCTGGAGCACGTCCCTGTCACAGTGGAGGAGCTGCGGAGCCACTTTGAGGCGCTGGGTGGCAGGAAGGTGAGTGCCTGGGTGGGGTGGCACCTCCAGGGAAAGAATGGAGGGGGACCCAGAGCAGCTTCCCCAGCCTCACACTGCCCCTCTGCTGTGCCCTGCTGGGAATGGGAAGCACTGGCCACAGCTCCCATGGATGTCCTGGGAAATGTTTGCATCAGTTTGTAAATAGTAGTTGTCATCCTCTATTATTATCTATAGCTTTCCTTACTGGGTAATTTTATTGGTCTGTTTCACTGTAATGGTTTCTGAGTGGTACTAATCGCCAAGCTATCAGGTAAATTAGTGTGCAGTTGTGTTTTGCTTGTGCTTTTTAGAAGAGGAAATACCAAGATATTTCACAGAATAATCTGAGTTGGAAGGGACCTACATGGATCACCAACTCTTAAGTTAAAAGCCTGAGCAGGGATCAGCCAACACAACCTTGGCATTATTAGCAGCATACTCTGACCAACTGAGTGAATCTCAGGATTTCATATTAATGCTGAGAGAAGAATTCCCAAGTGAAACTATTTACAAACACTCCAAAACTTTCTAAAGCATTTGCTTCTTATTTGTAGAGCAGTACTGATTCCCTTTCAATGAGAAACTTGCTGTGATTTTACACATTGGCTTTCATCGGCATTAACATGACAGGCCTGGCCAAATTGCAGCCTTTTTTTGGCATCACATTTCTGTCTGAGAAACATCTCTGATTTCTTTGAGCTATCTGGGGAGAAGCTAGACTTTTTTGGAACTTTAAAAATGCTTCATAGAAGTAAAGGATACTGAAAAGGTTAGTAATTTTTAAGATAGGGTGACTTCATTCATTATTGTAGCTAGAAAGTCTTTCACCAAGTTTTATCTCTTCTGCATAAAACCTGAAATGCCCTTGCAAGGTTTGGTTGCTCATAGAGTATTTTATACCTTCCACATTTGAATTCCTCACTTTTTGATCACTTCTCAGTTTAAAGCCAAAAATTAAATAACTTATATACCCCACCTCACAATTAAAGACATATTAATACTTGATTTCATAATGTGTTCTGCTGCAGGATGACCCTGCCAGTCCATGCAGTCAAGTCATTTACCCATTTCATTTTAATGCCCAGGGAGATTTAAACATGGCTTTCTGGTCCAGAAACTGCAGTTCAGAATAATACCTGCTGACAATTATATAATTCATACACAAAATTGAGGTACTAAAAGGCATTATAAAGCTTTTTTATGTGAACAGTAAAATAAAAATTCATGTGATTCATGAAAAAATCTTTTCATTGGCTTTAAACATATAACACACAAAGTAACAGGAACCAATAAAATAAAGGTTAAAACTTTATGGGGTTATTGAGCACTTTAAAGACCATATAAAACAGCCATAGACTGCTTCTAAGTGGCATGTTCAAATGCTTTTAAGATGGAGACCTTTTTGGTTGATCTTAGAAAATTTTTTAAGGTAGCAAAAAACCCTTTTCTTCCTATGCAGCAAATCATTCAGTATTGCAAACATGATCAATCTTGCAGGAGTAAATTGGTTCTATTTTTAATCTTATTGGAACAAAGTGTTCCTTATTGAGTGAAAAAAAATAATATTTTGGAATTAAACAGCATTATTCTCTTGAGAGAATTGAAGACTTTTCTTTAAATAATACTGAAG